>NW_004949096.1:17527082-17529812 GCF_000317375.1 Microtus ochrogaster | reverse complement strand
CATCAGACACACAGGTAAATGGAGAAAAGATGGACTTTTTCCATATAAAGCTTCATTTCCATGCCTGCAGACTGCCCGAGCTGCCTCTTGACTCTCAGAAAGCTGTAGAGAACTGGTGGACCCTGCTGGGAAACTCTAGCAGTTTCTGTGGAAACTCTGGAGGCCCTGCTGCTGTGAGTCCACCAACATGGACAGTCTGTCCATTCTCCTGCCCCCGTGTTCCTGGCAGCCTGAGATAGGTGTCTTTTAACACAAGTGCTAAGCATTCAGGGATCCCGAGGATGGCTCTGGCCCCAGCAAGCCCTAGAATATTTCTTCCTTTGCTCTTTCTAGGGAGCGAGCTCTGGTCCCCACTCAACGTCTCTCCTTTCCTTGGCCTCATGGATAACTTCTGTTTCCTTTCTTTATTTGATTGGATCAGCCCAAACTTATCCCAGACTCACTCTTGGAGAGAAGCAACGACCTACAGCTCCTACCCAGAGCTCTGTCCTGCACACTATCTTCCAGGCTAACTCCCTGTAGAAGGGAGGAGGCAGGACCTCCCCACAGGGGATGAGATCATTTCTGGACAGGAACCTGGGCAACATGGCTCCCAGATAGGAACTGGGAGCAAAGGATGAAGTGGAAGGCAGAGAGGGCTAGGAACTTCCTTCTCTAGCCCCCAAAGGGGACATCCTCAGAAGGTCCTGGGGTGTGAGCACCTAGGAAGCATTAAAATGGTGGCCTTCATGTGGAGATGAGCCTACTGTCAGCCAGAAGATAGCAGGGGCCTAGGAACCTGGGTTGGGGCAAAGCCTGGTCTACAGATTGACCTCTGCCCTGGAGGAACTGCTGTGTTTATCTTCCTGGAGTGTCTCTGGTTTATCAAGTCTCAGCTGTGCTGGTGGAAGAATCCATGTTCACCCAGCTCTGAGTGTCCCTGCACCTGTCAGCTCTGGGAACTAAAGAGCCATCCTAAAGGCCACTGGAAGAAGCCACGGTGTATGCAGCAGGCTGGCTGTCTCTGCTGCTGCCGCTCCTGACGTAATTAATGCCTTTCCTTTGCACAAGTGCTCACGAAGTAAGGACTGTGGTTCTCCTCATTCCACAACTGAGGTAGACAGACTTAACACATCGCCCAGGGATGCCCAGCCCCACCTCTCTTTCTCCTTGCTCAAGGTCACTTTCTAGGTAATAAAATACACAAATCCCAAAGCTTGGGTTTGTGGCTTCCCACAAATGGACATGCTGGTGTAATAACCACTCCAATCAAGAAGCAGGACATTTCCCATCACCCTACTCAGCCTTGTAATCAGTCCCCCACCAAGAAAGCTGCCATTGCTTCGTGCTGTCCTGTAGTCTGCCCCAAGACTGGCGTGGCTGGGCTGCACAGTGTACCTGCACCATGGCTCATTCCTTTCCCCTCCACACTGTGCTGGCAAGAACTGAGCTCAGGGACTGAGGAGATGGCTCCGTGGGTAAGGGCACTTGCCACACAAGCATGTGGCTCTCAGTTCTGATTCCCAGAACCCATGTAAAAAGTCAGGTTCAGGTATTGTCTTTTGAGCAGTGCTAAGCACAGCATTGTGAAGAATAGACAGGAAGAATGCTGGGGCCTCCTGTCTGCCAGCCTAGGCCCAGGTTCAGTGACATCTTGTCTCAAAGGAGGAGGATAGAAAATTAGAATTAGGACACGTTTTCTTTGGCCTCCATTCAAGTGCATTCTCTCTCTCTCTCTCTCTCTCTCTCTCTCTCTCTCTCTCTCTCTCTCTCTCACACACACACACACACACACACACACACGTTTTTGACATACAAAGTTACATCAAAGTTTAATACTGATGATTATTAATTATATCTTCAATAAATACACTACAACCCATGTATCCGAGTCTGTGTTCACAGTCAGGGACTAGTGGGGAGCTCTAGGTCACCCTAAGGAAGGAAACTAGAACAGACTAGTATGATGGGTGGGAGGTGGGGGAGAAGACTGGAATGGGAGGATCAAACCAGGAAAAGGGAAGAGGGAGGTGAGGTAAGGGACAGCTAAAGCTAAGGGCCACGCTAAGGGCCACGTGGAGATCATATGGAAGCCTACTATAGTGGAAACTCCTTATAAGGTATCTTATATGAAGGTGATCTAAAGGGGCAGACTCAATGGACATCTCTCATTACCAAATGAAGGTTTTAGTTCTGGAATGGGTTACATCTTGTCGGGTTGTTGGCCAAGGGGCCCATGGGAACCCCAAAACAACCCAGGTAAGGTCCTGTTACTGAAAACATGCTACATAACTCATTGAACATGGAGAAGTTGAGCTGGTGCCTACCTAGGGCCTTCATCCCTACTGACTGGTTCATGGTTCTGGACGGTACTCTGTGTGCTATAGAGGAGAATGGTAAACACCATCCCATCTGCAAACTTCAGTCTATAATGGTGGCCTGCCTGCAAGGTGTGCTAATGCAATGGTGTCACAAAGCTTTGTGACAACCAGCCACTATGATTGGATTAAAGGCCCACACCATGAGATGGAACCCTTCCCCAATTCTGCTTAGGTGGCCAAGAACCTAAGAGTAGATATGCCAGGGACCTAGGGGGAAGCCAAACACTGCTGTTCTGCTAGAGGGACACAGCAATAAAATGCCTCCTAACTGCACTCTGCCACATTCATAGGTCAGTGTCTCACTTAGTCATCATCCGAGGAGCCGCCTCCTGCAGTAGCTGGGAACTAATACAGAGACCCACAGCTGGAC
>NW_004949096.1:17521524-17526060 GCF_000317375.1 Microtus ochrogaster | reverse complement strand
ATAAGCTTAAAGTTAATGTTTCTCAGGGGTCCTCCAAATGCCTTCCATTTTCTCTAATTTTTGTTGGAGGATGCTGACAATAGAAAATGGAAAAATAAGCTTCCTAATCTTCCCGGAATCAGTCAAGCTGGAGCCCCTATCTGGAGTGTTGGACACTGTTCTGCCAGGGACAGCTGATCTGAGTCACTTGCAGCTGAGATGAGGAGGTTCAGATAGCTCCGGGCCCTGTGTTTGTTTGCTGATGGGGGCAAGGGGCCAGAGAGAAGTAGGGTAGCTCCTGTGTGTGTGTTGTCTGGGTGGGGTGCAGGATGCGGCTCTCTATCAGTACAGGTGAGAGACATAGGAACCAGTATAGGTGACAGAAGGAAAGCCATTAGGCCATAGGGCAGCCCATGACACAGAGCCCAAATGAGATAAACCCTTGTCCCTAACTAGTTTTTAGATATGCAGAAGCTTGTGCCTCCAGTGTCCAGGTAACTATGGGTCAGTGACAGCTTCAGCTGCTGGGGAGCCCTGTTCAGTGTCTCTGAATGGTCCCTTCTCGAGTGGGTGTCACTCTACCCAGGTCCAAGTCTCTATGCCTATCCTCCTCTCAACGCTAGGAGCATCTGAGGGGCTTGCAGGACATCTAACAGGACTGGAGATGTGGAGAAGCAGGGCCCTTGCTGTACCCTAAATAGGGGACACACTGACAAGAAAGTCTGCCCATCCTGCTGCTTCTTCCAGGACATTCCCCAGCTGCTGGACCTGCCCCTGAGGCGTGTCTGTGATGAGGGCCTCGTGTGGCCTGCCTGTGCTCATAAGGTCACGCCCTGCTTTGTGCTTCTCTCCTTGTGAAGCCACCCTAAAGTTGCCCCCAAGAGCTTTGCCTGACGCTGTACAGATTGTTTGGGGGAAAATATTATTCTCTCACATCTGGGAACGCAGCAGGTGTGAGAAGTCTGGTCTGAGCCAAGTCCACCACAGGTGGTGGCCACAGGTGGCCACCACAAAACCACCCAGAGGAGTGCGGAGGGGTGAGGACCTGCCAAGTTCCACACGCAAAGGCTCCACCTCCCAGCGGCTCAGCTTCCACCACCATAGTTCAGCAGGGGCTGTAGCCTGAGCCCATCAGTCAGTAAGGGAAGAAGGCAAGCCGACTGCCCCCTGGCCCTGAAGTCAGTGAGCACATTGTCTACTTAGAATCATTTTTAGGAAATAAAATAATCAACTAGTCGGTGGTGACTGCAGACACCCTGATGCAGGCCATGAAACTCTCAGTTCTCTTCATTCCCAAGTTTTCCCACGTTAGGGACCTCCACCGCAGAAAGAGCCAGACAGGGCAGGTGACTCTCAGGACACAGGGGTCACATGGTGCTGAGCTGATGCCCCCCAGCACCCAGCAGAAGAACATACCATCATGCTTATGAATACTTGCTTTGGTCTCAGACACAGGGTCCCGGTAGGGCCTGTTCTGCTCCGGCTGTCCTTCCAAGCACGCCCGACCCTGTAGGCCAGGGTCCTCACTACTCATCCATTAATTTTCTTTCCCGCATTTCCCCAGCTATTCTCCAGCAATTTCTCTTCCAAATACCCTTTACAGTCCCATTGCTACCTGCCCTGGAATGACATTCTGCTTGCTAATTTATACTAAGACATTAGCATTTTTCCCTTAGGGTCTTCCTTTCTGGAAACCTGAATGTGTCTCTGTTTTATTCAGATATGTAGTCTTCACTCCTACCCTGCAGCAAAGGGTTAAAGATTCCTCCCTGCAACACTCAAGACTATTCAGCAAATTGCATAGGTGCCTCTCAGCCCTGGCCTCCATTAGGAGGACATCCTCCTTGGAATAGCAGTTTGGAATTAACGGTCGTGAGCAGCAGCACAGAGAACTCATTTTTCCTAATTCTGATTCCTGGTCCTTTTGGCAGTCCTTCTTGTAAGGCTGCTTACAGTTGCTCCTGGACACTTGTGGTCAGGGCATTTGTTCAGGTTTTTCAAGGTGGAGAATCATCCCATCAGCAAATTCTTAGCTGTTTTCCTTTCTCTTCGGTGTTGATAATTTTGACTTGTGTTTTTTTGACCTTCTAGCCTCCTGGAGCCACTCAGTGGCACTTAGAGGCTGGACCTGGACGTGGTAAGATAGAAGGCCCCAGGTTGTGGTATAGGTCATGGCATTTCCTATTCGGAGGGTGCTTTCACAACCCATACCTCAGCTGGTTCTTGCATGGTGATTCAGTTAGCCAATAGCTGTGCTGAGGGTTGGGGATGTGGCTCAGTGGGCAGAGTGCTATTTACCATGAGCAAAGCTGGTTCCATTTCCAGCACGATAAACATGCCGTGTCAGCACCCTCCTGTAATCCCAGCACTGTAAACATGCCGTGTCGGCACCCTCCTGTAATCCCAGCACTGTAATCACGCTGTGTCGGCACCCTCCTGTAATCCCAGCACTTGAGAGGTAGAGACAAGAAGATCACATATTCAAGGTCATCCTCAGATACCTAACATAATTGAGGCCAGCCTGGCATACATGAGACCCTTTCTCAAAACACAAAACAAAACAAAGAGTGCTGACCCCTCAGATGCACCAGGTACAGTGACACCTGCCTTGTTCCCTCTGTGCCACAGCCCAGCGTGAGTCTGAGAGCCAAGTGGGCTCTCATCATCCTAAAAGACAGAGATCCAGAGCCCAGCAGAGTGGGAAGGGTCATCCTTACCTTACAGGTGAGGTTGGAGCACAGAACGGGAGGGAGCTGCACAAGGTCCAAAGAGCCAGGAGGTTTTGGGGCTGAGGGGATCCTGCTCTGTGTCTCCACCTCCAAACCTGGCTTCCTGATCCCTAAGGACCAGCTGGCCTCCAGGCAGTGCCAGAGTCCCTGCTGGCACCTGTCCTACTTGGCCGAGGGCTGAAAACAAGGCTGGCTTTCCTCGATAACAGCTAAAAAAGAGAACACGGCCATTGGTGGAGATCCCATGGAGGTCAGAGCCAGGCTGAAAACCTGGACCCCGCCAGTCGCTCTTACCAAGTAGGTATCACCTGACCTTGGGGTTCACTGCTGCTGAATTCCATTTTCCCACCACTGCTCTCAGAAAGCTGACTGTAGGCTGTGACCTAATTCTGGACTACATGGCTTTAGGCCCAGCCTAGAACCAAGGCTGTTACCAGACCTTGTAAAATGGCAATGAGCTTGGCTATTGATAATGGGTTTATATTCATCTGAGCCACTGGTTCATAGGGGCGCAGAATGTAGCAGTGGAGAAGTAAAACCTTCTGTGGTTCCCACTTGTTGTAAAACCAATCCTAAACTGGGAAATAATGGCTTAAACCTAATAATTCCAGGACTTCAACAACTGAGCTAGGAGTGCTATTAGTTTAGGGCTAGCTGGAGCTGTATATATGTATAGAGAATTCCGGACTGAGCTACAAAGTGAGAAGCTGTTTGAAACAAAACAAACAAAACCAGCTAGATGGTGGTGGCACACACCGTTAATCCCAGCACTCAGGAGGCAGAGACAGGTGGACCTCTGTGAGTGTGAGGCCAACCTGGTCTATAGAGTAAGTACCATGATAGCCATGGCTGCTCAGAAAGACCCTGTCTTGAAGAAAGACAAAAAACGTACAAACAAAACCAAACACATACATACACAATAGAAAAAGAGAGGAAAGAAGAAAAAAAGAAAGAAAATAACACCGAAAGGAAATCCTAAGGTTTGCCTTTCTGGCTTCACCTCAGCCTGTCCAAGCCATCGGTCTCCTCCGTGTTACTTCTCCATTTCTTTCCCAACCATCTTTCCTCTGTGCTCATTCTGTTCCCTACTCTTGGAATGTTATTCTGTTATCTTCCCAGGCCCTACCCTAATCCTGACCACACTCAGATCTTCCCATCCTATGTTCCCAGCAAGTTTCCTATAAAAGACATCTTAACCTCCCTGTGTGCTAAGTCACACAGACAAATATTCTGGCTTGGGACACCGGTGCACCTTTCTGATCCTTGGCATTTCTACTGGCAGAATGGAGAAGGTCGAAATAAAATCATGGTGGCCATGGGTGCTTGTCCAAAATGATTTTCAAATACTGCCTCCATTGGGCCTTCCTCTGGTGTCTAGATTGGAGAGAGAACCGAGGAGGAGATTTCTGGGAGATAGTGTGGGAGTGGGCATGTGGGAGGGGCCGTGTGGGAGGGGCGCGTGAGAGGGGGGATGTGGAACGGGGCACATGGGAGGGGGCACGTGAGAGGGACTGTGGGGGAAGGGGCATGTGGAAGGGGGCATGTGGGAGGGGCTGTGTGGGAGGGGGCATGTGGAAGGGGGCACGTGGGAGGGGCTGTGTGGGAGGGGGCATGTGGAAGGGGGCATGTGGGAGGGGCTGTGTGGGAGGGGGCATGTGGAAGGGGGCATGTGGCTTTGGTTGGCAGGAGACAGGTCTCACAGACTCACCCTGCTTCACTGCTGTCTCCCACCAGGGCATGTGGGAGGGGGCATGTGGCTTTGGTTGGCAGGAGACAGGTCTCACAGACTCACCCTGCTTCACTGCTGTCTCCCACCATCCTCTGGGCA
>NW_004949096.1:17519716-17521424 GCF_000317375.1 Microtus ochrogaster | reverse complement strand
GGGGGCACGTGGGAGGGGCTGTGTGGGAGGGGGCATGTGGGAGGGGGCATGTGGCTTTGGTTGGCAGGAGACAGGTCTCACAGACTCACCCTGCTTCACTGCTGTCTCTCACCATCCTCTGGGCAGCCTTGGATGGTCCACTGGGAAGGATAGGCTCCTGGGAGTCTACTCTCCCAGCCTTACCTCACTCCTCCGCAGCCTTCAGGAACCACTCATCTGAGAGTACACTTTGTGTGGGCTGGGGAGAGCCCTAGGTGCTGATGGAGCTGCTTAGCACTCTTCAGCATTGCTGCGTACAGGGTGCTCCAGCTCATGACCCCATTTATTCCTCTCTGGCCAATTGACCACTGCCATCTCTATTCTACCGGCGAGGCTCAGCAAGGCAACACAGCCAGGAAACCAAGTAGCATCTAACACTCTTGCTTTGGGGGGGCCTCCTATGGCTTACAGTAGGAAAGATGGCAGTCCTGACTTTGAGGTTTGGTGTAGCAGGGCAGGAAACTGGAGTTGGTATTTAAGTATATCTGACTCTTTTCTTCCTTTTATGCCTTCACCCTTTCTTCTTTCCTAGCCAGCAAATATACACCAGGTACCCTGCTAAGCAGTCAGAGAAAGGCAGCGGTAAGGGCTCTGGGATGCGGTTCTGTTGGTTGAGGCCTTGGCTCTGGTGCCGAAAGTTCTGAGTGTAGAAAGAGGTCAGAGAGGCTCCAGACAGAGCTGGATCAGGGAGCCAGTAGGCTGCTCGCTGATTCAGGAAATAACCAGGCCAGCTTAAAGATAAACCATTATATTTTTAATTGTAATAAGGGGAAACTCATGCCACAAGAATGGGAAATCCGAGTTCTTCTGTGTCCCACGGAATCGTCCAGAGAGAGCACGCACCGGGTCCATCCCAGTTTTTCTTCCTGGGCTCCAGGTAGCCATGCCTTAACTAGGTTCCACTTCTTAAAGGTGATTGGTTAACAGAGCTTCCCCCATCACAAAGGCAAAGCTTAGAGTCTGTTCCCAGGCAGTGCTCAGACCCAACATGACACCTCTCAGTAAGTTGTGGACAAGGAGAAGCCACGATGAACTGAGGACCATGGAAAGCCAAGTCTCCTTAAGAACATCTGTGAAGGGCTGACCACGGCATCAGCTCAGGGGCCTTGAAGAAAGTTCCCTCAGGTCCCCGAGAGTGATTTTACCTTAGCTGCTGGTTATTCTCACCGTGGTGCCCAGGGGCCCTCAGACCAATTAAGTAATCAGAGTCTTGGTCCCCTAGTGATTCCAGTGTTCAGCAGAGGCCAAGAGCAGAGTCTGAAAGACACACTGGAGCAGCTGGGGATTAGTGGCCTACGGGTAGAGAAGACTCAATAAATGTCAAAGATGAGAAAGGCATCTTGGCCCCAAGGAAGACATTGAGAATCTTGGAGATGGAATGGAAGCAACAGGAAGTGAAATGAGCTGGACATGAGGTGTGAAGACAGTGGTGAAGTCGGGGCGGGAGGAGATGAGGAGAGGGGATGTAGAGGGAGTGAGCGGATGTGGAGATGAAGTGGAGCAGAGATGAGGGAGAGGATGCGGTGAGGTAGAAACCAGATGTAGTAAGGTAAGGTGAGGTAGGACAAGGTGGGGTGTTAGGGTGAAATGAGATGGGTAAGTGATGTAGTGGCCAGGTGTCTGCAAGGAGGTGAGGTGAGGTGGAAGTGAGGTGAGGTGAGGTGAGGTG
>NW_004949096.1:17505921-17519117 GCF_000317375.1 Microtus ochrogaster | reverse complement strand
GTGAGGTGAGTTGAGGTGAGGTGAGCTGTGGTGGAGGTGAGGTGAGCTGTGGTGCAGGTGAGGTGTGGTGAGGTGAGGTGAGGTGAGGTGAGGTGGAGGTGAGGTGAGTTGAGGTGAGGTGGAGTTGAGTTGAGATGAGGTGAGGTGAGGTGGAGTTGAGTTGAGGTGAGGTGAGGTGAGGTGGAGTTGAGGTGAGGTGAGCTGAGGTGAGATGGGGCTAAGAGTAGCGTTTAGGGAGGGCTGTGATTTGGTAGTATCATGTCTGGGGAGGAGACCTATTCCGCATGGTGCACACATGGATGCAGGGAGCTAAGGCCAATTACTAAGGACTCGTGTCAATGAAGATCCTGAAACCTCCTATCTTGGGCTGCCTCAGTAGAGAGAGTGTGGATGGTATGAAGGTTGACTTCAATTCCGAGATCAACTGGGAAGAGGGTGCCAATGAGGGATTACCCAAACTGGGTTGGCCTGTGGGCATGTGTATGGGGGGTGTTGTCTTAACTAAATTAATGACTATGGGAAGACCCAGTCCACTGGAGGAGGCACCATTCCCTGGGAGAGTAGAGAAACCCAGCCGAGCAGAAACCAAGCAAAAAGCATGTGTACTTTCTCCTCTTGACTGTGGCTGTGATGTGACCAGTTGTCTCGAGCTCCTGCCACTGTGACTGCCCCGCGACACTCTGTAACCTGGAATTGTGAGCTAAAATAAATTCTTCCCTAAGTTGCTTGTTGTCAGGGTTTTTTTTTTTTTCTTTTATCATAGTAACAGAAATGGGCAGATGGCAGAGTGGTGTCTTCATCCATGCCAGTTCTTGGTGCTAAGTGGCTCTAGGGGACATGGTACTGGGAGGAGACTAAGTCCCTCCCTGTGATTAGTAGTGAGGGCTACGGTGGCATCGCATACCCAGGCCTTTCCCATCCTGGTTGAGGAAGCGGCTGGGGTAGAAAGTTGAGATGGAACACTTGTGTCCCCTAGAATTTACATTCTCACTTCAATCCAGTGTGATAGTCGTTAGAAATGGGGCCTCTGAAAGGTGCCACAGTTTTGGTCTGATATGTCTGCCAAAGGCTAACTTTAAAAAGACTTGGTCCCCAGCCTGTGACATTACATGTGACCTTGCTGGGAGATCTTAAGGCAGTGGGAATTCCCTTAAAGGGAATATTTGGACACTGTCTCCATCCTCTCTGTCTCTCTGCTGTCATGAAGTGAGCAGTTTCCCCCCAACTATGATGAGCTATCTATCACAGGACCCAAAGTGAGGCCAGTCAGTCACAGATTGAATGGAGGTACCCAACCCTCCCTTCCTCCCTCCCTTCCTTCCCCTATATTACTGAAATTTTATTAGATGTATTTTATGTGTGAGAATATGCAAGTGCAGTGACCACATAGCTCAGAAGAGGGTTTGGATCCCCTCGAAATGGAGTTACAGATGGTTGTGAGCCACCATGTGGATGCAGGGAACTGACCCTGGATCCTCTACAAGAGCACAGGTGCTCTTAATCACTGCACTGTCTGTTTCTTCAGCCCCAAGACTTACCTTGGTATATGTTGATTTATCTCAAGCATTTTGCTACAGAATGGAAAGCTAACACAGAAAATTTGTGCTAGAAATGGGGTCAGTACTGTAACATCCGTGAGAACAGCAGTAGAAGAGACCGTGAACCCCGGAGACGCTGATGCATGACCCTGGTGAGGGTTCCAAGGACTGGAATACTGGAATCTAACAGTCAAGGTTATGCTCATGATCAGAGTGGAGCGAAGACTCAACTGGGAACAGGAGCAGCGGCCTTCCACGTTACATACTTAGATGAGAATTTGCGTGTGTGATGTGTGTGCCCCCAGTAGGGAGAGCATGAGGCTAAAGGTGATGGGGGAGCTGATCAGCTGGAGGGCATTGTGGGCAACTCAGAATTCAGACTGTGAAGTGAGCATTGCTGGTGGCCTCTGAGGTGAGGTGAGGTGAGATCAGCTGGAGGGCATTGTGGGCAACTCAGAATTCAGACTGTGAAGTGAGCATTGCTGGTGGCCTCTGAATTCTACCGTGAGAACTGGGAGCAAAGGCTGGGGTGGAAAGATTTGGAAAACATGCAGTTTGTCCAGAAAAGGAGTGTGTCTCACGGCACTGCGGAGGAGCCAGTGTTGTTACTAACAAGATCAGTGCTGTGGAAGAGAAGCTGTGGAGTTTATATCTGGAGAGATAATTTGAGGAATCTCAAAAATCAGCAAGACCTCCCTCATCCCAGACTCAAGGGTTTGAAAGTGGAAGTGATGTTCAGAGACTTTCCTGAGTGTTGGTTCTGATGTGGGATTCCCCTTTGTAACAAGCAGTCTCTGCCGACATACCTCAGTGGGTAAAAGGCTTTCTCTGTAAGCTTAACAATCGCAGCACAGCCCGCAACCTGTGGTAGAGCCCGCAGCTGTGCAGGCCGAGCAACAGCCTGTGTCTGGTACGTACACAAGGACTGCACCAGACTCCATCAGGGCCACACAATACCTGGCCAGAGATGTAGCGACAGAGGTGGGTACTGCTTGCTGAAATGGTGTCGTGAGAAGGTTTTAAGTCACCTCTTGGAGAATCTGCCCCTAAGGCCCTAACTCCTCATTCACCCAGCAGAGAAGATACATCTGATTTATCCCGGTAGTCCTTGAACTGTGTCTGGTCCACTTAGGTCACCATACTTACTATTTAGCAGGCAATTACCATATGCCAGCCATTCCTTGCAAGTTTTTTAATTTCTGTAATCCCACCCCAATTCCTTCCCACTTTACAGAGAAAGAAAACCGAGGCTTCAGAGGAACCAGTAACTACACCACATGAGCGAGTAGCACCTTGGCTTCAGCAGAACTTCAAAAGCTACCAGTGTCTTTGGAAATCTCAGAAGCAGGAAGTAAGCAGGGAGACTGATTACAGGCCTGGATGCTGCCCTCCTCCACTCAGGAACCCTCATCCTTGACCCTGGTCCAAGCCCTAACATCTGTCAGTAGTAGCTCATCGGGCACAACTTGAGTTCTGGAGTCAGGGTTGACTGTCACAAGCTCCTTTGGACATCACGGTCCGTCCAGTCCATGTATCACAAGGTGTGACTAATGCAGTCGGATGCAGTTTCTGACAGCTGCCGGGGAGTTGTTAATCAGGTTGTGTGAGGAAACAGCCGCAGGCTTGAGGTGTGGCTGTAGAGGAGCTAATCAAGGGACATTTACTGCCTGTTGTGATGACTCTGGCCGGTCTCAGCGTTCTGTAGACAGAGGCAAGAGAATTACCACACGTTTGAGGTCAGTCTGATCTACATAGAGAGTTCAAGTACAGCCAGCATTAGAGTATGACATCCTGCCCCCATAAAAGGGGGAGGCAGAGCAGTCCCTTATCACTGGTAAAAATGACCACGTGCTTAGTGGCTCAAAAAGACAGCAACTTCTACCCTGAAAACCAGAAGTCCCAAAGTGCACCAGAAGAGACTGAAACCAAGTCAATTGGGCTGGCTTCTTTGAGGTCTGAAGACTGTGACCTTTGCTTTTCCCACTTTCTAGAGACTTCCTGCCTTCCCTAGACCTTAACCTCATCCCTTATTATGAATGCCTCCAACATCTATCACCTTAACCTTCCTGAATCGAGCAAGGATGCTGAACATCCCACCATCAGCCTTCACGGATAACCAGGAGTCTCTCCTCTCAGCAGTTTAGCTTAGGCACAGCCCCTTTCGCTAAATGAAGGGGCACAGCCACAGGGCTGGTGTCTTAAAGCTCCTACTGAAGGGATTGCAGGAAGTTGGACGGAATGTGTGATTCTTCCCCGAAGCTCTCAGGGGAACCTGTGGAGGGAGGAGAGGCACCAGGGCTGGTTACCATGGAGAAAGTGCTAAGGTCTGAGTGTGTGCCCCAAATTCACGTACTGATGGTTTTTGTAGGTACAGTTTGGGAAGGTGACTAGAATTCCATGAGGGTTTGAGGGTGGATCGCTCACGGTGGCATCTGTCACTTTAGAGTAAAAGGAGGTGACTCCTGCTGGCATGCCTGCCCTGTCTCTATGTGATGACCTCGACACACCAGAATACAGTGGAAGGCCTTCACCAGCTGAGGATCTCCTAGCCTCCAGAACCATCTAAACAAACGTCCGTCTTTATAAATCCTCATAAAGCTTTGAGTTTTCAGTTACAGCAACAGAAAGCAGGCTGAGAAAGCGTTGTGACTCCTAAAGTCTGGAGGGTGAGGATGGGGAATAGAAACACTCTCCTCCACCCTGTGGGTCCTATCGTTTGCATCCTTAGCCCCTGCCCCATGCTGCTTGTCCTCAACCAGAGAGCAAGTAGCCAACAGACTTCAGGGTGCATCTGAGCAGGGATGAGAAGGGTGAGGGAGAGACAGGGTGGGCTGCACAACACTGTCTCAGCCATGAACTCCCCCATGCTAGGGCAAAGGTCTCTGGAAAGGGTCTAAGGCAATGGTTCCCAACCTTCCTAATGCTACAGGCCCTTTAATACAGTTGTTATTCATGTTGTGTGACCCCCCCCCAGCCATAAGGTTATTTTTATTGCTACTTCATAACTTTAATTTTGCTACTGTTATGAGTTGTAATGTAAATATCTGTGTTTTCTGATGGTCTTAAGAGACCCCAATTAAAGGGCCATTCGATCACAAAGGGGTCAAGACCCACAGGTTGAGAACCACTGATCTTGGGTTTAACCCCACCTCCAAGAAGAGCAGACATCCCCCAGCCCCAGCACATGATGGAGCTATGAAGAATAACTTCTCCCCTGCTCAGCAGTCAGGATTTGAGGCAGAGGGGCCACGGGGGAAATTTAAAGCAACAAGCCCGCAGGCTCTTCAGAGCACATCTCTCTAACAAAGACTGAGAAAGGCATAGACCAGTAGACAGCCTGGGCAGCAGGGCCCTCTGAGAGGGTGGGCAGTTAGAGGAGCTGGGAAGCAATTAGAGCCATCCTGTCCTCTGATGCTCCCTAGAACCCTCCCAGGTGCCACGCCAGCCTTACAGAGGACTGCAGGCTAAGCAGGGAAGACAAGGACCCCAGCACTTCAGGCTGGAGACTGAGGTCCTCCTGTCCTGGCTCTGTCCCTGACAGGCGTGTGACCTTGAGCAAGGCAGCATCATTCCCTCCACACTTAATGCCATCTGTGAGCTGAGGAGAATCTGAGGATAGTCCCCTGGTGGTGGGGGGGCGTCTTTTGGAAGGGATGCACTGGGTATGCTCAGAGAGACATCTGCCCCTAGTGAGGGAGAAGGAGAGGCACCAGGCAAGGCTGTCCTGTGGTCTGATCTTAGTGGAGCTCACAGGGGACCTGGAGTGGGAACAACCCACAGAGCACACCTGGGGATCATGGCAGGGCTTCAGGAACCAGATGTCCCATTATTCCCTACTCTGTAGACTGCCTCGGAACTCACAAAGGATTCTACACCCTCATCCCAGAATCCTCTGACTATGCTAGTTATATGGTGCCCAAAAACAAAATCAAAATTCCCATTCTTTACGTTTAAGGCTGCGAGCATTTGGAGTCTGACCCATGAAGCCATACACAGACATGGGGAGTTTCACCCAGAGGCTTCTTAGGCAAATAGCCTAAGAAAACCACCCTCTGTTAAATTTATACTATTCAGCAAGGTAATGAGATGTCCGCCTTCCACCCAGTATGGAGCCTGCACCAATAGCCCGTGAAGTAATTTCTTTTCAGGGTTCCCTTTTTGGAAACTTACCACAGCTTTCTCAAAGTATTTTAGGCTTTAAACATGAAATGTCCCCATGGGCTTGTGTTTGAGCACTTGGTCCCTGGTGGCACTGTTTGGGGAAGTTGTGGGCCCCTTAGGAAGTGAGCCTGGGTGCTGTAGATGGTCGCCGGGAGCTGGTCTTTGAAGGCACAGCCTCTCCTGGTTCTGGTCTGGCTCTTTCTCTGCTTCCTGCCACCAACAAGCCACACCGTCTGAATCACTGAGGATGGAAGAGCCACCAAACCTTCCACTCCCTGACAAACTGAAATACCCATAAAACCACAACCGAAAGTACACCTTCCTCTCTCAAGTTCTTTCTTTGGGGGAATTCTTCAGAGTCATGAGAAAAATGACAGCGCTAGTTGCTTCCCTGTTGCTTGGGTTTCCCGAAGCAGCTTGCAGATGAAAATGTCTATCCTGTGTATGGTCCCAAGGACACGAGTGTTCCTCATGGCAAGGAAGCATGGCAGCGGGGGGTGGGGGGGCAGGAGCAGAAAGCTAAGAGATAACATCTCCAACCACAGATAGGAAACCAAGGGTGGACTGGAAGCTGGTCGTCATGTGCTTTCTCGGGCAAGTCTCTGCATCCTAGAAGTTTCAGTAACTTCCCCAAATAATGCCATCACCCCAGGACCACACACATACACATGCTTATGGTGACATTCCTCATTCAAACCATCGCATCGACAAGATAGGGAAGCAGTAAAACCATTGTCTGGCCCCAGGAGACTTACTAGTTACCAAGGTGCTCTGTGGTTGCTGCTTCTCCCGTAGAGGTGTGTCCACCCTGTGCATGTTTGTCTAGATGAAGAAGCAGCTCCCAGAATCCCTGGTGTATGCCTCCCAGCCCGGTCTAGCAAGAGATCTACCTTCTCAGTCTCGTGCCCTGGCCCCTCAAGCATGCACTGTGAGCTCATCCCCCTCTCTTCCTCAAGTTCCCGTGCCAGCACAGAGAGGCCCTTTCTGGCTCCTTCATATACCCTAGACACTCAGCCAGGCATCATGACAAATTCAGCAGGCAGACCCCAAGACATCTTTCGGGAAACCCCCAAACTAGGCAGTTAAGACTTGGGTACACACCTCAATAGTATAACTTATTAAATAAAAGCAACCCAGAAAACAAGCTGAATCCAAACCCAGCTACTGGGAGTTCTGACTCCTTTCAGCCTGGCTGCAGACTGGACCCAAGTTTGGAGGTGAAGCCACACTTTCCTCCACAAGACTGGCACCATCGGACAAGAAAGAGATCGAAGGGTCTCCAGGACGTCCAAGGTCAGCACAGAAGGCCACATTTTCCATGCGATTCCAGGGCTTCTGCTAAGAGAACCGCATTGCACGGCCTGACGCTTTGCCCTGCTGGAACCTCTGTTATTTTGGTTGGCTATCTCCTCCTGTGACTTGTGAGGCCTCCTTTTCCCGTTTCCAGGAAGCAGCGAAGCAGCTGCAAGCATCATCCACTTCAGTTTCTTCTCTCCTAGATACTGTGCCCTGTTTGTGCAAACACATATAAACACGCACGTGTGCAAGCACGTGTGCTCAGACACACCTCATATACACGAGCGCACACCCGTGTGCGCACACACAGTCCCCTTGATTGTTTAAAGCATTTTAGCAGCACCTTCTGTCACTGGGATTGCTGGCTCCCACTGTCACCACTGTCCCACGCGCCCCACTAAGAGAGCCGGCTTGGTGTTGACTCTGAGGGGAATTTCTATGATCACAGCCTTTTCAATCTCCCTTTAAATTAAAAGCAGCCAGGGTAAAGTGCTCGCGGATTTCAAAGCTCTGTCACCAGGCTTCAAAGGCTGTTCTCGCTAATGAAATTAAATGAGATAATGTACAGGGAACTCAGCACACTGCCTGCCAAGCTTGAGCTTATGAGCTTGCGAGCTTATTCTCTGAGGCTGAGGCTGCAGCCCAAGACTTCAGTCTTCAGCAGGGAGGTCTCGGCTGGCCTGGGCTGGCTGCCAGGCCCCTTGCAGGGTGATTGAAAAGGAAGGGAGGTGGCTCTGGGCACTCCAAACTTGTCAGCTCTCTCTTGGGGGCCTCATTCTGTGGCTCTTTCTTACCATCACTGTTATGGTGGCCTCAGGAAGTCACAGTAGCCACCAGACCCTTCTGGCATGGACTGAACCAGTTCCTTTTGATTGCCCCATCTATACAGACTGGCCACCACTTCCTAAAGCCTTCTGTAGGAAGTACAGGGAAAACCCAATTGCGCTTTCTTTGACCAGATGGACCCTAGCTAGTTCTTAGCAGAAGGCTCTGATCTTCAGCAGACATTTGCTGGCCTCTGATCCTCCACCCTAGAGCACCACAAAGACAGAATGAATACCCCTAGGTACACAAGCAAGCATCCTTCTGGACCACTGAGCTAAGGCAGAAAGTGTGTGTGGGGGGGCATATCCTAAGCATCCTGCCTGGGCTCCAAATGGGCCCAGAACCTCATTATTTATTAATGCCAATCACTCATTTATCCCAATGACAACCTTGTGACAGATTTGCCTAGGGTCAGGGTTGGAAACATAGCCCCATTTCTAGAACACACTGTGAGCCAAGTGGATTGATAAACCACATTACAAGTGTGAAGTCAAGGGTCCTTCCTAGAACAGCAACACAGGGTCAGCTGCTGTCACTGTCATGTGGTAGAGAAGAAATGGACAGTCGGGGCAGGGCTGTGATATGTCTTCATCCCGCTTGTGCGGGTGGTGCTTTAAGCTCCCAGGCATGGAGTGTGTGGGAGGAGCCTCCTTCCAGCACCCACTGTCCTGTCCCTTTAAGAGAATCCCATTTCAAAGGGAAGAATCATGGCTTCACAAGGTTTTTTACAGATATGGCAGTGACTTTCCCAAAAGACAAGTGTTCCCGCAGCTCTGCAAAACGGGTGCCCCATAAATTGTCCTCTTACGGGTCTGTCTTTATGAATCTATACATTCACCGTGTAGTCTTCAAATTTTTGCATCTCTGGTGGTGAGAAGCTTCAGATTACAGAGCGAGGGGTCCCCTGCTCCTGCCATGTTCTCTTAATCTACCTTGTCTTTATTCTTTCCTTGGGACAACAGCACAGCTCCACCCAGGAAATCTAGATCTAGAGAGGACCCCACAGAAGAAAGGTGGGGAGCCTTCTCTAGAGGTGTCCCAAAGATGCAAGGAGGTGAAGGGGGCCACAGTTGGAGAATTAGGAGGGGCCCAGTTCAAAACAGCAGTGGGCTGCAGGTGCGGCTAGAGTCCCACTCTGTCTTGGTTACTTACCCATAGAAGTAAGGAACCTACCTGGCAGATTCACACCCAGAATCTCCACTGTCACAGGCCTCAGCCATTTGAGACACAGGGTAACAGGAGACCTCTATAGAAAGGCAAGACTGAGCCCTGTGAGAACCCAGATGCTGCTGGCTGCTGGAAGCGGGGTGCAGCCTCACCCAGAGCCATGCTACTACGAGCGTGGACTCATTTTGGTTTTTTTGTTGTTTGTCTTGAGACAGTTCCTTCCCTACTTCTCTCCACGGCAATGACAGAACCAGTGAGCGGGAAACTCACTGCTGCCCTTACCCAGGGTCTTGGAGGGAATCCTTTGCTGAGTGGCCTGAGCCCCTGTTGCTATGGGGATGACTAGGAAGCTACTACCTGCTCCCAAATTCATGTCATCAATCATGGTCAAGTTTGGCAGGCTGGAGGTTTAAATGTGGTACCACTGTGTGGATCTGTGCACTTAGGGCCTGGGGGAGAGACCTCAGGGTGCCCCATTTTCCTGTCTCCCTGAACTGAGACAGACCTTTCTTCACTGTTTTCCTGATGGACATTCTAGCAACCTGGTCCCCATAGCAACCAGCTTGTTTGTCACAAGGAAACCCAAGGACCCTTAGGCAGAGTTGAGGAAGCATAAAGATACATTTAGAAGATAGAGCTCCTGCTCCCTTCCTCCAGCTCCCTTCCTCTGCTGGGTGAGCGAGGCACAGTGTGTGAAGGCCTTGCTCATAGATGCTTGCTTTCCTGAGACTTTCAGACGCAGTTTCTCTGAAGATTTAAGCAGAGTCTAAATAAAACCTTCCTTTCTTCCTCTCTTTTCTCCTTGAGTCTGAGAAAACGACTTTCATTTCCTCCTGTGGAGAGCAGGGATAAGGAAGCCATACTACAGAGGGCCTGTGAGTTCTAAGCACCCAGCTGGCTTTGTTCACCCACTTCAGAATCACCCAGGGCACACTTCCCTCCTAAGCAGAGGAAAAGGAGGCCGAGCAGCAGGTTGGGCACCAAGTCTGCCTGGCTCCCCAGCCTGTTCTCACCACTTGTGAATGGCACAGCTTCCCCTGTGTAGCTTCCTGTGTGAACACTTCTCTATATACAGCTGGCAGTGGCACACGGTGCCAGGAGGGCCTCAATTCCCTGCTTCATAGTGTTCAGGCTCACTTTGGGAGACGGGCCTGTTTCCTGCCCTGCGGTCTGCTCAGTGAGTACTGAGGGTACTATGGACCATGACAACAAGGAGTCTATATGTCTTACTGTGTTCCCTCAGCCCAGTGGAGAGTCACTTGGCCATTCAGGGGAGGGTCAAGTGTGCCACCTGCCTTGTTTGTGACCTACCATGGATCTCATCCTTCTTGCCCAAGGGGTGCTTCAACTCCTATCTAAACAGCATTGCAGGATATTCCTTTCAGACACTGTTCACCTCTTAGTGGTAACTGGCTTTCAAGGAGGTGAGGGATCGAGTGTCTTCTGTCCCCATGAGTCTCATTTTCCCTCCACAAGTTAACGTTAGTGTCCCTGACCTCCTGAGTGTCTCCTGCTGTTCTGATGCAAAAGGGAGATGGTAATATTCAACTGGAACACAAGTGGCAACTTGGTACTCGAACAGTGAAGAGATCCAGCTCCCCGAGACATAGTGCCATCTCTGTTCCAGGACCTTCCTGGTCTCAGCTTTGACCACTTAGGCCCGCAGGATGAAGCCTTAGGGTCCTTCTTGTCTCCATGGAGGCAGGGCATATTGGTCAGCTCCCGAGTCATGATTCAGAGAAACCCACTCAAGCTGGTTTAGCAAAGGGGGCATCTTTCATCTTTCCCAGCCTGGGCAAGCAGGTAGGGCCAGCCTGGGCAAGCAGGTAGGGCCAGTCTAGACATGACTGTGTCCCCACCTCAGTTTGTCTCTCCTCAACCAGCTTGTCACCCCTGCTCTCTGCTAAGTAGTACTATTGTGATTGTCCTAAGTTCTAACCCAGCCACAGGAGACCCAGGCAGGGTCCTCTCCTCTCCCTTCCTAAGGAAGAAAGAAGTGATTGGACCAGATTGAGTCACATGGCTAACCTGGGTCCAGTCACCACATATAGGGAGGGACCAGGCAGTACAACCCTGCCCCTCCCTGGAAGTGTCTCAGCCCCTTTGAGTGTCTCCCCAGGCAGGTGCTTGTGAGAGCATCTTCACAGAGCTACTCTCCAAGTTCTTCTGCAAGGAATATTTTTAAAATATTCAGCTGAATCTAGGTCTCAATAAATGTGTTGATCTTTACATAAAGACTGATCCTGCCAAAGGAATCTTTAAAATCATACCCCCCCTGGTAATTATGGCTGATGGTCACTTGTGGAGGTCTCCCTGGATCCCAGGCACAAAGGGCAGAGCTGGGGCTGGCTCTGTATGCACATGGGAGGCTCCAGTCCATTCTCCAGGTCTCCCCCAAAGCAAGGAGGAGACCCCAAGGAAAGATGCCTGGAAATGTCTAAGCCATGAGGGAGATTTCTTAGGGCGAGCTTGAACCTCAGACAACCAGGGAGACGTAGGAGGGAAACCTGCTTTGGGAAGGTCCCAGTGGGGTTGCTGGGGAGTGGCCCAGCTGGCTTCAGCTTGAGTCTCCCACAGATGTCTGCCAGACGGACAGTCATTTGTTCCTTGGACCTCATTTCTCTCTTCACCTTGGACCCCAGCACACTAGGGATACATGTTCCCAGCCTCTGTTGTCATGAATTGACTTGGAATAGCGTTATAGTAGGGTGACCCAGAGCAGGAAAAGCCAAATGAGCAAGGTACCCTTCAAGCCCTCCCTAGGACCTGGAGATGTCTCCATGGGTGAGGTTTCTCTCCAGGCAGGTTCTCCCTAGAGGATCTAGTTAAGGGGAGGCATAGACAGGAGATGTTGCTTGCCCACGTTCATACAACAATTGGAGGTTCCAACTGTGTGTACTTCAGGGATTCCGGTAAGAACGTTTGGATCACACCTGGGGATGGGTTTCCAGAGAATAAGAAAATCCATGCAGTCCCCAAATGCTGACATTTAGAGCAGAAGGAAATGTTTTGGAAGCACACAGACCTAGCTCGGAATTCTGGCTTTCCTGTGGGATCTGGAGCCGTGACTCATCTTCCAGGTAAGGTTAAAGAATGGATGGATGCAGGTTAGACTTGCCAGAGGAAGCCCTCGAGGAATGTCAGCTGCTGTGTATTGCCAACCCAGGCTGCTTTGTCTCAGGGCCGCGATTTTCTAGGCTGCCGAATGGACTGAATGACCACTCCTGAGCAGGGCTGCTGAAACATGAACGAAACAGCGTGCCCAGGTCCTGTCCCAGTACCCGGAACCCTCCCTCTGTTGAAGTTCTGCTTGCTGTTAGAGTAAGTGACACCCGCTCTAAGAAAAGCCCTACGTGTGAACTGGAACGCTCAGGCGCCAGCCGAGGAAACAGACCGCATACGTTCCATTTCCCTTTCCACCTGGCGAGAGTTTCCAAGGTTCAGGGTAAAGCAGATGAGTGGGCCCAGTGGGTGTTCCTGGGGCTGAGGAGCCCGGTTGGATCCATCTCCCAGCATGCTCTTGGGAGAGGTCTGAAGAGGCAGCTAATGTACTCGAGATGCCAAGCCTGGTTAGAGATCCATCAGGCAGCTGGGAACTTCCTGTAGTATGAGGCCGGCATGGGGCAGGGCAGAATGTGCAGGAACAGCCATGGAGTGGGCCCATGAAAAAGATGACCACAAATTAATGAGTATTTATGATGCTCTGGGCGCTGAGCCAAGCAGCTGAATAGATCCCAGCTACCACCATCTGTGGGGTGGAGCACATCACTTCTTGTCCCTGAGCCTTAGTCTCCCTCTCTGTGAATGGTCCTTAGAGTGGCATCCACTCCCAGGGCTGCTCTGAGGATTGTTGGCTAGATCTGGGCTTTGAGGGGAGGCATCCGTGGTACACCCTTCATTACTCTGAAGAAAGCGAAAACATTCAGGTGTTAAAAGCACGGCTCCTTGGGCTCTTGGCATGCACAGGAAGAGTAGGCAATAATTTGGGTTTGTGGAGAAGCTAGTTTTGAGAGCCAAAGATGAAGTCGCTATGTTTGCAGTGTAGACAAAAGTGGAGGCCTGTGCAGTCAGTGACATGGAGATGGGAGACCTTATGAGAGACTTTGAAGTAGATTCTGTTAGGTCAGGGGACTAGGAGGTAGGGGACCGTGGGGCCAGGGGACTAGGAGGTAGGGGACCGTGGGGCCAGGGGACTAGGAGGTAGGGGAC
>NW_004949096.1:17497868-17505821 GCF_000317375.1 Microtus ochrogaster | reverse complement strand
GACTAGGAGGTAGGGGACTGTGGGGTCAGGGGACTAGGAGGTAGGGGACTGTGGGGCCAGGGGACTAGGAGGTAGGGGACTGTGGGGTCAGGGGATTAGGAGGTAGGGGACTGTGGGGTCAGGGGATTAGGAGGTAGGGGACTGTGGGGTCAGGGGACTTAGATGTTGAAGGGCCTAATGAGCTCAGGACTTTTGGAAAGGTGTGGAGTCAAAGAGATTGATGGACTTAGGGTTCGGGACCCGTCAGGATCAAGGGACTTAGAGATGTGATCTAGCAAAGACCATACAACCAGTCAGGGGCAGAGGCAACACTGGAATGTCAGGTGACACCTCACAAGCATTGCTTAGGGCACAGGGCACCTCCCCAGCAGCTGTGCCGACCTGCCTTGGCACCTTAGGCTGGGGGTTCTGGACTGGTTCGCTCTCTGGAAGACAGTTGGTTGAGACTGTCCCCCAAATGGCCATTTGAAAGCCACTTGGACCTCATTGTGGGCTTTTTTCCCATAAGCCATGGAATCAAATTATGGAGATGTGCCCAAGCTTGTGGATTCAGAGAAATGGCACCTCTCTTTGGGGACACGGCCCCTGGGGCTTTCTCAGACATCCTCCCACCCCCACATTCTGGTGTCTCTGAATTTCAAGCTTCCCTGGCGAGCCTTGGTGCTGCCAAGGCATTTGGTTATTTTGCTCATTTTATTAATAAATGTGTTCTGATGCCAAGTGCATGGAAACTGCTGCCTGGGAACGGCATCAGAGAGTGCCCTGGGGAGTCATCTGTCTGAGCTGTGGCTACAGGAGAAACAGATAGGGACCTAAGAGGAGATAGCCGGGCACTGGACCGCCCATGCAAGACACCTGGGGATCTGAGGACCTCAGGGATTTGGCGGAACCAGATGGGAGGAAGTCTGTTGTCTTAACCCCACAACCAGAGAACATTGGATCACATGGAACCTAGAAGCCTTTGGCCCAGACACTGACAGATGGACACACTTCCTCCCAGAGCTGCTGTGCCCGGGTGGGCAGCAGGGGTCAGAGTTCAAGGTCGCCACAATGCCCCAGAAGAGAACTTTGACAAGCCCAGTCAGAGTAAACCTGGCCTTAAAGAAGATGTGAGTCTAGGACCTGCTCTCTGGAGGAAGCTGGCAGCTTCATACATTAAGGACATGGCCAGGGTCTGGCACACTCAGGTCCCTAGAGTTCACAGCAGCAGAATCTGCTCCTGATAAGGGTGTTGTCACAGAAAGTATCTCCAAATCAAACACCTCATAAGCACACGTGGGACAAACAGGCTTTTGTATCGAATAGCAACAAGTGCCTGATCCCCGCCAGCACCCCTCTAGCCAGGGCGTGTCTTCTAGTCTATTACTGGTCAGTGAGTAAATAATCTCAAGGCCCTGGAAGGATCTTTACCCTTTAAGGGAATGGAGCTCAGTTCATTTGAGAGGGAGAGAGCACTGCTCCAGGTCAAAGTCAGCTAGGGGGGTGTTGTTCATAGGCCATCATGGCTTGAGCAAAGCAGAAAGACCAACAGGCAGGAGAACAGAAAGATGGGTACAAAGGCCAGGAGGATCCAAGGGTCCTTCAGCACTACTGGGCCAAGCAGTGACCACGTCATCATCCGGAGAGCCACCTCCTACGGAAGCCATCAGCAGTCCCATCCGGGGCTCTTCGTGTAGCCTAGCCTCTTCTCCCAGATCGATTTTGACCTTGAAAACAGCACATCTGGGGACTCAGGCTGTGCTCTAATTAGTAGAGTGTTTGCCAAACATGCAGGAAGTTCTGGGTTCTCTCCCCAGCACTGCACAGGCTGGATGTGATGGCACACCCCTGTAATTCTAGCACTTGGGAGGTGGAGGCAGGAGGATCACAGGCTTACATCAGCCTGTCTATATAGGAAGGTTGAGGCCATCCTCCACCTATCTCATGTTGTTGTTGTTGTTGTTGTTGTTGTTGTTGCTGTTGTTGTTGTTGATGATGATGATGATGATGATGATGATGATGATGATGATGATAATAATAATAATAATAATAATAATAATAATAATAATAATAATGGTCTCCTGGCTATTCTTGAGCTGGCCGTGCTCCCCAGCCCTGCAGGACTCATGACAGACTATCTCTCCCTCATTCTCAATGCTCACTCCTTGGTCTCAACCGGAATGTCAGCCTTAAAGGGCCTCCATCTGTCTTGGGATTTCTGTCACATTTGGTAACTATGCCAGTCTGGACGCAGCTCTGTTGTCTCCCCTGTAAGATGATAAGTTTGGGGTTCATCAGAGGATCCAGGTCTGCTCCCTACATTGTCCTATGCCCCCAGCACCGGGTATAATGTATGTGCTCAGATGGACAATGAATGGTGGAATGAATGAACTGGGCTGAATGGCCTCAGTGGCAACTTGAAGCTGCTCCATATAGAGAGCCCAGTTTCTACCATCTAAGATGAAGACCTGGCCTGCCAGTCACCATATCAGGCACAGCCCGAAAGAGACACAGGAATAAGGGAGACAGGGAGGAGGGAGGGAAAGGAGCCTTAGCACTTTGGGCTCCTCGGCTGATCCTCAGCCTCTGTAAATGACCTGGACTGGCCTGGCGTGGCTCTGAAGCCTCCCTCCCACAGGAGCTGACTTGTCTTTCACTGCTAGGCTGGGTTGCGGCTGTGCCTGGCTTCTCACACCTCTCCTTCCTCACACTGCTCTGCTGGAATCAGCTCCTCCCTGGTTACTGTCACAGGAGACTGTAGGGGCCTTTCTCCCAGGAAGAGGGCTGTATGACTTAGCAGGGGCAGGGGCTAGCCATCTGTTCTTCACGCTACTCCCTACAGAAAGGCCATTCAGAGCTCCGTGGCCTGTGTCTGCCTCTTCCTGGCCCTGGCTGCCATCCAGGGGGTCTGAGAGCCCTAAGGTCAAGGCAGAATCAGGGGGCAGTGGGTCTGTCCTGCATCCTCCTGTACCAGGCTTCTCTCCTGGGCTAGACATGGAGACAGCCTACCACATCCCTGGAACTCACACCCTCCAGAAGATCCTCACACACTTTAGACAAGTGCTTTGTCACTGAGCTGTATCTCCAGCCCTCTTTTGTGTTTAATCGGCACCTCACTAAGTTGCCCAGGCAGTCCTCAGGCCCCGAGTACTGAGACTACAGGAGTGTACCAAGCCCAGCAGAATCTTCATATTGAGTGAGTGATTGATTAGGGCAGGCTGTTTCCCCTTGACCTCAAGACCCTCTGTAGCTGATGATGACCTTGAATGTCTAATCCTCATGGTCCCAATTCCCTAATCTGGGATTACAAAGGAGACCACTATGCCCGGTTTAAGTGGTACTAGGGATCAAACCCAGACCTCCATGCATACTATGAGAGCGCTCGGCCAGTTGAGCCACATTCCCAGCTGTGTTTTTAATAGATCTCACAAGAGTCCATTAAGGTCTCCCAAATACTGGCCTCTGGCTGTTTCTATTTATTTCTAGACTGGGTGACAGTCAGAGGTCTGTGACAAGGGGCATGGGAATAATTGTGATCTCCACTTAACCCAGGAAGAAACTGAGACACACACACACACCCCTCCAAAGGCAGGCTATTTCCCAAAGTAAATTTTATGACGTCTATTCTTGAAGAGCTGGTGGCTCCTTAGTTAGTGATTTCTGGACACTCATGTCCTCAGGGGAAAGGAGGGTTCCCCTGAGACACTGCCTTCTTCTGCACAGTTCATTCAAAGGTCCCAAGTCCTGAAAAGAGTATGACATCTTTCTCACCCCCAGTGAATGATTCCTAAATAAAAATAACAGAAACTCCAAATTAACTGAAAGGAAATCCCACAGTTCCAAAGTACTCTAAAAGTAGTTCTTAGAAACTAGGGGAGAAAAGGGAAATTGGTTGAAACATTTCTCCCGTTTTATCAGTGGTCTTGAGTCTAGGACACAATTTCTCATCTTGTTCCTCTCGGTGCCCCCACACACACACACACACACACACACACACACACACACACACAGCATGGAGTCTGGGTGAGAGGCCGGTGGACAGCAGGAGCATCCTCTGGGCCAGGAAGGCTGCCCTCTTGTCTCCTTGACAACCCAGCTTGCCTGGAGAGACATCCCAGGTGTCCTCCATCCATCACTTCCCCTACCCCTACCTCAATCAAATTCTCTTCCCCGGAAGGTAGGAGGTCCCCCACGATTTACCAAAGAGATGCTCTCTCCTAGGACCTTAGGAAATGGGAACAAAGAGAGTCATGGAGAAGCTGGTGATCAGAAAGGCCTGCGTGTGTCTCTGAATAAGCTCCTCAACCTCTCTGTGCTTTAGAAAGTAACTCAAGGCCTACGTTGCCTGCCTGCCTTGACTTTGAGGAAGGAAGGCAGCAGAGACAACCTTTAAAGGTGTTTAGCACAGAGTCACTGGCCTCAAATGTCCATTCACGATGCTTGTGCCCCCAAGAGCTGGTGTCCATCTGGGATGCCTGGAACTGGCTAGGAGGCTCTAGCCAATCCCCACAGCCTTTCAGAACCTCAACCTCCCAGCCCACGAAGGAAAAGTGGGCAATAGGACCAGGTGCTAGTCTCTAAAAGAGATGATTTTCTCGCTCCTGGTCTCCTTTCTCAGCTCTCTCTTGGCACCTTCTCCAGCGTCCTCTCTGGCAGGACAGGAAGGCCCCTGAGGACGCTGCTGTGTCCCACCGTCACCCCTGGGTTCCAGTCACTGAGGCAGGGCTGAAAACATCGCCTCCTTTGTGCCTGTGAGGACAACGATGCCCTGGATGCAAGCACAGAAGTCAGCCACGGGAGCCTGGGAGTCCCAGGGCCTCAGCCTGATTGAATGTGGTGACTCAGGCTTCGGCAACATTGCAGCCGCAATTACTCCTTAAATCGGCGGCGCTTTCTCACTGCCCAGGCAGCCAGGTGGGGGAGGGGCCTGGGCTTGAGAGAAGAAACAAAAGGAAGACAAAGAAAATGTCGCAGAAGAGGTCTGGACACACAGAGGCCCTGGTTGCCTGCTTTCTCACCCTCTGGGAGGCCACCTAGAGTGGGAGGGAGAAGAAACAGGCTGGACAGCAGGTGTGCGGGGGCGGGTAAGAGATTGCCTTTGGCTCTGTCTAGAGTCCAGGGCTTGAGAGAGATGGGAGCTCAGCCTAGCCCACCTTCCTCTCAAGTTGCCCCCACTTCTAAGCCCCTTCTCTTTAGATGCTTCCCATGTGCTTGGCACTGGGTTAGGTGCGAAGGAATAACAAGGAACTGGGATGGGTATGTAGCTGAGCCGGTAGAACTGAACTGGGCATGGAGATACACACATGTTATCCTGGGGAGGTAGAGGCAGGGGGACCAAAGGTTTGAGTTCTTCATTGGCTAGCCTAGATTACATGAAACTCTGAAAAAGAAAAAAAAGGAAAAGAAAAAGAAGAAAAGAGACAAAAGGGAGAAACATATGGTCCTGGGCACAATAGCCCTGAGCCAGCCCGGAGCACTTAGAAGACAGCTGTCAAATCTACCACAGTGCCTCGTGGGAATTGGCTGCCAGTTTGAGGTATCTGTGGGGGGCCTTAGGCTACAGGGTTGGGGGTTAGGAAGGCTTTTCAGAGAAAATAATATCGATGTTGGCGTAAAAGGAACGTGAACAAGGAATAGGATAGTTGAAGGTGGAGATGAGCTAGGCAGAGGGACAGCAAGGATGAAGAGACACAGAGACGTCCTGGTAAGACATCTTCTCTGTTCTCTCCCATTCACAGCCGTACAAGGGGCTCTGATGGGTTCCAGACTCATGTGTGTGTGTGTGTGGTGTGTGCATTCATTTCTTCGTTTGTTTTAGATGGGACCATTAAGTTCACCACAGATCCTACCGAACAAACTGGCAGCTCTATGATGGCCTGGACCCTGTGTCCACAATGCACAGTCTGTGCACGGAACTGCCCCATCTGCTCCGAGAGTATCAGCCTGTGGCCCTGCTCCTCATTGCCATTTATTCGTAGTAACTGCCCATTCTCTTCCTCTCTGTTTATATAACATAAAGATAGTAAGACCTGAGAATGTGTTGGAGTGTAAGGCAGATCAGAGAACAGGAACACTTGTGGCACCCAGAGAAACGTGTGATAAAGTCCACGGACAGGATGAAGCAGTTGAGAGACACCATCTATGTGGTCTGAGGAGGTGTCCTGCCAGCTGAGACCAGCAGAGAAAAGGGGAGGAAAGGAAGAACATGTGCTGCTGAGGGAAGGGCCTATGCGCAGGCCTGAGGTGGACACTCATCACTGGAGGCAACACACGGGAAGATGAGTTTCCAGTGGCTACGTAGGAGGGGCTGTGTGCAGGGACCAGAGCCCACAGGACCACGGTGGCCCCAACGGCAGCTGAGAGGGGATACGTTCTGTAGGGCTGGTTGGTACAGAATGGTCCTGGGGAAGCAGGGGATGAACTAGGATTGCCAGTGGCGTGAGGGGGTGGCGTGGAGGAGATGGGTATGGCCACTTAGAAAATAAGTAAGGGTGTTGAGAGGTCCCATTACTCCCAGTGAGAAGGAGGGTGAGACACATCTACTGTCAGGAGCATTAAGCACACTTAAACCTGCTTCACCCACCAAGGAGATGGGCAGTATACCCACTGTGTTCCCATTAGCAACTGAATCAGCAGGCTCCGATGAGGACAGCACTGCTTTGTTTCTCATGACTCTGGGGAGACTTGGAAGAACTCAGCACCTGCCTCAGCACCCCCATCATCCCCTCTGTCTCCATGAGTGTGGGTGCCCTGCTCATCACTGGACACGGGGTCCGGGCATCACCATATCCGTGCTCAGGCTGGGGCTGAAAGCATGTTAGCCATTGATGACACCAGGAAGGGCACAGTTTCCATGTCTGCTGGGCTGGTTGGCACACGGCTATGCCCTTCACATAAAGTTATAAAGCTGTAACTTATTTATACTCAGAAACCAGTTGTTGCCTTCTGCCAGCTCCCCTGCATCTTCTCCAGCCAGGCAGAGGCTCCCACAAAACCCAAGGCATCAAGGCCACCAAATACCTCCTATGTGCCCTTTATGATTTTTCATTAAATTATCTAAATAATCCTGCGAAGGGGACAGAGACCAGGGTTCTGTCTCTGCCAACAGGTAGCTTGGGAGACATAGCTAATGGTGTCCATCTGAGCAGTCCCTCCACTGGCTTGTGTGCAGAGTTCCAGAAATCATCACCACAGTGGTATTTGGCACAGTAGTTAGAGCTTCAAGAATCCCAGAATCATGACACCCCGACCCCTGACTTTTTGTTGCTGGGAGAAGACTGAGGCCAAAGTCAGCCAATAAGTTGCAGTTAGGAGCTGCAGCCTGAGGGACTGTGGGTTCTGGGAGATGAGCTCTGAGACCCTCGGCAAACTCAAAGCCTCCAAGGATTGGATCCCAAAGTCTTGCGCTGTGAAAGGCCTGCTGTGTCTGGGGCCTGGCTGAGGCCAGGCTGTGGAGCTATGGAGATGGATCGAGACAAAGAGCCACCTCTCAGGGCCTGAGGACTTCTGGGGACAGACACATGACAATGGGTTCTGTGATTTGGTGTGGCAGCTGCTATGGCCAGGTGTGCTCAGAACTGAAGATGCCCTTCCAACTCTCGGCAGGAAGGGTCTCTGTGGATGAACGTGTTCTTGGAGGCCCAGAGGTCAGGAGGGTTGAATCCCTGCGCTGAAGATATGGGGACAATAAGATCTGTGGAGGTTGGAGAGCTCCAGGATCTGTGGGTGGGGAGAACACCAGCCACCCTTAGATTTATGGATTCAGTGTCTTTGTGTGTAAAGACAACCTGGACCCCAGCTTCCCATCTGAGCCATGGGCCACCTCCCAGATGTTGCTAAGTTTGATATGCACCCATAAAGATCTGCACCCTAAAGTCCTACACAACACTGGGCTTCTCTCTCTCTCTCTCTCTCTCTCTCTCTCTCTCTCTCTCTCTCTCTCATGGAGGTGGAGCCTGGGGCTCTGGAGGCTGA
>NW_004949096.1:17485767-17497768 GCF_000317375.1 Microtus ochrogaster | reverse complement strand
TGTGATGGAGGTGGAGCCTGGGGCTCTGGAGGCTGAGGGAAGGGAGTCCTGCTCAGCCCTAAGAGTTCCCCTGGGACTGGAGATTATTCTTCCACCAGACCCCTTCCGAGGCTGGGTGCCATGCCTAGCCCTGCAGAGGAAGGAACACCGGGTGAGCAGCATCGCAGGTGCTGATGTAGATGGCCCAGCCCCGGGTGAGGCAGGCCGCCTGGGCTGCGCAGCTCCCAGCAGTTACATAAGGACGCTGGGCGCCCGGGAGAGCCGCCTTTGTTGCTGCGATCCGCCTCGGCAGCGCCGAGTATTAATAAACCGATCGCCCGGAACGCAGGCGGGCGGGCGGGCGAACTGCGGGACGATTGGGGCTGCAGCACTGAGAGGGAGAGACACCCACGGTGCCCTCCCCGCAGCAGGAAGATGATGCTCCCTCCAAGCTCTTCTCCAGCCCCCTTCCCCACCCACCCACCTTAGCAGTGGGTGCTGAGAAAGCAAGTGGTAATCCAGAATCCACCCGTGTGGGCTCCAGCCACTTACCTACCATTTCCATGGTGCCTGGTACCTCGCTTTGGCCTTGTAAAACAGGAGAAAAGTACCTAAGTGTTAATTAAAGTGCTTACTCCCACTAGTCCCCCTCTGCCTCCTCCTGGCCTTCCCCTCTCTTTCCCTCCTCCCCACTCCTTTCTTCCTCTACTCCTCCCCCTGCCTGGTCCCCTTCCCCCCAATCCTCCTCTGTGTCCTCCTGCTCTTCCTCCCTCTCTCCATCCTCCCCACTCTTCCTCTGTCTCCTAGCCTCCCTCCCTCTCCCCATTCCTTCCTTCTTTTCCTCTTCTTCCTTCTCTTCATCCTACCCTCCTCTCCGCTGTGGTTCTGAGAGTTGAAATCAGAATCTCATACTACTACAGCAAGCCCTGGACCATTGAGCTACACCCCCAGTCTCTCTCCCCTCCGCTCCCCTCCTTTTTTCTCCTTTCCTTTCCTCTGTACTGCAGCTCAGACCCAGGGTTTGGGGCGTGTTAGGCAAATGCTGTACCATCCAGCTAGACTCCCAGCCCTCCAAATGTTCCCGGTGCTTTGGTTTTGTTCGGTTCTTGGTATGGAGCCCAGGTGAGCCTCAAACTCACCACTTTTCTGCCTCAGCCTCCTGAGTGCTGGGTTTACCAGTGTGCATCTTGCCTGAAAAAGGATCTGTTTTAATGAGCTAATGAAGGAGCCTGATGCCTCCCCCAAGTCTGTCTAGTGCAGTCTGTGGAATCCCTTGGAGGCTTGTGGGAAGGTTACTGTCCTGGGAACCCCTGCTCAACCCAGCTTTCTACTCTGATGCCTGGGGCAGGGTGCATACATTTTCCCTACCCAATGTGCTCTGGAAACCACATCTTGGTAAAGCCATTTGTAATCAAGAAAGTTAGCTCAGTTGGTGAAGTGTTTGCCCCATAAGCAGGAGGAGCTGAGTTCAATTCTGAAAGCCCATGCAAAAACTCTGGTGTGGGGGCTTGCACTTCTAATGCCAGCCCTGGGAGGAAGAGACAGTGGCTATCTGGAGCTCACTGGGCAGCCTAAGTGGTCAGCTATAGAGACCCAGTCTCAAATGAGGGTGACATTCCTGATTATGACACCTGAAGTTGTCATGTTCTAAATGCGTGTGCACACATGTGCACATGCCCAGGCACCCACACACATTTTAAAAACTCTGTTTGACAAATGTTTTTCTGGGACCACATGTGGTTTCCATTGGTGAACACGGGTGACAGTTTGAAGGAAGAGTTGGGACCCTAAGGGACATTGTCTGTGGGAAGTCTGAAAATCTCTGCTGTGGCACCAGCAGAACCAGAGTAACTTTGGATTCTGGACTGGACTGTCAGGGTTGCATCTTGATCTGTCTAGTGTATGAACCTTAGTTTTCTTGTCCATAAAATGGGTGAATAATGAGACCAACCTCAAAAGACTTAAGATCACTCAGACCAGGAAAACACCTACTGTGGGGTCAGAATGTCCTTCTTTGAGAGAATATGAAGCTTGCTGGGTGTGGCACCCAGGAGCCCAGGACACAGCCCTTAGCCCAGAGTGACTGTTGTGGGGGCCTCTGGGATCTACCAGGCTGAATCTGCTGCCCTCTCTACCCTCATATCCACAGCACTCTGAGATCTCCAGCCAGTTGGAAGCTCTTATCTAATTTGTGGGAGTGTCTGTCATCCCTCCCCTCAGGGGAACTATGCACCCTCAAGCTTAGGATTCCAGGTCCCTATCCTAGCCCCCGCTGATGGCTTTTTTGCAGGTAGCAGCATGCACCTACTGTCTCTGCCCCGTCTCTACCATCTTCTGTTCATTCATCATGAGTTGGGCTGACACATTCCAGCTCCCTCAATCCCTCAGTACCCTTGATGTCATCATGGTTTCTTTTTCCATGTGACAGGTGAATGGGCTCAGAGAGGCTGAGTAACTTGTCAAAGGCCACTATGCTATTTAGAGAGAACCAGGGCCTTGTACTTCATTTGGTTCAGTGTAGTGATTTTCCATTTGTATTTTAATAAGTAAAGCTTGCCTGAAGATCAGTATGTAAAACAGCCACACTGGTCAGTCTCACGGGCCAGGCAGTGGTGGCACACACCTTTAACCCCAGCACTAGAGAGGAGTGTAAGGTTGGGTGAGACAGGAACTCACTCTCTCTTTCAGTCTGAGGATTTCTTAGAGGTAAGAGCTCTTGAGTGGCTTGGCTACTTTGTTTTTCTGATCTTCAGGTTGAACTCCAATATTTGTCTCTGGGTTTTTATCATTCGTGCTACAGTTCAGGAGGGATTTGCTGGGCTGGTCTTGTCAGCTTCTCAGCTTTCCTGCCATTGTTGGCATGGGTTGGTTTCCCAAGCTGCCCACCATTCTTCTGAGCAGCCAGAGTGTCTTGTGTCCGCTCCCCGCCCTCTATCCCCAGCAGCTATTGGCTTCGTTTTCTCCCAGGTGAGGAGCTGTGTGATATTTCTTGCTCCCACGGCAGCTACAAGCCAAGTGTGGCAGTGGAGATGAGTCAGCAAGGGAGGGCAGCCGTGGGAGTGGGAGTTAGGGATGAGACTAGGCTCGTTTACAGACTGAAGTGGGGGAGGGGGAAAGCAGGCAGAGGGAGGGAGGGCCAGCCTGGGAATTCCTGATCCTCCCCTTCTCCTTCAGACCCCGAAAGCTCTGCTCAGCCCAACTCTACCCCAAATGTCCTGGCTAGGCAGGTTTAAAAAGAAAGGAACTGTAGAAATGAGGGAGCCTGGGATCTCTGAGGACGCAGCCTCTGCTTGGGTTTCAAAGGTATCCCTGCGCAGTCTCAACTGACCCTGGTTGTCACCTCGGAGTCACCCTTTACAGTTTCAGAAACACCTCTCCCCTGCTCCTGGTGGCGGCAGCAGCAGCAATAGCAGAAGCAACAGCAGCTCCAAGCTAAAGGCTTATTGTCATGGCTGAAGTTTTTGTGACTTCTACAAAGATCACCCAGCTCTTAACTCTGAGAGGAAAGCAGCGGCTCAGAGAAGTAGAACTGCTGGCCTGTGGTGGCCTGGCCAGGATTTAAACCATGCTTGTCAAGTCCAATACTCCCAGGTTCAACTACTGCTGAACTCAGACAGTCCTGTCCTCCTCCATGTTCAGGGAGGTAGCATTGCTGAGACCTTTCTGCCTGGGCCATGCTCTAAAGATCATGTCCAGTGCTAGCTCCCATAGCCTTTCCATTTCCCGCTAACTCTGCTCTAACTGTAAGCACCTTTGTTTTTAATTATTACTGCTGTTATTATGATGATGATGATGATGATGATGTGTATGATGGAAGTACCATGTCATGACACTCACGCTGGCCTCAGAGAACAACCTGCAGAAGTCAGTTACTTCCTTCCGCCTTAACTTAGGGTCTAGGGATTGAACTCAAATCATCAGGCTTGTGCAGCAAGCCTTTTACCTACTAAGCCATCTCTCTAACCTGTGCCTTGGTTTTTGTTTCATTTAGAGATGGTGTCTCATATAGCTGAGGCTGGTCCTGACCTCATGGTGAGCTGAGAATGATCCTCCTGTGTCCATTTTTGGAGTGCTGGGATCACAGTTGAGCATGTATCACCATGCTCTGCTCACTGAAGGCATATCCTCTTCCTCGGGGACCACAGTCCAGAAGTGAGTTGCTTGCCCTTCCCCCATTGCTCATGCCCACTGCACACAGCCCTGGCACAGTCACCCACACCCTTGCCCAGACACCCACACCCTTGACCAGACATCCTCCCTCTAGGGCACAGAGGCTCTGCTGTTTTTGCTGAGGAAGCCCAGGATAAGACAGATGAAGCAGCAGCTGCCGGGTCTCCGTAGGAGTGACCCTCATTGGTTGGCTGCTCCCCAACTCCAGCCACACTCCTGGGACTTTCAGTAGAATATTTTAGCACATTCAGAGCCAGCCTCTAAGGGAACAATAAGACTTCAAGTTTCCACTTGGCAAACCTTCTTATCCAGTCCCTTCACTGGCTTCTTCAAGCTCTAAAGAGCAATGATGGCCACATGTCCATTTCCCTCCAAGGAGCAATGTAGGGTCACCAGGACAGGGAACATCGAGTAGCTTTCACCCTCAGAATCCACACAGGCTAAATATCTGTGTTGTCTCATGTTATGAGGTGCCCAAACAGGTAAGCTTGCCTTCAGCCAATGGGAAGATGAGGTAACTCAGAAACACGTTTGGACAAAGGGCTCAGCATGCATTTCTCTTACACTGCCAGGAACCCCTGGGAAGGACACCCCATCCTGTCTCCATTAATTGGTTGAGGACATGTCAAGGGCTGAGTGGTGGCCTTAGAGATGTTCTTAAACAAATGCACATTACTTTGGAGAAGTGTATGGACAGAGGTCGGCACTTTAGGGGAAATGGACGGCAAGATGGGTAGGTGGTCTCTTGCCACTCAGCACTGTTTTTCCAGTTAAGAAGAGGCTGCCTTAGTAGTAGTGAACATTCTGTGTCTGGCAGTGTGCAAGCCAAAGCCAGAGAGAGCTGATGAGGACCATCAGAGGGCTCTGCACTTGGAGGTGCTGGTGTGGATGCCATCTGAGCTTCGTGTTCTCTCAGTCCCCCAGTCTATAAGCTCAGGCTGCGAGCTACTTCCCTTCTCACAATTGTGGATACAAATCTGTCTCCCCAAGGGGCTGATAATCCTCTAGGAACAGGGGTGCCACTTGTTTGAAGCACAATTAATAATAATCCAGGGTCAGAAATTGGGGTTCAACTTGAAGATCTGAAAACCAAAATAGCCAGTCACTGGCTCTTACCTTGACCTCAGTCTGAAATTGTGATCCTGCCTCCTGGAATTGCATAAGGGGACTGTGTCTGAGAGCTGTCTTCTTCATCTTATATTCCCCTCTAGGGATGAGATCAAAGGTGAGCACCACTGGGATTAAAGGTATGCACAGCCTGATTCCTATGGCAACTAGGGTGGCTACTGGGATTAAAGGTGTGTATCATTATGGTTACTAGGATTAAAGGTGTGTTACCATAAACTGGTCTGTAAGGCTGACCAGTGGGACTGTTTTACTCTCAGATCTTTATTTATTAAAGTACAGTTGAAATACCACTACATTTCCCCTTTTTGTCTAATAAAAAAAGAAGGCTATAACTAATATAAGAAAACTATATACAATAAGTGCAATGACTATAAACAATAGATACAGATAATAAATACATTAACAATGTCTAGTCCATTTGCATTTGACAAATTCATAGAAAATGTTCTATATTTATCTTATTTTGGTGAGTTCAAAATCTACTTTACTTTCTATCTTAACTTGCTTTCTGAGTCAGGTAAACAAGGAAAACAGCGACTATAACTATCTAGTCTTCAACTCCCTCAGAGACCCGAGTAGGATATAATAATAACCGAGTAAGCAGGAAGTGCAAGCAAGCGACTTCCAAAAAGTATGTAATGACAGAAACAGATAGCTGCTCGGACAGTCACCCAAAGTTCTCTGCAGTGTTGGGGCATCCATCTTCAGACTATGGGCCTAACATTCAACAGACTTTTCTGAGAAGCAGGATGTTTTGTGTCCTGCTTGTCTCATTAGGACAGCATAATGTCAGCAGTTGAGGCAGGGATATTTTCTTGCCCAGTGACTTACTTTTGCCACAAAGAAAGTAAACTCCATGGGAAGTTTCTTCAATGCCCATTATCTTCACTGAAGTAGATTGGTGCTATCAGGAGCAGACATATCTCATTGTCATAAAAAAGAATAACCTAAGTTATTAAAACTTCTTAAATGCCATATTCTGTAGATCTCTGAAGTTTTGAAGATTACCTATGTATTTAAATTATATCTTTGTTGACCTTGAAAACATACCTGATATGACTATGAAAAAAATCCAAAAAACCAAAAAATCCCAAGAACTTTGAAACTAATTTCCTTTGTTTAGCTTTTGTCTTGACCATTATCCATAACAACTTACTCTCAGTTTTATTTCAGGCAGTCTTTATTTATTAAAATATGTTTGAAATGGAACTACATCTCTCTATCAACTCCAAGGCCCCAGGACCCAGCACTTTACTTGACATACAGGGCCCATCTCCATAGCTATACCTCCTTTGCAAAGCATTGTGGGGCTCCCACCTCCTTATAGATGGACATGGAAACCCCAGAACACAGACACCCCGAGCTCAGAGGCTCTGTCTACATCAAGCACCACTGGTGATCGTCTCTGGCTCCTCCTTGGCTCTGCTTGTATGCATCTAGTGACAGTGAGCTCACTCCTTCTACAACAAGGAGTCAGCATCAGGTCTAGCCTCTGGAATTCTGCCTTCAGGTCCTTCTTCTGATGGAACACTGGGAGCTGTCTCCAAGTGTGGGGGTGGGGTGCTCAGGGACACAGTTCAGAGCCCTGCATGATAAAGGGACAGATGGTGCGGCAATGAACTCATCGTTCCATCTCTGGAGAACAGACGGCGATGAAGGCCCTGGTCAGGGACAGAAGGCTGTGCATTCCACTCCGCACACCTCGAGACAGGCCTGATCCAGAGTCACAGACATGACTGGCTGTGTGATTCATTCATTACTGGCCATCACTGGCCAGGTGTTCAGCAAGAGCGGTTGGCACTGTGGGAAGGGAGTTTAGTTGCCTTGGTAATCAGGAGGCTAACAGCCACTGAAAGCAGGCTTGCTACTTACCAGGCACTGTTCTGTTTTCTTCCTTACAAAGGGCACAGCCCCTCCTGTGCAGCCCCAGCTGTTGGGAAGGCCGTGGAGCCTGCCTGGGACTTCAGCACCTCACACTGTTGTCAGACTTGGTTAAGCAGGGGCTGCGACAGTAACTGGAAATCCCAACAATAGCCACAGAGTACTTCCTGCTTAGGCCACACCCATTTTGTAGATAAGGAGACTTGGAGAGGTTAGGTAACTTTGCTTGCCCAGGGACTTGCTAAAAGACAGAGCCTGGGTTTGAACCCAGGTATTCTGGTTCTGCGGCCTGGAGTAGAAAAGCGAAGCAAAACTCAGCAGCCAGAGGCATACCTATTTGGAGTTTGGGGGCAGCCTCTCTCCTCTCTGCCCCACTTCTTTACCTTGCTTCTCTCGGTCCCCACCCTCCCACCAGGCCTGCTGGGGTTACTTACCTTCAGTCCCGAGGACAAAATCCCGCGATCTCTCAGCGGGAGGGAGGCTCTGGGTGATCAACAGCTAATAAGAGCCAGTCAGGGACCGGATGTTGTAGGAGCCTGTCTTCTAGGCTAATAGGCTTCTGAAGATCTCCCAGGACCCCAGGAAACACTCTCGGCATGGGCTGAGATAAAAGGCTGTTTGGTTCACCCAACAAATATTCTGTAGTCCCAGGTAAGCCCCCCACCCCAGCCCTGACACGTGCAGCAGATAGCACAGGGACTGAGGTCGAAGGTCTTCGTGTTGTGAGAGTCCTTGTCTTTTGAAGTTACTTCAAGCTGAGGAGCCAAGCCTTCTCCGTCATCTTCAGGTCTAGGCTAAGCTTAAATGATTCACGGATCTGTGAACTGGGGCTAGTCCTATAAACCTCTTGAGCTGTTGAGAACGCAAAAATTTCATTCTTGAAAGTGTTTTAGCAAACAGTGACCATTAGTATCCAACCGTGCTGGTTCACACTGCGGGGAGAGGGGGTGCTGCCAATCAAAGCCGGCCCCTGCCTTCCTAGACACTGGCCTAGGCTTGAGTATTTCATCGACTCATAGGGGATATTTGCAGTCCCGGGAAAGGGGCGCTGTTTTCAGAACTTCCGAGAAAGTCCTGGGTGGCGAAGCGAAAGGGTGTCCCCGACCGGGGATCCCCTGGCTAAGCGGGGTTGCGCCCCCAGCAGATGGCTCCCGGCAAGGCCTCGGATGCAGCCCTGGGTCCCCCCACCCCTCTGTGCCCGCCCTGGCCACCTCGGGGGCGAGGCAGCCAGGAGCGTGGGAGGGGACGGCGTGCCATTGGCTTGTGCGCGGCACTAGAGGAGGGACCAGTTCGGGCCGCCAGACTCTGGCGAGCCCAGCGGCGCAGGAGTCCTGCCTGCCCTGCCCTGCCCTGCTCTGCTCGCCAGGCGCGGCACTGCGATGTGAGACTCCCCCGGCCGAAGCGTCAGCGGGGCACGCCAGCTCCGCGAGCGCAGCACCCCGCGCGCTAGGAACGTAAGTCCGCTGCCCGCAGCTGATGAGCCTCGCACTTCCCCGCCGTTGCCACCGCGCCTGCCGCTGCCTGCGCAGCGGAGCTCGGGGGCGCTGGGGGCCTTAGGGAACTCTGGGGGGCAGCGAGCACCCTGCGCACGCCAGCCGGACGCCGGGACCGCACGTCACCGGCGGGTCTGCGGGCGCCCGGGACCCCCTCTGAGCTCCTCGAGGCACCGACCTGTCCTTTTTGTTTGTCTCCTTGCACTGACTCGGTTTCCCTTTCTCCTCCAGCTCTCTTCTCTGCCACTTCCAACCCCTGGGGGTGTTTATTTCGCCCTCGGCCTCCTTCCGGACTATAGCTTTTTGCTTTGGAGCCCGAGGGAACGGAGCGTGAAGCAGTTTCTACTGTCGCCGGGTCTGTGTCTTCCGTGCTTAGTTCTCGGTCCCCTCCCCCTTTCACGCCACCTCACCCCCTCCCGCCTTTGTTTCCTGGCCCGAGGATTGCGCGGTGCAAACTTGCGAGTTCCCGGGTCTTTGTCCGCACCGGTACTCGGGCAAAGGAGGTGGCAGGGTACCCGCTGCCCATTGGTCTGTCCGGACCTTCAGTGTGGGTGCGGGGGCTGGAGGAGTCGCCTACTCCCGCCTCACAAAGTAGAGGAGTGTTTGCAGCGCGGAGAGGAGAGATAGATCTGAGGGGGAAGGCGCAAGGCCGGGGATACTCCCGAGACCCTGCTGGAGAGGAGCGGACGGAAGCGTGACTGGGCCAGATCCTAGTCTAGGGGAGTCATGAGGGGATCGCAGGTGGATCAGGACGATCCTCTCTTTTCTAAGGCGCGCGGTCAGCTGCGAGGGAGCAGCGCGGGGCCATTGGCTGGCGCAGGATGTATTGGGGTCTCATGTAGTGCGCAAAAATGCTCAGCGCACCATCCATCAGGGCCAGGCGTTCACTTAGAGTCCCCTCTCGCCTCCTTCTTGCAGTCTGGGTAAAGCTGGCTTCTCCCGCCTATGGGGTTAAGGAGCAGGGAGAGGTCCAGGAACTGCCACCACCTTGCCCCAAAGCCTGAAGTACACGGCCAAGGCCTCCTCGAAGTCCCCCTCCGCGACCGCACTTCCTGTTTCGTTTTTTTGAGACAAACTTTTCTGGATAGGGCCTTGGATAAGTCCCTGGATTGTGGGGACGCCCATCTAGCTGTGCCTTTCCTCGTTGGAACGCCACCTCTGGAGGCTTCCGGAGAGGGGCTACCAACTGCAGCCGGCCGCGGAACTGGTGGATTCGTGAAAGAATCCGGAGAGACACTATCTGTCTCTTAGTGGCAGCCCGAGGCTCAGTCTGAGGCAACGACCTGTAGGGTCGTTGGAAAATGAGAGTATTCTTTAGATTTCTGTTGTCGCCTTTGTCCAGACGTTGCCCTCCCGTAAATTACCCTCTGGTCTCAGTGTCCTAGGACACTGACTTCTCTTTTGCAGGACTTAAGTCTGGCTGCCTCCACCTGATGTCCCCTGCTTTCATCTTTCCGACCCCCTACCTCGCAGCTCCTACCACCCCAGCTCTCAGGCTGGACTTGTGATAGCCCCTTCTGCTGGAGAAAGGCTCCTGGCTAGGGTCAGGGTCTTCAATCATTGTTCTTAGGTTTTCTGTGAGTTCATTCACTGCCTAAAGTATCTGTGAGTACAACACAAAAAAAGTGATGACACAAATGGCTGGCACAGGTCCCACAGGTCCCCGCACGCCTGTGGAAGCTGTCATGACGGTTCCCTTTGGTGGTGCTGTGGCTTAAGCAAGGAGAACTAAATAAATAATAAATAAGCAGTTGGGTCATGCGTGGTGCCGTGGAGTTGTCCCAGCACCCAGAGGGCTGAGGCAGGAGGAGTTTGAGCTCCAGGTCAGACTGGACTATGTAGGGAGACCCTTGTCTCAGAAAGAGGGAGAAGCAAATTCTGTAATGTGGGGTGGAGGTCAGGGGAACACAGAGAGCGTTGGACTGTTGAGGACATTTTAAGGAGTGGCCAGCGCTGCTTTTCCAATCAACCTTGCAGAATACCTGGTGCAGAGCGCCTGAGGCAGCAGCATGCTGCTCCTGTGGGGAGGGGCAAGGGAGAGCCTGAGGCAGCAAGCTGCTCCTGTGGGGTGGGGCAGGGGAGAGCACTGGTGAGAAAGGATGGGGATCCCCCATCTCATAGGGGAGGGGATTGATGATTGGAGAGGATCTGTAAGCTACCCCCCCCAGGAGGGGCATCCACAGATTAGCCATGGTGGTCTGAGTAGGTGGCAAAGCCTCACCCCCAGACCCCCAGCACAGCCACAGCAGCCAGGGACAGGGAGTTGCCCCCAATGCCCTGTCTCCCCAATACCCTCATGCTTCTCCCCACCTGCCCCCGTCAGAGTGCTTGTCCTGACCCAGAGTCACCCCTATTCTTTCTCACCCCAGTTCTTCCTGATACTACCCTCTTTGGAACACTCTGTTTGTGTGGACATGGAATCCTGGAAGGATTCTGCTCTACTAAAGAAATTGCTTTAGTAAAAGGGGGAAATGAGGCCAAGTAGTTGAATCTTCAGGTCTAAACAGCAGCATTGTTGAGCACTGGCTACAAAATATAAGCTCTTCTGGGTGTTTGCTGGCAACTTCTAATGGGAGAAAGTAAGTGTCATTATTATGCCCATTTAACAGCCGAGGAAGTTGAGGCCCAGAGAGGCAGGTTCTTCTCCCAAGGCCACACAAGTTGTTGGGAGCATGAGGTCGGTGGCTCTGCGGACCTTTTGAGGAGTCACTTCCCTTGTTTTAACCACTCTGTCAGACCTGAGTATGAGGAGGAGAATCTCGGCCTTGAACTGGGGTCCCTACCCAGGGGGAGGCAGGGCTCTAGGCCATTTGGTCTGAGGATATGGGCTTGGCATGAAGCATGCCTTGAAGGAAGCCCCTGTTGCCCCATTCATACCAGAGCCCCAACCCTGTGGTAACAAGAGACAGGGCTGTCCTGATGGATGATAGGGCCAGTTGCCCCTAAGGGCACTGACTCGGTCACCAGACTCTGGGAAGGCTGTCCTGCTTTGGGTTGAAAAGGGCAGTAATTCTCCACGCTGTGTCTTGTCGTTTGCAAGTGACAGCGAGACAGGAAAGGCCCTGTCAATGACTCCTGAGTGGTGAAAGGCTGTGTGCATAGGGCTGCTGCCTCAGACGGTGAAGTCCCTCCCCAGCCCCCGCCCCAGGGATATGGCTCCCAGGACCGGGGCTCCCAGGACTGGTCCTCACCCACTTTCTCCAACTCAGCAAGGTTTTTTCCTCTGCCCCTCTGGAAGTCAGACTGACCAGTGAGAAGATAAAATCTACTCACAGTAGTAGGAGAGGAGGGAGGGGCAGTAGGAGAGGGGGAAGGGGCAGTAGGAGAGGAGGGAGGGGCAGTAGGAGAGG
>NW_004949096.1:17430410-17485661 GCF_000317375.1 Microtus ochrogaster | reverse complement strand
GTAGGAGAGGAGGGAGGGGCAGTAGGAGAGGAGGAAGGGCTGCCGAGGCTGGGCAGGGCCAAGCTGAAACACAAACGAATGTGCTTACGTGGCTGGAGTCCTGGTTGCCTAGTCAGACCGGGGACAACCCGCAGCACCACATTTTCCAACGTCTACACAGAAACCAGTTGTAAAGGCAAGCCCTGGGCCATCATGCCAGTGACCCCAGCTGTGCCTTGAAAGCACAGTGACCCAGGGCACCCTGACCTCTTAGTGGTAGGGCAAACCCTAAGGCTCCAGATCCAAGGGTCAGGTTCCTGAAGGCTCAGGAAACCTGGCATGGACTCCTTAGCTTTGCCACTGGGATGGGTCTGTCATGGCTGCCATGCTAAAGGATTTCACATTATGGTCTTTGTCTGCTGGCTCCCTTCTTTGTTACCCTGTCTTTCTCCCCTTCATGGCAGCTTAGTGAGCTGGCAGGAGGTGACAGGACAGCCACCATCATTGCTCTGTCTACCTAGGGAGCATGCTAGAATAATGTTCTCTGGGGCCTGAGGCGCAGCCGGGCTGCCAGCAGGGGCTGTGCACAGCATCATCCCTCCGTCTTCCCTTTACTGGAAGATGGCCTCTCTTCGTGTCACAGGGAGCATTATGTGTGTCAGTACTGCTACCCGTGTTCTGTGGCCCTTGGCTTTGTAGGCGGGGCATGGCACCCATGTGCAGGGAACACGGCTCTTCCACGGTGGCAGGCCTGCCTGAGTCCGCGTCTGGGAATGCAGGTCTAGGGTGGGAACCTGGTGCGTTCACCTTCTGCTCCCTGTGACACCTGAGATGTGGGTCACTTTGCCACAGGGTCCCAGTAGTTGGTTCCTAGAAGGGGGCTAGACCTCCATCTTGTCCCTGGGGTGCCCTAGAAGAGGCTCTGGGCCCAGAGTCTTCGCTGCTGTCTACACTCTGACCAGGACCTCCAAACTCGGAACTCTGCCTCTGGCTGTCCTCACTTGTGAGCAGCGCTGTTCAGACCCACTTCCAGCTATTCTGCAACAAAGCGATAACAGAACAATAGGGTCTGATCTGGGGCACTGGTTCTCAGAGCCCTGCCCCCATCGCAGCCCTGAACCCGAGAGAGGCCAGTCCTAGGGAGGAAGGCTCTTTAGGCATTGGGGACACACCACGACTTCCATGGGAGAGTGTTCTGAAGATGGCTTGAAGCTCAGTTATGTTTGGCTGTGTGTGTTTGTGTGTGTGTGTGTGTTCCAGGAACACTCCATTACCAGGCACTCACAAAGACAAACACTGACATCCATTCCTCAACCTCCCCTCCCTAGACCCTCTCAGGAGATTCAGTGAGAGCTCAGCTCACAGCGAACTTGAATTCTAGCGCTGCCACACCCTTCGAGCCAGGGACTCCTGAGTAAATAACTTGCTTGGGCCTTAGTGCTCTCAAAGGAAAAATGGAATGGAATTGGCTGTTGTTACAGGCAATAATGTGGACTTCAGGGGGTCCTAGGTTGGATGTGTGGTGGCTGGCGGCTGTCCCCAGCTCAGGCTGGACGTGTAGGCTGATCTCTCCTCACTGGCAGGAGGGCAGTTGCAGCTGCACCTCTGCCCACACTGGGGCGGAAGTGGCTCCCTAGCTCAGGGGCTGTAACTGACTCAGGGGAAATCTCCTGAGCAGCTGTGTGTTCTGGGTCCCTTCCTCCCCTCCCCCTCCCAGGGCAGCAGGTTTCCTAAGCCAGCCCTCCTGGGCACAGCCTCCCTGTTGGGACAGCGCTGTAGTCCATTGGTTTCTATGGTAACCAGGCTTCCTGGGAAGGATGGGGAAGTCCTCCAGGATGAGCATGGGAGGTGTGAGCCCCTGCCTCATCAGGTCTGCTGCCCAGAGCTGAATCTAGTAGCTAGGAATTCATTAATAACACAGTGTTTTGCTATCCTTTGTGGTGCACGGTTCAGGGGCCCAGCTCCAAAGCTGTCCTCTTTATGGTACACCACAGGCCTACTGAGAAGACTCAGCCGAATTTCTTAGATGAGGATTTAGAAGCTCAGAGAGGCTAAGTAATTTTCCTGCGGTCACAGTGTAGTGAAGAGAAAGAGCTGAAGTTTGAATTCAAGTTTTCCTAATCATTAAGAGTATGTTCTTTTAATCCCAGCACTTAGAAGGCAGAAGCAGGTGTGTCTCTGAGTTCAAGTCCAGCCTAGTCTACTAGGACAGCCAAGGTTACTAAGGGAAACTTCTACTCAGAAAGAAAGAAAGAAAGAAAGAAAGAGAAGAAAAGAAAAGAAAAAAGGGACATTCCTCATCCTTTGGCCTTGTACCCCCAAGAATCTTCCTTTTCCTGTCTTGAGACACCCACTTCCCTGGCCAGGAAGGTACTATCATCCAAACCCTTATACCAGAGCTCCCAATGAAACCATTAGCCTAACCTGCATGCCTCTTAGAGAGTGGCCCCTCATCTTCCACGCCCCTCTCCTGTCCTTGACCCCCGGCTTGCGTGTAGCTTAGGTGTACAGAAGAATCAAGAGCCTGCCCCTTGCCCTCTCTGCCTCTCCCTCTCGGACTTAGGGAGGCCTGGAAATGAGAAGCAATGGACCGTGAGTTGTAAATGGCCAGAAATGAACAAAGGAGACCAGCCGAGCTCTGAGAGGAGGGCAGGGTAGAACTTGCCTTCCCACTTGGACAAGGGCTCAGAGTGACTGTCCCTCTTAGAAGGATGGATAGTTGCTGTCTTGGTGGGGATGGCTGCCAAGGAGTTTGACAGGGGCAGCACGCAGGGCATGGCCTCATTGATACCTCTTTCCATCTCACATCTGAGCCTGAGGGTGGAGGATTAGCCACCCCTCCCCCTCCCACGGTCACAGTGGGGATGTGGAGGTCCTCTGAGTAGCATGCAGGAAGTCGGGCAGGTCTGAGTGCCAGCTGCGTTTTCCGCTCTGCTCAGCTGGGTCTGGAAAGAGGGCAGCAGAAAGGAGGACAGAGCCCTCCCAGGGCAGGGCGGTGGGTGGCTGGAGGGTACACGGCTGTATTCACAGGCTCCTCTGCATCCCTATCCCCAGTTCAAAGAGGGAAACTGAGGCCCTGAGGCTCATAGGTAGGTAGAGCCAAGATTCAAGGCCAGGTTCATTTGGCTTAAAGCCAGCGTGTGGCCAGGATTCCCGGGAATGGAGTGGGGGAGGTGCCCTCACTTAAATGTTCAATGATATCAGGCCTGAAACCCTTGGCAAGTGGCTTTGGTAGGGAAGAGTCGGGGAGGGGGGGCCAGAAGGCCACTGGTGTGTGTGTGTGTGTGTGTGTGTGTTGGGTGAGGCATTGGGCAGAGGAAAACAGTGCTGAGAAGCTTCCAGCCCAACAAGGAGGGATACGCTGGAGCTGGTCTTGCACAGGGCACTGAGGTCTTGGTCCTATGTGGTGGTAATGAGGCCAGTCTCCTGGTCCTCTCAGTCCAGAGTCACCACCCAGAGTGTAGGGGATGTGCTGGGGAGGGTAGTGGTACCCTGTCTAGTATTCATCTTCAGTGGACAGTCTAAGACAAGACACTGCCTGCAGACTTGCTATGTTGTGTGAGTTAGCCTCTTCTTTCCCCACATGAATGGGGAGACTGAGGCACGGATGCTAATCAGATGGGTTAAGCCATTTAAGCCACTGTACATTCCAAAAGTGAGTCCAGGCAGCAAGTGTGCAGCCCTCCTGCAGTGGACACTGCGGTCACTTTCTGAGTTCGGCTCTGCCCAGGGTCTTGCTTCTCCTTAGACCAGCTTGCGGTGGAGTTGGGAGCGAGGGTGGGTGGCTGTCCCCATATCCCAGATGAGAACAGTGGGATTAGTTTGTGCCAACTGCTGGTGACAAGATGTCCCATTCTCCACCAGCTGAGCCCTGGTGTCCCATGCCCACGCCTTCACAGGGCCTCACTGAACGGGCTCCCTTCCGTGCAGCTGCTTGTTGCATACTCTGACCCGATTTCTCTTATTGCCTCAAGGCCTCTAGGAAGCTGGAGCTAAAGTCCTATTTCACAAGTGAGGAAACTGAGGCTCAGATTAGTGAGGTGACTCAGCCACGGTCATGAGACCAGTGGGGGCGCAGCAGGGCTGAGTCTAGCAGCCTCATACCTGGCTGGACTCTAGGGGCCTCAGAGCATGGGGCTAAGATAGAAAGGGCCCACGGCAAGTGTTGACAGGAGTGGATGTGGTTTGTGGAAGCTCGGGTGGTGTCCTGGCTTGTCACTTTGTCCACACCCTTCAGCAGGCCCACTTTGAACACTTTACCTCAGAGGCACGGGAATGTGCGATCCCTCCAGATACACGCAAATGAAGGCAGGAAACAACCGGATGTCCTTCATGTGGTACAAGTATCCCACAGTATACTGATGTGCACAAAAAAGGAGTGGGCATTTGGGGCACTGGGCCTAGGAAAGTCGGAAAAGACATCCTGTTGGGAGGGGGGGAGAAGCTGGGCAGGCAGGTGCTCATATGCTTTATGATGCTGTTTATGCAGCATTTGAGAAAATTCAGATGAAACTAGAGGAACAGACATCAGACTGCTGGAAGTGGAGATCAGGGCTTAGCTGGGACGGCACACATCCCCTGCAGTCTGGACATCTGAACCAGTGTCCTGACCTGCAGGACACAGTGGCATGAGTTATCGGCATGGATTAAAAAGAAAGGTCAGAGGGGACGTGGGAGAATGTGGCCAGGGTCTGACCTTTCCGTCCTTAGAGGAGGCGTGGTCTGGTCTGGGCTCTGCACCCTTGAATGGAGGGCTAGAGATGCTGGTGAGAATGTTCAGTCTGTTTGGGGTCAGAAGAAAAATTTGGGGCCCTCCCTGGGACACTGTGGCTGAAAGGGCACCCCTGCTTCCCTCAGGCCTGCTGAGGGGCACAGGCAGCCTTTGTGGTCCCGCCAGTGTCTCCAGCACCCCCAGCAGGCACAGGAAGGAAAAACACAGCCACAGATTTTACAAGAGTGCTGGGTGTCAGGGCCCGTGACCCAGTGGTGACTTTTTCTGTCATTTTGAACAAAAGCCACTGAACCTCTTCTAAGGTGTGCACTCCACCCTGGCATGCACAGTCCTTGTGTTTCTACCGCTTGTTCGTTGGGATGGCTTATTTCATTTCAAGAGTCTGACAGGTTTGAAAAGGAACCAGGGTGATCTGGGGACATTCCCTGGGGTGGAAGATGTGTGCTCAGTCAGGGACATGGCACTGGGCAGCAGGTGGCTCGGAGGAGGAAAGACAGCTTCTGAACTGTGACTTGGAATGAGTTTGCTCGAGGGTGTTGTACAGGGGGCTGTGAGGGAAAGTTAGTTGCTGGGGCACAGAGCGCACTTGGCACTGGCTGGTGCTCAGGTTAGCTGGGATGCTTTTGTCCTTTTGTTTGGCTGGCCTCCATACATTCCAGGTGAGCTCTCCTCACCTGTGGAATCATCCTCATTTGCGCCCATCCTTCAGGGCCTTGTGATGCAGAGTTCTGGGCTACATAGGGTCAGCCAGAGCCTCACCTTGTTACCCCTCCCAACTCTGTCTCCTTCTAGACTATAAGGACTGAACGCAGGAGAAGAACATTCGTCTTGGACTCCAGTGCCCATTTCAGCACCTGTCTCACAGTACGTGCCCAGGATTGGCCTGTGGTATTGCTGGCCTGCAGGGCTGGGGACTCTGAAAGATGGTGGGCAGATGTGGGATCGGACAGAGTCTGTGGATGCTGGTAGCCGGGAGTGGGTGAGGTCTGGGCTGTATGACAACTGCCTGCAGCCTCATTCTCTGGGCTTAATGCCTCCATTCATCATGACAAACAGTCTCCTTCCCTAGGTCCTGGCCAGCAAAAGAGGCTGTCTAGGGTCAGGAGGACAGCAGCAGGCTTGCTGCCGTGGGGATTGTCTGGACAGGTCCATGTGGCCCACAACCTAGGACTTAGGTGGTTCACTTTGGGCTTGGACAGAGTCCTTACCTCTCTGAAGTGGGTTTTTTTTTTTTTTTTGTCTCTATGACCCATAAATTTTGTCAGTGAGATCCAAACTGGTCCAAATGCCTTTTCTAAAGCCCATATGCTGCTCAAGGGCTGACTGATCTAATCACCTGGGCTGTGCCATATCTATATAGGGGCCAGGTTGGTAGCATCCTCCTTAACCCATTTTACAGGAGAAGAAACTGAGGCAGCTGCAGCTTCATCTTCTCTTAGGCCCTGAGTTGGGCCTGGCCACACCCTTCTCGCCTTGCACTGGGACCTGGGGTCTGGAAGTCCAGCAGGAACGATGGCCGAAGCCAGTGTCTCCCCACGTCCCTCAGCAAAGGACAACATGGCGGCCAAACAGCCTCCTCCGCTCATGAAGAAGCACAGCCAGACAGACCTTGTGAGCCGCCTGAAAACGAGGAAGATTCTGGGCGTGGGTGGGGAGGATGACGATGGCGAAGTGCACCGGTCAAAGGTGAGCCACGCAAAGGTGGGCCACGCGAGGAGAAGAGGCAAGGCCACAGGACTGCTGGGGCCTTTGGCTTCCCCGTGCCTCTAGGACCCTCTGCAGTGGCAGCAGAATGATTTGTATAGGGGCAGTAGTTTGTGGGAAGAACCCAGTGCTCCTTAGGGGACAGGCATAGACTTGAGTGGTTTCCCTTTGTTTATTGACCCAATGTAGAGATGAGGAAGCTGAGACACTAAGTAACTTCCGCGAAGTTATGTCAGTGACGACAGAACCAGGCTTCCAGCCCATGGCGGGCAGATCCCGGCTTTCCTTCCTAACCTCCTCCTTTCAGCTTCCCCTTATCTGGGTGCCAAAGGAGACAGGAGAGGTCAGAGACGAGACCTCTATGTCAGTCAGAGGAGCTCTGGTTCTGGATGTACACAGGGTGGGTGGGTGGATGCTGAAGGCCACCTTCCCTGATGCCTCTGACTTCTGTGTCCACAGATCAGCCAGGTCTTGGGCAATGAGATCAAGTTTGCTGTTCGGGAGCCTCTGGGGCTCAGGTGAGTAGCAGGTCTTGTTTTGATAGTTTTGTGTCCCGGGTATGTGTAGTGTCTTACGTTATTACTGGGTCTTGCTCTGGATCCCTCCCCAGACCTAGGTGTCTGGTTTCACAGAGTGTCCCTTGGGGTCCAGGTGGAGATTGTGACTGTAACTTTCCCCTTTGCACCTCCCCAGGGTCTGGCAGTTTCTTTCTGCTATGCTGTTCTCCAGTGTGGCCATCATGGTGAGTCCTTGTGCCCCGGTCCTGGCTGCAGGCAGGTCTGGTGCTTGTCAGCTGGTGACCCCTGAGACTTAGATGGAGGGAGGAGGTGGCTGGTGTGGCCTTTGCCCTCCCCCTGCTTCTGCACCCCATCACTGCTATTTCCACACTGAGACCCACCCTGTAGGGTCTTTGCTAGTTCCAGGGCTGACACTCTGGCCTTCCCCAGGGTGCTGTGTCCCAAAGCAACCAGCACCACCTGATCTGGGCTCTGGGAACCACAGGAAGGGGGCATTCAGGTCCTACCAGGGGAACCCTGGCTATGTCCTTGGAGGAAGGCTGTCCTCAGCATTCATCTCAGCCTAGAGCTGACCCTGCTATCCTTGCTGCCCACAGGCCCTCGCCCTCCCTGACCAGCTCTACGATGCAGTTTTTGATGGGGCTGAGGTCACCAGCAAGACCCCCATCCGTCTGTACGGTGGTGCCCTCCTTAGTGAGTAATTGTGGGCCAATGGTGGGAGAGTAGGGAGGCCCACCTGGCTTCAGGGCAACACCTGAACCCTTGGGGATGCCTATACAGCCTCCCTTCATTCCCGGCAGGCTGCTCCCTTCATCGGTGGCTGTGCTGAGCATGGGCTGCCACCTTGCGGCCGTTTGTGGAATGCACATGGTTAATTGGAAGTATTGAGGCTACAATTGCATGCAGTGTGCTTTGAGGAGCAGAGCTGAAGGAAGCTCAGGTCCTGCCTACCAGAGTCTCATAGCCTAGAGGAGGGCAGACTCAACACAGTGTCTTCTTTATCCCCAGGGCATTTGGTTCTTTTGATTTTTTTCTCTAATCTGAGGACACAACAGTTGACAAGAGTCCGAATTGTAGTTTTAAAGTTCAACAGATGGGGCCATCACTCCCTTCCCTAAAATGTTCTATGGCTTACCATTGTATGCAGATCAAAGTCCTGCATTTATGCCCGACAGTCAAGGTCCTGTGTGGGGTCTGGGCACATCAGTGGACCCAGCCACATGTCGTGCCTGCTTCCTGTGAGCTGTGTGTTGGGTCTCAACGGCAGGCACACTGGAAGATGCACATTCCTATTTCAGAGGGCCACTGGGCATTGCACACACTTTCTCCAGTCTCGTGCCAGCTGGACCTAAACTTGCTGTGAGCAAAGCAGTTGTGGAGATGGAGATGGGTCTCAGGGTGGCTGCCACCAGCTGAGCACACTGTGGTAACTTCTGGTGTCCAGAGATCAGATATCAAGGCGTAAGCTACCATAGTTGGTCTTCCACTAAAATCATGGCCTATCCTGCTCTCTCAGGAATTCCTGAGAGGAAGTCCTTCCTGACACAAATTCTCTGTCTCCCAGGGCTCCTCTGTTAGGGGCACTAAGCTAACTTAGGCCCAGGTAACTGAGATCCCAGATCTCTCCACACAACATCACAAGAACGGAGATAGCGTGGCGCCATTGTGTAGATGAAGACATGAAGTCCCAGGGATGAGAGCCTGCTCTGTGTCGCATGGGGCTTTAGAAGGGTGTCAGCAGCTTCAAGAGCAGGCAGTTAGGTCTACAGAGACAAGGAATAGGAGAGAGGGGTGGCAGTTTGATCTGAGGGGTGGGTGTTGTGATAAGGAGGTTCAGACCCCTGGGCTGGGGTTCAGGCTGACCCTGTGCTGATCCAACAGGCATCTCCCTGATCATGTGGAACGCGCTCTACACAGCCGAGAAGGTCATCATCCGCTGGACGCTGCTCACTGAGGCCTGCTACTTTGGCGTGCAGTCCTTGGGTGAGTAGTGTAGAGTGTACTACAGGGGCAGAGCACTGGGGACTCCCTGCGACATACACCGTATCCTGAATCCACAGCCCACCTGTGGAATCCACAATCCACGTCCCTCCCTTAGGCACGGACACTCAGGACTGTGCATTGCTTAGGCACCTGCCTCTGGGGGAAGCAGACTAGAGGTATTTGTCAGCTGGACTGGGCAGGTGTTGAGCTCCTCCAGGTCAACCAGGCCTCAACCCCAAGGACGAAGGAGGGTGTTCAGCATAGCTCCATGGTGGGAGGGGCTTGAGAACATGTCTGTTCCTGACCTCTGGCTCCCCTGATTTCCTTCACAGTGGTCACTGCAACACTTGCGGAGACAGGCCTCGTGTCCCTGGGGACCCTGCTGCTCCTGGCCAGCCGCCTCCTCTTTGTCGCTGTCAGCATCTACTACTATTACCAAGTTGGCCGGAAACCCAAGAAAGTGTAGCTGGATGGGACCTGCCTGGGCCTGGACCTGGGCCAGAGTGGCTGGGGAAGTCCCTGTCTGTGGGCCCCAGGCAGGCCTGCAGGCTGGCAGGGTGCACGCAGCTTCCTCCCCTCCCAGGCACTCCCTGGAGTCAACTTGGACTTCCTGGGCTTCTAGGAGTTATAAGTCAGGCTGGGGCACCCCACTCCTCACCCCATACAGGGGCAACCACTTGCCCTGGCTTTCTTGACCTCTAGACTCTAATAGACAGTCTGGAGTGGAGCGCTGGGGCCTGGGCAGAGTCAAGGTTAGTTCCTCTGCCGGGAAGCCCTTTTCTCTCCAGGAGATTGTGTCAGCCCCAACAGCAGGTTTTAGCTTTTCTCCATTCAGAAACCTGAAAACTGTGTCCCCATATGAGTTCCACACCACACACACACACACACACACACACACACAGAGTTTTCAGAGCCCCCACTGTGGTCAGCTAGCCAGGGGAATGCCTGCCTCCATTGGGCCTAGGTCACCTCCTTGGCCTGCATACCTGGCCCTCTCTTTGGCCTGTTGTAGAGTGTTCTATACACTGGCTGCCTGCACCCCAAAGCACCAGAGTCTCTCCCCACCAGGCCAGGGTAAGCAGTGTACCACAGACCCTGACAGGCCTTGGCACCTCAGCTAGCATAGGCTCCTAGTGCGTGAGGAATTCTGAAGGGAAGAAAAGCAGGGGCATTTTCTTGGTATGGCCTCCAAGGCCTGTATGGATAACTACACCTGGCTCTGTACCTGCTAAATATCTCCTCCAGAGGCTATTCCAAGGCCTACAGCCCCTCAAATTCTATAGAAGTAAGGAAACAGACGTGGATTTGCCCTTGCTCAGCACCCTGACAGTGGGCCATTAGAGCTGAAGCCACCACTAGTGACACCAGCCCATGTGGCCCCTCCCCTTGGTCCTAGCTCTCAGCACTTTCCTTCCCTGAGCAGCAAGCACACTGAGTTAAGAGAGGTGGCCTTAGGCCTTTCTCTTCCCCTTCTGCAGAGGAGTGGTCCTCTGTGCCCGGGGAGCCTTTCTCTAGGGCACCTGGGCTCACAGCTTCCCTGAGCTCATTCGGCCCCCGCAGCCTAGTGCCCCATGACAATGGCCTATGCTCAGCAAGGGGACTGAAGGTTAGTTTTAGTGGAGACATGCCCAGCCATGGTCCGGCACAGTGGTGAGAATCTATGCTTTCAAGATAGGACCAGTGTGTGCATCCATCTTCTGCCGCTGGCTTTGTGCCACTCCCTCTGTCCCACCTCTCGACTCAGAGCACAGGCCCAGCCACCGCCACCTCTCAGTACAGTCCCAATTGCTGTAGAGGGTGGCATTGTTGACTCTTCTCAGCACTGATGGGATTTATCCTCTTGGATCCTCTGTGAATGCAGATAGAGTCCCAAGGGAGGTAGTCAGAGAAGCAGAAGACGCCAGCCATGCTCAGCCTTTCGGAGACCTCTGCCAGTCTTCCCCTCAGTGACAGGAGGTGGAAGGTCCTGCCCTGGGGTGGGGGTAGGGTGGCCAGGTCAGCCTGGTGTGATAACTTCACAGGGGTGGGGGCAAGGCCAGACCAAGGCTAGCAGACAGACACGCCTGTGGCCTTGGGGAGACACTAAGCTTGGAAGGAGGCTAGGAAGAAGATAGGAACCCCACCTTAAATCCAAGCCCAGGGTGCCCTGGTTGCCCCAGCTCCTCCTGTGCTTCTGCCTTTGTCATGGTCACTATTTATTCTTCAGTCCTTTTTCTTTTTGTAAGAAACAGTCACAAAAACCAGTGCAGAACGATTTGTGTGGTGTCCTGTTTATATTACAAAATTTCTCTTGATATAGAATATAAAAGGGGGACTTGGGAGATACAATGATAAATTAACTCTGTTTCCTACTACAAGGGACATTTACAGATTCCAAAATAGACTATAACATATGTGTGTGCGAGTGCCTGTGTGTGTGTGCGCGTGTTGTGTCAGAGAGAGAGAGAGAGAGAGAGAGAGAGAGAGAGATATGCAGTTTCTGGGGGTGCTGGGCTCAGCCAGGACCTTGGGACAGAGTGCTGCGGAGTGGGCCACAGATGCGGTCTTTGCTCCCAGCCTGTAGGATAGGGCTGTCTTTTCAGCAGGTGGCTCTGGGTCAGGCAGGGTCTGTTCTCTACTGGATGAGGGTCACAGGCATCTCAGGGGAGGCTGTTAGTCTTGGGGTGAGAGGTGAAGGAAGGGCTCCCTTCCCCTCCCCTGGGAGTACACAGAGCAGCCCACCAAGCCCCAGTAGAGTGACCTCAGACAGCCTTGTAGGTGGCTAATAACAACCTTATAGGGTGAAGACTGCCTGCCCCTCCCGGTCCTATGAGGGTGCTGGTTGAGGAGTTGTTGGATCTGAGCTGCCTTGGGCTTCTCAAAAGCTGTATGGAAAGTTCATCTGGTGAGAGTCTCTGTTCTACCCTGGAACTGCCTGGACTCGATATCTGACTTCTCAGCCCTCTTTGTCCCTGCCCATTGCTAGAGGCCTGGGCTAGTTCTGGGCAGCAGCCCCTGTGGTTGGGCTATGTCCTGCTCAGCTGGGCCATGAGCTCCCAACAGACCCCAGCTGATCCATTTGCCTTCCTCGGCAGTCAGAGTCCAGTACATGGTGGGTTTTGAGTCAAAGCCAAGGTTCTCTTAGTCAAGGCTGGGAGGCAGCAGTGGGGTCCCCTGACCTGGTGACTCAGTCTCTAGGCTTCATTTTTGGGGATGCAGAAAGACAGCTCTGAAAAGTGGTGCTCAGAGACCCTCAGGAAGGCCAGGATGGGTGAGGACATGAGGAAAGAAAGGAGTGTCCCTTGAACTAGCACAGGCAGCAGGGGAGCTCCAGTATGGGTGTGACTCGAGGTGACAGAAGGAAGGCAGAGGGAAGCTGGGATTAGACCAGGCTCTTCCCTCTGAGAGGAGAGCAGGCCCCATGCTGTTCCACCATTGCGTCCCCCCACCCTGCTGAGCCCACAGCAGACAGAGTTAAACTTGAGATCCTGACAGACAACACTTAGGGATTCAGCACGGTCCTGACAGGGTCGGGCATCTTGTAACCCAGTTGGCAATGTAGTCTGTAGTTTGAGATGTGTGTGTCTGTGTGTTTTGGTTGTGAACCTGTGAGTCTGGAAGTCTGAGACTAGAGAGAATAACAAAATGCCATACAGACAGCAAAAGGACAGGAAGGATGTCATGGTAGGAATGACTGAGAGGCTCTGGGGCTCCTGTCTGTAGACAAGAGCTATGACCTTAACCTCTAGGAAGGACACAGTGAAGGGACACGGACAGAAGCACAGGAAAACGGAACCCCCTTCTGTCTTCTGAGGGGCTGGTGCCACCAGAGGCTGCGTTGGGAGGTAGTAAGCTCTTCGGGTGGAGGTATGCAGGGGGTGAATTCTTGGCAGGGGCCTTGAAGAACACATTCAAGCTTCAGCTCCGGGTAGAAAGAGAGCAATAGACAATACTGGGGGTGTCTTCCCACCGGGGGGCAGAGTGAGGGGTACGGCCCACGAGGACAAGTGACGGATGACAGTAGGTTTAGGTAAAGGAACAAGCAGGGCAGACTGGACACAGTATGTACTTTTCTCAGCTGTAGAACGAGGTGTGGGCAGTTGCTGGCCAGTCTACAATGGGATGTTGAGGCAGATCTGATGGAGTCCTGGCTGGAGTGATCTTGTCATGCACATGCTGTGTGACTGTGGGCAGGTCACTGCCCTTTTGTGGCCCTCGGAGAGGCTTTGATCCGAGAGGTGAGGAAATCAGATCCAGTGCCACACACAGCCACCCTAAGCCAGCAGGAGCAGGAACAGCTTCACTGTCCAGCAGGTGGTGCTGCAGATTCTGTCCTTGTGAAAAGAGTGGTTCTCCAGGGCCTGTTTCTGTCTTCTGGTTGCTCAGATCCTGGAAATGCTAAGAGAGGGGACCCAAGACCAGGGGACAGTCCAGTCTGACAGGGCCGGGGGCGCTGAGGCTGAAAATCCTTTGGTCTTAGCTGGTCCCAGGGCAGCCTTAGGTCCTTGACTAGTTCATGGCTCTTGCCTTGGAGCCAAGGCGAGGCCTCTTTAGTTCACGTCTGTCTTTGTTTTTGTTTTTGTTTTTTTAAATTAGCTCTGTGTTCCTGGCCTTCCAGGCTGGCCTTGCCTCCTCCCCTGGGGCCAGAGGACAGGGAGGGGAGGGGGCTGGCTACTGGGCAGTGGCAGGCTGCGTGTCTTCAGACCGTGGCCTACTGGATGCCTCGGAAGAGACACATGGCAAAGATCATAAGGAAAAGCTGTAGAGAAAGGAAGAAAGTGATCCAGGGTCAGGTTGCGTTACACTGAGGGGCTACCCAGCATGTTTCCTGAGAGGATTTTTGACACCGCCCAGAGCAAGCATGTGTTTGCCATCTGTCTAAGAAGTGGGCTTTGGGAAGTAAGTGATCCAGTTAAGCAGTTCACGTCTGTATTTCTCGGGTCAGCAGAGACTTTAAGCGAAGCATGACCCTTCTTGGGCCCCAAGTGTGTACCAAGTACTTACCATGTAAAGTATGTTTTAAGTTCGGTGTCGGCAGCTTTTCTAACCAGCAGGAAGTGAGGCACAGGGAGGCTGCACAACCTGATTCAGGTCACACAGTTCCAGTGGGGTAGCCCGGCTTGAGCAAAGACACACTGTCCTCGGAGCCCTTGCTTCCAGCCCCTGCACTCTCAGCCACTTCACAGGGACTTGAGGAGGTCTGCAGAGGTCACAGCACTCTGACCTTGACCTGTGGCTACAGCCTCAGGAAGATCTGTGTGTCTGCTGTTGGCTTTAGTCCCCACAGGAGGCCTTGCTCACGCCCAGCATGGCTAGCATATAGTAAGGGCTCAGTACATGCTTGTGGAATTAATGAATGTCGCCTTCATTTCCCCTGTGACTAGCACAGAACTATTATCCCGAGAGACAAGACACAGAGGACACTGAACAGGAGATATCCAGGGTGTCGGGTGGCCAGAGCACTCTTGAGGGGCCCCCTGAAGAGCGGGAGGCAAGGGCCAAGCATCAAGCTGCCTGGCTTCATTGTCCCAAAGCGTAGCCTAGAACTGGGCAGGGCGCGGTAAGAAGGGAAGGCTGAAGCACCACCTAGTGGTAGCTCAAAGGTCAGCAGCCACTCAGATGTGTGTGGTTTGGGGCCCTGGGATGAAAAATACTAAAGCTTCACTGGCAAGTTAAAAAGACACCCCGATCATTGGGTTCCAAAAAGAGGAACATGGGATGTACTCACTCATATTTGGTTTCTAGCCATAAATAAAGGACAGTGAGCTTATAATTCGCGATCCTAGAGAAGCTAAATTAGAAGGTGAATCCAAAGACAAACATATAGGCATCCTCCTGAATATTAACCTTCATCAGGCGATGAAAGGAGACAGAGACCCACATTGGAGCACCGGACAGAAATCTCAAGGTCCAAATCAGGAGCAGAAGGAGGGGGAGCACGAGCAAGGAACTCAGGACCGCGAGGGGTACAACCACACACTGAGACAATGGGGATGATCTTTCGGGAATTCACCAAGACCAGCTAGCCTGGGTCTGAAAAAGCATGGGATAAAACCGGACTTACATAGCGGACAATGAGGACTACTGAGAACTCAAGAACAATGGCAATGGGTTTTTGATCCTACTGCACATACTGGCTTTGGGGGAGCCTAGGCAGTTTGGATGCTCAACTTACTAAACCTGGATGGAGGTAGGCGGTCCTTGGACTTCCCACAGGTCAGGGAACCCTGATTGCTCTTCAAGCTGATGAGGGAGAGGGACTTGATTGGGGGAGGGGAGGGAAATGGGAGGCGGTGGCGGGGAGGAGGCAGAAATCCTTAATAAATAAATAAATTAAAAAAAATAAAAAGAACTCTAAAAAATTAAAAATAAAAAAAAAGACACCCCGAACACTTGCAAAGGCAAGGCCTTATCAGGAAGGCCCCAGCCTTCAAGGCAGCTCAGGTGTCCTACAAAGTGCACTTGGACTGTAGAGCTGAGGTGAGGTGGGATGTCCTCAGGGCCTGTCTGTCTTTATTCTTCTGGGTCAGGCAGGCATGCTACTTCAGGCCACAAGAATTTCTTGAGCAGCAGACATCTGCAGCAGCCAGCAGTCATGCATTTGGGAAGTAGGTTGGCTGTCCAGGCCCCGGGGCTTCTTCCCAGGGGGCCCTACTCACCTCAATAGCCAGCACCCCAATGGCAAAGGCCCCAGCCAGGTAGACGTAGGTTTCGAAGGTATTGAGAATCACAGTGTAACAGCCCTGTGAAGAAAGACCAGGGATGAGGGAGGTGCATTCTGCAGCTGGGGCTCCAGGGCTCAGTAACTACAGGCTGCCATTTTCTCCCCTTCTTCCCTCCCTCCCTCCCTCCCTCCCTCCCTCCCTCCCTCCCTCCCTCCCTCCCTCCCTCCCTCCCTCCCTCTCTCTTTCTTTTGCCCAAGACAGGGTTTCTCTGTGCAGCCATGGCTGTTCTGGATAGACTGGCCTTGAACTCACAGAGATCCACCTGCCTCTGCCTCAAGTGCTGGGATTAAAGGTGCACACCACTACCTCCCAGCCAGGCTGACATTTTCATACTGATGTCTGAAGAAGGAAGTCTCAGGTCATTGAAAGAATTGGGACCTTCCCCCCTCAGTGACAGGCTGAAACCTCCCAAGGCTAGGTCAGCCTTAGATCCAGGGTATGAGGAGATGCACAAACACTCAGGCTTCCTGGTGCTCTTTGGAAGTGGGGATTGAGCCCCAAAGGCAGAGCTGGCTGGGCTTCTTCAATCAGAATGTCCTATGGTGCCCTCCCAGCCGCCCCACTCAGGTGGACAGCAGCTCGCAGAGGTTCACAGTGCCCCTGTGTTCCTCTCCTGAACGGCCGGACTGTGAACTTGTTGCAGCTCTTCTCCCTCAGGTTCCCAGAAGCAGTCACCTCTATGTGACTCCAGCCTGCTGCAGCTCCATCACCTTGGGTGACAGATAAGCAGGGGAGACAAGACCTCGCCCACTGGGCCCCAGCACATCATGCATTGTGTCCACTGCCTATCCCCCATGCTGGCCACAGACACCAGTCCGTAACAAGTCCTTCCTGTGAATTATATATACAGCAGTGCTGGGGATCGAATCTAGGACCTAATGCTGACCGTGCAAATGCTCTACCATAGAGCCATACGCAGCCCAGCTCTGAATGAAGTACATGCATTTTTTTTTTATGAGATAGGATCTCATGTAGTCCTGGCTACCCTAGAACTCTCTATGTAGCTGAGGATGGCCTTAAACTTCTAATCCTCCTGGCTTCATCACCTGAGTGCTAGGATTACCCAGTTTATGGGTGGTGGGATGGAACCTAGGCTTTGTGCATGCTAGACAAGCTGATTTGGCTAAGCAGACCCTCAACCATTCAAAACACATTCTTAAAGAAACAGAGTTTTCTTTGGGGCCAACTGGAAGACTTCCAAGTGGACTGGCTTGGTGGTGTGGCAGGGGTGGGAATCATGCCCATCTATGTGGGGGTGATTGTTGGATTTCAGGTTCTGCCAAGTCTGGGGTCTTAGTGTTCAAGTCTCTTGCTGTTTCCTACCCAGAATCCCAGTATCTTTGGCTAGAAGTGAACCTGAGGAGGCTATGTCTGAGCAAGGAGACAGTGGGACCTGATCAGGGACAGTGGCCAGATGGGAGTCATGGTATTTTCCAAGGGGAGGCTGGCTAGAAGCTAAGCAGGGGACCCGAGTGGACAGACAGACTGCTTAGACACACCCAGACCCTAGCACACGAGACCTGAGCTGAGCAGGTTGGTTGGTGGAAACTCCCCAGGGCCAGTGAAAGCCTTGGCGTGAGTGGCAGAGGGGACGGTGCCACCTACCCTTAGTATCCCTCTGCCAGAAGCTTTCTTCATGAGCCCTACGTCATTTGGTCTCCCATGCAGCCCCCATCTGTGGTTTACCTCTTTGGAAACAGAGAGACCAGGTGGGTGGCTCTCTTGAGGCCACACACATAGAAAGAGGGAAGCCCAGATTCAGAAAGGGGCCTGAGATTCCTTTTTCCTCCACCCTGAGTGGACAGAGCTGTACTTCAGAAATGCCTGTCCTTGTCTGGCCAACCTCCTATGTCAGAGCCTGGAACTGACCACACCCTGAGTATCACCCCACCATGGGGCACCCCATCTGGTACGGGGACAGAACATCACTCTCTAGATACATGTTTCAACACCTGCCTCCTTTGTTGGGAGAGGGAATGTTCCCCACCCTGGTTTCCTGCTCATGGTCACCCTAAACCAACCACAGAGAGGCCAGCTCATCCTGGGTAGCAACACCTACATCTTCGTCATTCAAGTGCCCTTCCCAGGCCCAAGGATGAATACCCTACTGCCTATTCGGGATCCCTGGATATCTCAAAAGTGTGTCACATTAAACATTCCCCAAATTCACACACAATGTCCCTCAACTCAGAAAGCATAGAAATACCTTTGTCACACGCCTGCACTCACACTGAGACTTGTCATGAGGTCAACAAATGACCTCACCACCACTCCAGTCTATCACACCATCCTTCCTCCCTGGGACCACTGTTCATGCAGAACTGTCTTGAGTTCCTAGCTCCAAGGCAGCCAGAGTGCCGATCCAGCCACCTCCACATCCCCGAGGGAACTCCTAGCAGTCTGGCTTGTGCCAGTCACAATGTGTCCTGGGATTTGTGGAAGGCAGTTCTGAGAGAACCCAACTGGAGATGGAGATGGTCTCCTGGCGGAAGCTCCTAACAGAAGAGATGGCTCCAATGGGATGTGAGTGAAGGAAGCAGCCCCAACAGCTGGCCCCACTGAACCTGAAGAGACTCTGCGACGGAAAATCAATATGGTGGTTCTCAGCCCAGGAGACAGCAGGAGGGTGCTCATGAGGGAAGTGTCTAGAACTTTCAGGAGAAAGATCAGAATGGGAGGGGCAGGAGCCTGGCCCCTGAGCCCTCAGCAGCTCCTTCAGTGAGCATCTTCTCTGGAAATTCTGCTCCTTCTTTGTGGACTTCCTGCCACTCCAGAGCTCCCTGTCCTCAGCAAGGTCCTGGGTGGCTGCATTCTGAAGGAAGTGGGGATGTCACACTTTCTCATAAGGGTGTGACTCAGTTGCTCAAATGTTCTTTGCTCATATCCCCTTAGCCTTGCCTCTCCTGCCTCACGCCAGAGCTGTGGTGGACTTTTTTCCCCCATAGGAAAAGGGGCAAGGGGGCACTTGGGTCAGCAGGCTTGGCTTTCAGTGGATAGGTAACAGCTCAGACCTGTCAGCTGTGGACTCCCCACAGCCTTGGTGCTCCCCAAATCCCATTTTCTCTTCACACAGGTGCCTGAGATCGGATCCTTCAGTGACCTGTCTCCATAGCATTCATTCCCCAGTGCTCACCATCTTTATTTCTGTCTCTTCTCTGGGGTAGGAAAACAGAATGCCTGGCAGAGGAGCCGAGCTCTGGCCTATCCCAGGCAAGGTACAGGGACAAGAGCTGAGTTCTTGGTGTCAACTTGAGGCCGTGGGATCAGGTCTCAGCTCCTGATGCCCTTTCTTGGGACTCTGAGACCCTTAAGACCAGCCCGTGAACCTTCCAGCACTTCTTCAACCCACTGTCATCTCACAACCAGCACCGTGGGCAAGGATCACGTTTGCTCATGGTTCACCAGCTCCCACCTTCCCCAGACTGGATCCCCATGGGAGTGGGGCCTTGTCTCTTGTGTTCCACCAGTTCCTTGGCACTTGGAATAGTCCCAGCAAAGTCTGGCCAGGGGAGAAACCCAAGAGTAGTTCTCATCCTCATGCCCTCCTTCCTCCCTACATGCTCCACCCAACTCTTTCTGTCTCTTATCTTTATGGAGGTCAGGGCCTCTGGTCAGCAGGAAGGAGGGAGCTAAGGGTGAAGTGGAGCTGTGCTCCTTGTTGAGGGGACCAAGCTGGGACCTTAGTTTCCTATGAAAAACAAGGCTGAGATGAAACCCTCAGATTACAAGAGAAGAAAGATGTCTAGACACTTCTCTGATCGTCTAGGGTCAGGTCAATGAGAGTCTGCTCCCCTGGGATGAAGGAATGCCCCAATTGGTCAGGGTAAGTTTCCTTATACGTAGAGTATATGCTTATGGAACATCCCGTTGCCCCAACTTTTGTTCTTAGAAGTTTGGAAAACTCACCTTGGAACCATATCCCAAATTCCCACCCCAGCCTGAACCCAACTCATTCCTTGTCCCTGTGATCCTCTCCCCACTTCCTTGGATCTCAGAAGCATGAGTAGGAGCCCATGCCATAACCAGAACTCTGTCTAAAAATCTACCCACCATCTTCAGACCCTCTGGGCAGACATTGCTTCCCCCCAGCTTTGCCCTGTTTGTGGAGTGTCTCCCCGCTGGGAACAGGGCCGTACCTGTTTGTTTATGAATGGACTTCTCCCCAGCTGGCACTCCTCCCTGCTCAGCAGTACCCCATCACGAGTCTGGGGTTCCCTCCGGCAGCAGGCCGTGGGCACCTCCTCACTGTCCAGTGTCAGCAGCCGAAATACCGAGGCCGTCTTGAAATCTTCCGGCCCATTGACCCCACAGCAGCCAAACTAGAAGAGAACCGAAAGAGGGAGCTAGAGCTAGACCAGAGGGGATGTCAGCCTCTGCCAGAGCCCAGCTCCTCTGCCCTCTGTGTGACAGTGATGATGCCCAGTATCTCTGTGCACAGGGTACTCTTTGTAAGAAGAACATGGCAGTGTATCCCTTACCTCCCCAGCACCTGGTAAGCACTTCATGTACAGTTGCTATGATTTCACATCATGATATGCTAATTATTATTGTTACATTTGGCATGTGTATATTTGCTCATGTGCAGAAGTATGTGTGTGTGTGTGTGTGTGTGTGTGTGTGTGTGTGTGTGTGTGTGTGAAACATGTATATATATGCATGGAGGCCAGAGGACAATCTCAGGTGCTGTCCTTTTTTATTTTGTATGTGACAGGGTTTCTCTGTGTAGCTCTGGCTGTCCTAGAACTCGCTCTGTAGACCAGACTGGCTTTGAACTCAGGGACTCTCCTGCCTCTGCCTCCTGAGTGTAGGGATGAAAGGCTTGTGCCCACCACCACACAACTGCATCTTATGCTTTTTTTTTTTTTTGAGAGGGGAGCTTTCCCGGGACCTGGGGCTCACATTAGGCTAGACTGACTGGCCAGTAGCCCCTGTCTCTCCTGTCTCCACCCCTCCTCCCAGTGTTGGCACTATGAGCATACATCATAACAGCTGGCTTTTTACATGGGTGTTGGGGATGGAACTCAGGTCCTCGTGACCGCACAGCAAGCGCTTACAGACTCAACCATCTCCCAGCCCCTGTATTGATTATTATTAACATCAGTGACCAATGGCAATGGCTTGAGTCAGGGGCAGTGGAGAGATTCTGTGAAGAGTCTGTACTGTGAGTGGCTAGCTGTGACGGCTTAGTTTGCTTCACACACTAAGATCAGGAGTGGGATCGATGATTCTTGATTGATTGTTGATGTCTGCTCAGGCAGGGGAATGGGAGAGCTCTAGAGGTCGACCTCCCTGTCAACATGATGGCTTTGAATGCTCATGCATGCCAGGATGGCATGGGAAGGGACACTCACTGTGATCATGACCGAATTCCAGGTGGCAGAGAACACGTCCGTGTCATTGTTGCCCTGGTAGTGCTTGGTGAGCTCCCTGGTGAAGAACTCACGGGTAAGCTGGGGACAGAGGAGAAGGAGCTGAGTCTTCTCAGCCTGGCCTCCCAGGTCATCCTAAGTTCCTAAGTTGTTCATTTTAGGCAGGCACCCCTTCCCAAGGTTTGGGGCCTTGCTGTGTCATCACAGGCCACTGTTGTGACAAGGATGTCTGCATACGCAGGCCTCAGCTAACCCCAAGATGGAACACACTGGGACCCTTGATCTGCTTTGCGGCTCTTCTCAGAGGATGAGCATGGAGAGGTGGGGGAGAGGAGACGATTGACATCCCATCCTTCAGAATGAACAGGTGCCAGGCCCAACCTTCAAGAGGCCAAGGTATGGGTAAAGAGGGAGCCTTTGATTACCCATAGCTCCCAGTTATGTTTTCAACGTCTCTGTTTTCAGCAGCTTGCTCAGGCTGGCTCCTTGTCCCAGGCCAGCCCATACATCTTATCCTTCCTGCCCCCCTGTTTGGAGGTCAGGGCCTTCTACCTGTAGTGCCAGGCCTTGTCCACTAGGCTCAGGATAAGGAGCTGACAGAAGTTTCTTGAATGAATGGACCATACAGTAGGCTAATCAGAGAGGCTGGCACACCACATGCCCAGACCGAGGTTGTCTTCTCTAGCCCACGAACAGGCTGTCACTGGGTAGGATATAAATTCTAGAACCAGGCTGGAGGGGGGACCCACAGGCACCCCTGGCTGAGGACTTCTGAAAATACTCCTACAGGAGGAGACTTCATTGGGCTGGGGTGCTCTGGCCCTCTCCAGGGTGCAGGCCACTTTTAGGCTTGTGGCACTGGACGTGAGACAGCTAGCTCTAAGAGGCTCTTTGAGGAGGCCCCCAGAGCTCAGTGGACAGTGAGGGTAGCAGGGTGGAAAGCCGGGTGGTACATACGTGTTCCCTGAAGATGAAGGCCAGGATGGCTGCGGAGAGCTCTACCAGGAAGATGACCAGGATAAAGATGAAAAACTGCAGAGAGAGGGCAGTCATGAGGCCCACGTGGGCACCGTCCTCCACACCCCCTGTGATAGATGGAGCGCACTCATCTTGTAAGACAGACCATCACCTCCATAAATCACTGTTTTTGTAACAAACACACCAAGGATCTACCCTCGGAGCCGCAGAGTTGCAATAAAACGTATGAGCAATGCAGACAAATAAATCTGTCTTCCCAGTACATGGTCACCTAGAGAGGCTGCTTTGTGTCGTGTGTAACTGGGGGCCCTGGGAGGAGGAGGCTGCAGCTGCTGCTGGAATCTGCTTGGGCTTCCTTTAGAGACATCTCACTTTAACAATTATCCAAGCTGTGGGATTCTGAATTCTTGGGGATCCCAGGCTGGGTTTCCCACCCTGTCAACCTCAAGGCCACTTTTTTTCCTGCCCCTGTGCCTCTGGTTGCCATGGAAATAGTGAGGCTATGCTGTCTTCAGTGGAAGCAGGGAAACCATATTATCTTCAGCTGAAACAGAGGCGTGAGATGGTCAGGAAGGTAGTGGGACTCCAAGAAAGTCCAGGGGAGGAGAGTTTGATGTTCAACACAGAGACCTGTCTTCTCCCCTCACTAAATTCCTATGATCCACAGATTAACCAGGATGCTCTGGTGTGGGGCCCTCCCGTGCTGGGTGGTCCCTTGTGGCAAAGTTAAGCTCCAGCCTCACTCCTGAGAGGCCTTCCTGACCTCTCTCAGCAGATCCTCTCTCATCATAGCATCAACAGAGACACCCGGCCCAGCGCCCAACAGATCCTTGCTGTAGGACTTAGCCGCTCACTGCAGGCTGCCTTCCTCCAGCATCTGAGAGGCCTCACAAATGGACAGACTGTCATGACGATTCTGTGATGTGCTGTGTGTTTCAGGCCCTGGCCTCACCAACACTGTTTTGGACTTGGCTCAGAAAATATTGCAGTACAAACTCTATGCCACCAGCAGAGGATCCACAGTGAGCGGGCACACACAGGGGCTGGTCCCTATATCCCATCCTCCTGGCCACACTCAGCCTATACTGAACCAGGAGATGGTGTATTGGATTTAGCCTGAGGAAATCTCAACATGGGGCTGGTAATGAGGATCGATGATGTAATGGAAGTGAAGATGTCCCCATGCTGTGGAAGTGTCCCCAGGCTACTTGGATGAGCTATAGAACCTGCCTCTTGCTCAGAACTCAGCCACTTAGCCATGACTTCCCGGATGCCCTGGGCCACAGTGAATGGCTCAGAGGGGTTTCTCTCATATGTTCTTCCTCATCAGAAACTCTGTCACTTTATCCTCATCTTGGTAGAGCCCAGTCATGTTCTCACTGTGGCTTTTCTACCTTAACACAGCTTCCCCAGAGGTCCCAAACTGTTGAGCATTCTTTGGGAAGAGTGAAGGACGGCTGTAAGACACAGAAAGACCCATAGACCTGTCAAATGGTCTGTCAATGACATGTCTGAAGAGAGAAGGCCTATCTTAGATGGCCTTGGGATATATGACCACTGTCTTCCCCATGACTCTTCTCTATTGCTTTCCCTTGTCCATAGAAGAGGAAGCTGAGGCTGGGGAGTTGATGACTGGCCCAAAGGTGTGAAGACTGAAAAGCCTCAGACCAACCCTCTCCCACTTGGGGCTTCTTGCTGCACAGCCAAATATCAAAGCTCAAGCTCACCAACATCTTTGATCTGTCTCCTCCTTGTGCCTCCTTCCCAAAGCTGTCCATCCTTCCATGAACAGGCCAACCAACACACACAAGGCAGACGCAGGCTCACTCTGGGCTGGGCTGGCACGGACAGGTCAACCAACATACACAAGGCAGACATAGGCTCACCCTGGGCTGGGCTGCTCAAGCCTCAGGAGAGAGGCCAAGACTGAATGGGGCAAATCTTGGTCTGGGAAAGGGGAAGAGCAGCAGAGGCAGGGAGGCTGGGAGCTCCCATCGCAGATCTGCCTTGCACAGGGTGTGAATTTCAAGTGGAAAGTTCAGGTTGCAACACCTACATCAGAGGCGATGCTATTTCCAGCCCCCTGGGCTCCTCCAGCCGGGTTACTCCCTCCCACTCCAGCAGCTTCTCACTGCTTGGGACTTTTCCCAGGGGCCTAGGATGTGGGAGGTCCTTCTGTACATGTGTTGCTTTTATTGGTTAATGAATAAAGTTTCATCCAATGGCTTAGCAGAGTACAGTCAAGTAGGAAAAACGAACAGAGATAAAGAGAGAGAGTAGGCCGAGTCAAAGAGACACCATGTAGCTGTCAAAGAAGACAGACATGGAAGCTTTACCAGTATAACAGAGAATAATAAAAATGGGTTAATTTAAGATATAAGAGCTAGCTGGAAATACACATGAGACATTGGCCAAACACTGTTATAATTAATATAGTTTCTGTGTGATTATCTGGGTCAGGGCAGCCAGGAAATGACAGAGCAGTCTCTGTTTACAGGGCTAGGATACCCTCCCAGGAAACACCTGCCCTTTGATCCCCACCTCTGTTAAGCCTGGGTGCTCTTCCCCATGATGAATGTCCTGGTTCTCCTTCCTAATAAACAGTCACCAAGTTCCACACAGTACAGCTAAGGTAATTGCTAAATACACTCACTCTCCTCCCCTTCCTTCTCTTTCCCCTCCCCACCCTCGTTAAAATTAGAATCTTTAGGTAAGTTGGACATAGGGCTTCTTGTGACATTCAGAGGAGACACACAGGAAATGGCCAGAGATCCTTAATAGAGGCATGGCAAGAGCTAGTGTTGGGGACACTGACCCACACATGTGCTGCCATTGTTAGCTATTTTAGTCATTAGGTGACTAGTCACAGGGCCAACTGTCCTTAGACTTGGGGTTCTTAGCCCCAGAACCAGGGAGGTTTGCTCCGGATCTAGGCCTCATTGCTGCAGACCTTGGGATCAGGGTCCCGGAATGGCTAAAGCCATATTTTTATTTTCCTGTTCAGACAACCAGGCTAAGGAGGAAGTTTAAAGCCTCCAGGGAGCCCCAAGAGGCCACCAGGGTCTGACTCAGTGGCCCTCTTCTACAGCAGCAACCACACCGCCAGCTTTAGTTGGGAAAGACACTGCTTGGAACCTTCCAGAAAGCCTTGCAGTAGGGACTGTAGCTCAGGAGACAGATGCTTGCCTAGCATATTCAGTCCTGGACTGGGTCCCTAGCATTGCATGAACTGGGCCTGGGGGCACACATGTAAATCCTGGCACTTGGTGGGGGTAGGAGGATCAGAAGCTCAACATTATTATCCTCATTCCCATAGCAGCCTGGGCTTACATAAGGCCCTGCTTAGAAGCACAGAAAAGCTTCTTAAAGTATCAGTGCCTCCTGAACCTCACCCTCCCATATGCATGCCCCCTGTACATGTGTTTGTATACAATTCACATACTACTACATAACCCACCAAACACACAACCCAGGTACACACACCATATACACATGGTGAAACATAAATGCACACATAATATGTAACATGCACCTGTAACAAACTATACAGGGTACCACATACCATACATGTATGCCCAGCACACATTCATGTGTACTCACACATACATGCACATACTTAGAACATACACACATTGATGTGAGATTCCCCTCTATATGCTATGAATATGTTTTATTGCCAGTGGCTATTAAAGAAGTTGTTTTGGCCAATGGCTTAATAGAGTAAAGCCAGGCAGGAAATCTGAACAGAAATATATGGAGAGAAGGTGGAATCAGAGATGCCATGTAGCTGCCGAAGAAGACAGATGCCCTGGAAACCTTACTGGTAAACCATGAGTCTCATGTTAAAATATAAAATAATAGAAATGGGTTAATTTAAGATGTAAGAGCTAGCTAGAAATACGCTTAAGCTATTGGACACACAGTATTGCGATTTATATGGTTTCTGTGTGATTATCTCAGGTTTGGGCGACCAGGAAATGAACAAGCAGTCTTCACCTACACACATGCCCACAGCTCTAGTGTAGCTCTCTTGTGTACGATTTTGGCCTGTAAAGATCTATTTTGGGTTGGGGCCTGAATAGCCCTGGTTTGGATGGCAGCAGTCTGAGTATTCTGCTCTGCCTCTGGTCCACACTGACTTTAGGCTTTTGTGAACTGGACCTGGGAGCGGGGTGAGCAGGAAACAGAGAGGCGGAGTGGTGGGGGGGGGGGAGAAAATGAGCAGGAAGAGGAACTGAGAGGGAGTGGAAGGGTCCATGTGGAGACAGGGCCAGCGAGGACCTGGCTGGGACAGCTCTTTGCTATCCTAAGAGGACTAGGCTGATTCAGCCTGTCCCGGCTCTCAACCTTCTCCACAACTTGATGGAAAACAAATGCCCCATTCTCCTCTCCAGCTGGCAGGGTGCAGGCTGGCAGGGTGCAGGGCACACTTAGCTGAGGCTGGCAAAGCAGCAGAGCCCAGACTGCTCTCAGTCAAGAGCACAGGCTGCCTTCCGGGCTTGGCTGCAGGGATGGACCCATTAACAGAGATGTGTCCCTGGGGGCCAAAGTGAGCTTTCTGCATCTTTTTCTTTCCCCTCTCTTTCTTTTTTTGAGACAGAATCTAACACTGTAGCCCTAGCTGGCCTTGATCTCACAACAGTTCTGCATTAGCTTCCTTTATGCTGGGATTACAGGTGGATAGCACCATGCAGGGTTCACAAACCCTCTTATGTGTGCCTGTTTGTATATGTATTTCAATTAGCATACAAAGTAGCGAGTTCCTTTATGGCACTTTCATACCTCCTTGGCTTTGGTTGCTCCTTCTGTGTACTCCCTCATCTCCCTATCTCTCACCCCTTCCTTCTGAGCACACCTAATTCACTTTTCTTATCATATATATCCTGGTATCTTCCCATTCCCTCTCTTAAAGCCTCTGTTTTTCCTCTCTTGGGCCCCTTGCTAGTTTTCTGGCCTCTACGAAGTACTTATTCCCACATAAATAAATACACATAAATAAAAATTAGAAGTTTGGATCTGCATGAGAAAGAACATGAGCTATTTGTCTTTCTGTGCTTGAGTTACCTTACTTTAATGCAGTATTTTCCAGTTCCACCCACTTTGCCTGCAAATTTAATAAATTTCATTTTTCTTTATGGCTGAATAAAATTCCATTGTGCCTCCCATTTCCATTATCCACTCATCCATTTCCTGGCTATTGTGAACAGAGCAGCAGTGAACATGGAGGGCTGTGGGACCCTCTGGGCACCTGCCGGGGAGCAGCACAAATGGGCCCTCACACTGAGACCAGGTCCCCAGCTAGAGCTGCTGCACTCAGGAGCTGACTGAGGTGGAAGGGACATTCCACTAGGGGGTGCCTGCAGGTCTCTTTGTCTCTTCCAGTAAAGCTGGCCAGTGTTCTGCTCTGAGAACTAAAAGGAACTACAGCTCCCCTGCCGCTCATGTCACAGGCCATTGCACTTCCTCCGTGGGAGGTGGCACACACAGCTATGGTAGGAATAAGCCACTTGGGGGTGTGTAAATCTGGGAGGAGCCCCTGGCCAGATGTCTTCCTCTAGCGTGCCTGCTCCTGCTGTCTGTAGCAAAGACAGTTTCACTACTAGCAAGGCAGAGCCTTTGATCTCTGCACACTGTCCATGCTCAGGGAATCCCCCTGGGGGTCTAAAATGAGTGGTCTGTCCTCCAGGAGAGAGGCATTGACCAGTGTTTCCGGCCCCAGCTCCTGAGCCTGCTGTTTGCCCTGGGCCTCAGTCCATAGTGTGTTAAGTACCTTCCACAGGTCCCTACAAGGAAGTCCTTCAGCCCATTAACCAAGATGGCCCTATCACTGAATTGCCTGCCATCTATGTATACACAAGGAGTATTTGCAGGTTTGAGGTACATATTCACCCCTAAGCAGGAGCCCTGCAACAGGGCTGGGCTCAACATCGAAGTTCTCTTGGCCCCAGGCCCACAGAAGCTCCTGGGAGAGAAAGCCACCCATCAAGGACAGTGAGTCCACCTCTCCAGAGCCCAGGAGAATCCGGAGAAAGACCTTCTGCTGCTGCTTGGTCTAGAGAGCTTCAGCCTCCAGCAGAGCTGGGCGGTCCCTTGACAGTCAAAACCACAGATCAGGGAGCACACTCACAACCAGGTTTGCCTCCTGCCTAGAACATCCTCAGTGGTTAGGTCACCTCTCACAGTTTGGGCATGAGGGAGGGGACAGCTACTCCAGATCCCTGACCCGTTTCTAGCATCAAGGGAGCTGCAAGGGTACCCCCAAAGCAGGAGTAGAAGACTGTGATGGTTAACATGGATTGTCAACTTGGCAGGATCTAGAGTTTCCGAGGAGACAAGCCTCTGTTTTTGCCTGGGAGGAAGTTAAGCGCAGAGGGAAGATGTGCCCTAGACTTGAGCATCACCTCTCCATGGGCTGAGATCTCAGGATGAATTAGAAGGAGAAAGTGAGCCAAGCACCAGCGCGCCTCTCTCTGCTTCCTGACTGCAGAGACAATGTGACCCAGCAGCCTCAAGCTTCCACCACAGTGCCTTCTCCCCTTGATAGATTGCACCTCTGAACTGAGCCAGAAGAAACCATGCCTTCCCGAAGTTGCTTTTGCCAGGCAATTTGTCATAGCCATGAGAAAAGTAACAAACAAGAAGAGCTAACAAGCAGCTTCGGAGAGCTGCAGGGCACGTGATCTGTGCAACAGCCAGCGTGGCTTCGTTACTGAGGGTGCACAGATGGGGCTTTGGAGGAAGGAGACTATCACAGCCAACAGCGGTGGACTGGACCCGGAGAAGCCTGACTCAAGAAGTTTAGACTCAAGAAGCCAAGGCCTCTCTCTAAGAACTGGGAGCAGAGGCCCATGCAGACAGCAGGCTTAGGAGTTGGGACAGCAAAGCTCAGAGTCTGCCTTGCTCCTGGAGGTCAGTCCACTAAGCTCAGAAGAACCGGGACGACACGGCCAAGTGTGCAGTGGCCAAGGGCACTGGCTTGACTTCCTGAGGGGAGGTAGGGGAGTCAGGGCATCACTGGATCACTCTGTGTGTTGGGATGGCAAGGAGTTAGGCCTGGGGAGAGGAGAAAGACTAGCTTAAGAAGCAGCTAAGAATCTTCAGACACTAGTGTTCCACCAAACTGCAGTCCTTAAACTGCTCTGTCACTGCTGAGCCATGAATGAACCAGAACAGCCGTGATCCTCTCAACTGGTCACAAAGTTAAAATGTAAACTGATGATAGATACAGTTACCAACCCTTTTCTGGCCCCCAGCTAAGAGGTATCTGCGACAATAGAGTTAGTTATCCCCTATCCTTAACAGCCATCTTGGGTCAGGGGCTACTCGGAACAGACTTACCAGATCCAAAGTTAAACAAACAGAAAGTGGTTAGTTAGTTTTCCATGGTCTAGGGAAGTGGAGAGCAGTTTTCATGTCAAAAGCTCAGGTATCATCCTGGGCAGAACTCGGTTTTCACGCCCACCTCCCTGGACCACTATTTGAGGAACCAGGTTCTTCATTCTCTCACACCGCCAAAGTGTGTCTTCCTACTTCTGCCAAATTCAAAGCTCTCTCAACCTTTCTTCTAGTCTCTGTTTCATGTTTCTGGGACTGTGTCCTGACCTTAGACCTTACCCAAGGGTGAGATGACACTCTCACACTCCAGCAACAGCCTCAGCATCAACCTTCTGCAGTGCTATGGGTAAGTAACTGGACATCTCAGGGCTTCCAGACCTCTGGCCACAATCAGTGGGCTGGGGATTGAACCCAGAGCCTTGTGGGTGGATACTGGTTCTCTACCACTGAGTTACATCCCCAGATCCCAGGACCCACTGGCCTTAATGCTGACAGTCACAGAGGTGGGAAGAACTTTCTAGTTTCTGAAACCCAGTTGGGCTTGGGAGTCAGCAGCCTCTGTCCCCCCCACAGTAGGCACAGATAGAGTGGGGGTGAGGGACGGGTCACTCACAAACAGCAGCAGACACCTGTTCTCTCGGACAGCACCGCAGCAGCCCAGGAAGCCCAGAAGAAACAGCAGGCCTCCCATGGCCAGGACGATGTAGGCACCCGTGGTCAGCAGGGGGTTGGTAGCCACAATCTCCCGGAAGCCAGTCGGATCCACGAGGACCCAGATGCCTACGCCCAGCAGGCAGGCTCCTCCCAGCTGTCCACAGGCAGGCACGGAGAAAAGAGGGCAGACAGTGCAGTTAGATGTTTCTTCCACACCCTTCCCTCAGTGAGGCCTGGGTCTGAAGTGCTGCAGCCTGCAGTGTTGGGTAGGATCCTAACATGCTGAGCCCAGATCTCAACAGCCCACAGTCTCTGTGGGACTCAAAGTGGCCTGTGGCTTCTTGGTTTTCCGTGTAGCTCATACCCTCTATTTCTGACCTGTGTGGCACCTCAGGCTGTGAAGAACTGTGCCACACAAGGTTTATTTGTGACTTTCAAGTGCTTCTTAAATGTCAGAGCTTTGTTTATGATGTTTCCACACTGTGGCCCAGAGGAGGTCAATGACTTGCAAAAGGTTACCTCTCAAGTTCATGGCAGAGTCAAGACTGCAGCTTAGATCTCCCTGACACAGAACAAACCTCCATGGACAAGCTGTGAGGGTGACGCTGACAGTGAGGGTGGCTCACAGTGGCCACATTAGTTGCTTAATTAACTCCCCCCTTTTCTTGGAGACAGGGTTTCTCTGTGTGTATGCAGCCTTAGTTGTCCTGGAACTCACTCTACAGGCCAGGCTGGTCTCGAACTCATAGAGACTCACTTGCCTCTGTTCCCAAGTGCTGGGATTAAAGGCGTGTGCCACCACCGCCAAGCTGCACTCCCAAAGCCTCTCACAGATGTCTTTGCATGGCCCATCTCTCTCCATGCCTTGTTCATCTTGGGAGAGAAGCCGCTTAAGCTGGAGCAGGGCTGCTGTTTATTAGCCCTGCGACTTCAAGTAAGTGGCCGACTCTTTCTGAGCCTCAGCGCCCTCATGGTTAACCAGCAGCTTGAATTCCCACCTCCCACCGCAGGCAAACAGAGCAGACACAGCAGACTCCAGTGGGCAGGGCATTCCATTTCTCTCAAGAATGGACAGCAGTGGAAGTGGTGCTGCTGTGTGCAGAACTCGTTTGCACTGGTTCTGGGGTCTAGCAGGGCCCGATGTTCCTGGTGGCACAGGTAGGTAGCTGGGATCACTGCTGGCCCTGGCTGACTCAGCAGGTCTAGAAGCCACGGGCAGAGCAGGAAAGCTAGGTGAAGGCCATTGACAGGTGCATCAGGTGGGGTGGGTGGAGAGACTGGAGGAGGAGAGGGCAGGCTGGAAGAGAAGCCAGCGCTGATTGTTGCACCCTAACTTTTGGCTCAGTTTCCCCACAAATCCTCCAGGAAGGTCTGCTCCTCTAATCACTGTCGGTGGCTTTGGAGTTAGTCATCTGATGAGAGTTAATTAGGAGGGTTCAGGCACGGGAAAAATGGGTTGGGGTTCCCAGCTAGGAAAATACCATTTGGTCTGTAGGCTACCTAGCTCCAAAATCCAGGAAGCAGGTTCCAGGGAAACACAAAAAAATGTGAAATTGGACAAGCAGAAGTGCAGACAGCCTGCCACAGCCAGCAGCCATGGTGCTTGAGCTAGTGGGCCAGGGCTGGTCAGGGAAGCCCATGGAGGCCCAAGAAGAGAGAGACAGAGACAGAGAGAGAGAGAGAGAGAGAGAGAGACAGAGAGAGAGAGAGAGAGAGAGAGAGAGAGAGAGAGAGAGAGAGAGGTTCTGCTATCAGAAGGGGCCGAGTAGGGAATTTGGTGGGCTGCTAGCATGGACAAGGTTTCCTGACGCCAGCACCTCTGCCCCTTCATAACCAGGCTGTGGTTTGGAGGATATGGACAAACCTGTTCTGTACTGGCTACGTTCTAGTCACCTTGTTGTCTATCTTGATAAATTTTCAAAAAGCCCGTTTTGGTAAGTCATTAAGAGATAAAAACACGGGCAGGCAGTGATGGTGCACGCCTTTAATCCCAGCTCTCAGAAGGCAGAGGATCTCTGAGTTTAAACCAGCCAGGTCCAGCACAGTCAGGGCTACACTGTCTTCAGTTTTTTGTTTTTGTTTAAGACAGGGTTTCTCAGTAGCTATGGGGCCAACCCTAGAACTCCACCTGTAGACCAGGCTGGCCTTGAACTCACAGAGACCTGCTTGTCTCTACCTCCTGAATGCTAGGATTAAAGGCGTGCACCATTACCTCTGGTTGAAACCCTGTCTTAAAAAAAAAATAAAACAATGAAACAAAGAGAGATTGAGGTTCAGAGTGATGAAGCGTGCTTCCAGCTGCAGAGCTGCAGTGTCAAGGCAGGCTCCCCTGAGAGGCTTTCACAAGGCTGGCTTGAACAGCTCTGAGGTCACTGCTTAATTGTGTGTGTGTGGGGGGGGTTAAGCAGGTGCACATACATATGTGTGCATGTGTGTGCATGTGCAGGCCACCTGTCAATCCCAGGTGCTATTCCCCAGGAGCCGTCCACACTGCTTTTGACAGTGTTAGCTTAAACAAAGCCCCTGGCTTTTTATGTGGGTTCTAGGCCCTGAACATGAGTTGTAAATGAGCCCTCTCCCTGGTCTCTCTAGCCTATCCTTGGCCAGAGGCTGTCCATCTCAGGGCCTGGCTGAAATGTCTGCTGTGAAGGGAGTAGCGGTTGGGCCTCAGGATTAGGGCAGTCAGTGCCAGGCCTCCCAGGAAGCCTACTGGTCAGACTCATCTACCTCTGGGTAATCAGCTTCCTGTGGACATTTTAGGGAGGAGGTTAGGCTTGTCGCCAGCAGAGACCAGAGACCTAGGGGACAACTAGGGGACACCCAGTGGAGACCCAGGGTCACTTACAAATATGAAGAAATTGAAAACAAACATCAGATACTTCATGCAGCTCAGACAGTCGCCTTCCATGGTGTTCCACCTAGAAAACACAAGGCCAAGCAATTCTTCAGCTGGAGACACTCAGACAGATTCCTCCAGCTGGAGCCCGGCCCAGCCTCGGCCAGGAGGCCCAGTAACAATTCCTCTCTCAAGGGCAAAGATTTGCTTCTTGTTGGGTCAGCACTGGGCAAGGACAGCTGGAGCTTCAATCTGGAGCCTTAGCTCTCATTCTCTACTTCCCTGTCTCTTGTCTGTCACCGTCCTCTGAAGTGCATGCCACACACCACACTTCACACAGACACATTGCATACTGCATATACTTCACACACACACACACACACACACACACACACACACACACACACGAGGTGACAAGAAAGAGACTATCCATGGAGTGCAAGGCCCTCTGTGGTAGTTCTCACTCCACTGAGCCCACAGGATATGGGGTGCAGTTGTAATGAAGACTGGGAGGACACACTAAACCTACCACCTTCAGGGGTGGCCAAATCACACAGTCTCCATGGAGTTTTGCCTTAGTGTCTTGACTTCAAATGGCCCTGAAATGCTAGGCCCCTGGAGACTTGCAGAGACAGAGGATTTAAAAACTGAACCCATGCAGGGTATCCCCGCTCCATATCTATCTGATGGCTCCATCCATTCATCTCCTCTCTCTTGCACAGACAACCCCCGAACACTTGGGGCCTGCCTCAGCAACCCCGGATGGGGAAAGAGGACATTTTAAAGGATAGGGGTTTTCACAGCAGTTCTCTAACTGGGCCCCTGAAGCCAGGAAACCCTAGTTATTTTCAGTACTCTCCATCCTACCCCCACTACCCCACCCCTGATCCCAGGACTCAGCCCTTCATCTCTAGCAGGCTTAGGGGCCAGTCTTGGATTGGGAGCAGACACGTCCCCTTGAGAGGAAACCTGTTTACAGATTGCACAGGAGAATGACGGATGTTTGATAAAGGCAGGCTATTACGTAGATTAAGTCCTTCAATCCTGGCTGGGAAGCATGGAAACAGGGCCAGCGTCCAGGGCCAACCTGACCTGCTGTGAACCCGACTTCTTCACTGGGGGTGTAGGACAGGGGAAGTGCAGTGGAGAGCAGGCTGGGAGCCACCTTCTCATGCCCTTCAACAAGACTACCTAGGGATACAGGAGCAGCAGCCTGGACCTGTTGCCCAGAGACCCCTCTCCCAAGCCTCTGAGAGTCCTATGCTTACAGCTGCGTGAAATGTAACTTACTGCTTCAAGTAGAATAAAGGCTCAGAGCTTTGAGAGGTACTTATGTCTGACACCAAGTGCTGACTTAGGATTGGCCTGATACCTTAAGTTACTAACACATCACTGAAAGTTATCATTCTTCCCAAAGAGTTGAGAAGTATTAATGTGGCCAATGATATGTAGGCAGCCAGTGAAGGACTCTGGCTGGGGCAGCCCAGCACCCTATGGGTACCACCTGGTGTAGGTGCTGTGTGGTTATTCAGAAGTACACATGGACCTCAGCGAGACATGTTTCCCCAAGAACCATGGCCAATGTCACTGAGATGCTTCCAGTGAGTAGGATGGACCAGCACAGAGGCGTCAGTTAACACAACTTCATCAATGAGTGAGTGAATCGTGGTGGGAAAGTGAAATAAAAGACAAAATGGCAGAGTCAGAAGTCAGAAACAGAGACCCATGTGCAAGAGAGAAATGGAGGGGACAGGTGATAGAGAGTGATCAATAAAAGGACACACAGATTGGACAAAGTCAGAGTTGGGGGGCAATGTCAGGGGGCAGAAGTGTCACCAGGACAGCTCTCCAGGGGCCAGCAGGTAGAAGTCTCCTAGTCAGAGCGTCTTAGGTGTGCCTCGCACCAGCCCAGCTTGCCCTAGAAGACAGAGCTTACTGTCACAGGATATGGGCACTGAGGCACAATGAGTGCAGAGCTCCTGATGTGCACACAGGCAATGACTTGCTAACTGGCTCATGGCACTAATGAAAAGCTATCGGGATGTGGGGTTTGCCAACTGGGGAAGGTGGCACTGGGTATCTCCTGCCTACAAAGCAGTCCCCCTACCCTGCTGGCTGCACGGGAGCCATGTCTTCATGTAGTTTCTGCCATGGTCTTTATCAGTGTAGCCCTGAGGTGACAGGCTTTGGTCACCATTCATCTGAGGCCACCTGGGCATCTGTTACATCTCTGCCGAGGGCCATGCCACCAAGCCCTTCCCAGCAACCACAGGCTACCTCAGGGAGAAGTTTGATGTAGCGAGCCTTTTTTTGGTTTTGTATGAAAATTTGCTAGAATTTTCCCCTAGACAGTCAGCTCCCAGCCGTACAAAGGAAGTTGGCCTTACTCTGTGGAGGCTTATGCTGGTCACATGTGTGGGAAGTTCTGTAGCCCAGACCTGCTTTAGGCTGTGTTAGAGAACAGACCCAGGAGAAGGTCTATTGGCAGAGCTTGGGTTGAGGATCTTTCTCAGGAGAGATGAGAGGATTTTAAGGTCTCAAAACACTTGTTCTCATGCTCTCCCTCAAGTGAAACCCACTTGGGGACAGTGACAGATTCTCCTTCCTACTGTCCCTTCTTTTACTAATCTGCTGATTAACTGATTCATCTGTCTATCCATATGTCCATCCATCAACCTACCTACCCACCCCATTCATCTATCAACCCATCTATTCACCCATTCATCCATCCATTCATACATACATATATTCACACATATACCCATCCACATACCTACCCACCCCATCCATCCACTTACCCACCCATCCATCCACTTACCCATCCATCCATCCATCCATCCACCTACCAATTCACTCATATTTTCATCTACTTAACCATTCAGGTATCTATTTACCCATCCATTTGTCCATCCATTCATCCACCTACCCATCTATCTATCCACCCACTCATCTACTCAACTTCCATTCATTTATATACTCCGTCTGTCCGTCCGTCCATCCATCCATCCATCCATCCATCCATCCATCCATCCATCATCCGTCCATCCATCCCTTTGTTTGCCATCCTACCTGGTCTGTCTGGTGAGGATTCCCCCAAAACTGGCCCTGGCAGGAGGGAAGGGTCTATGTATTATGCCTTGGCAGGACTCTTACTGAAAAGGAAAAGAACTCTTGGAAGGGTAGAGGACAGGGCATCCAGGTCTGACAAGTCCAAGATCTTCATACAGGGATAGTTCACTGGACAAGATGAAGCCACCCAATTTGTCACAGCTCTAGGGTCATTCAAGAGGTGTGGTTCTGCAGTGAATCCATGCTTAGTCATGGGACTTGGGGGAGTAGGGCTGGGTCATGGTTTCCCAAGCCCTCTTCACCCCCCCCCCCCGATTCCAGCCCTGGTCCAGCACCATCACACTCATCTGTCATCCCAGGCCATGGTCTTAATTCTGTCATGCATCATTTTCCTCTGAATACAGCTGCTGGGCAGGGGGAATATGGGTTGTCTAGGAGGACTGGGTGGCCAGCACTTATCTCCTCACCGAGGAGCACGCTGTCATCTGGCACACAGGGCTTCCAATCTCTGAGGCTGAAACCCTCTGCTGCCTCACTCCCTTTCCTCTCTGTCCTTCTGGAGAGCCTGTCCCACAGTTCGGCTCCTGTCTGCCTGGAAAATATGGCTCCATTCAGTTTATCACTGCTGCATCAGAGCCTGGGACAGCCCCACCTTATCAAGTCACTTGAGACCTGGAATAGTCACTCTGAGAACTGCAATGATCCGCTTTGAAACCAAAGGTGGCCGAAAGACTCAACAGTGCCAGAGTAGAGGGAAGACTTCGGAGGCGGAGGTACTGTGGTTCTCAGGGTTAGCACACATCGGGAGTAAACGGATGTCTGACCCGAATCACTGGTGTGGGGAGGACCGTGGATGGAGTACATAGTTGGCATGGGTACAAATGGCTTTGCCCTAAGTGGCCCCGTATTTAAATTAATTGCTCCAATACTATGTCAATTAATAGTAACTATAAGATAACACATTTACCAAGCACCAGGCTCTGCTCAGCCTTCTCCTGTGGTCTCTTATTAAACATTTACCTAGGTTGTGGGTCCCAGCATCCATTCTTACAGGTGAAGAAACGGAGGTTCACAGATGATAACCAAGTTGCCTGAGTTTGCTGACCTGCTTGGTGAGGTATGTCTGATCCAGACACAGGTCATTGAAATGAAAACCAGAGTTCCTGGCAAAATAGTGTCCATGGGACATGACAGATACAGCCCTGAGAGAGGAGGAGCCATGCCTTCATCCCCAACATCCCTGGCCTGACCTGCGCAGCCAAACACAAAGCCTGGGAAAGATGCGTAGCTCCTCCCCTGAGCCAGCTGGAAGCTGTAGGAGCAGGACCCAGCCCTGCCATCCCCTGACAGATGGGAGCCCCTAGGCCAGAGAGGGTAGGGATGGGGCTGCGGTAATGCAATGCCCCGGGGCTTTCCTCAGCAGGCTCTCGCCTGGGCCAGACAGCTTTATTAATCTTGTCCCCTCATGGCCCCAGATGGCAGCTTGGCTCGTCTGCTGGGATACGGGGCTGGGAGGGGTGCTCTGAGCAAGAATAACTGGGTTCCTAAATCACCCCTTTGCCTTTACTGCTCTCAGAGCAAGATGCGGAGACCCCATCTGAAGAGGCACATCCAGGCCATTTTTCCTGCATACTCCTATGCCAGCAGAGGGTGCTGTGGTGCAGGGCGGAGCCATTGCTGGGTCCCAGTGGAACCAGTGTTTGGATTCTATTCCAACAAGGGGGGATGGTGGCGGGGGTTCTCTCCTATCTCCTCTCCTCTGGAGGAGCCTGCACCCCTCACCTGGAGCATGAAGACACTCAGCTCCAACTCCCTATCCCCTGCCCATGGTCACTGCCAGGTTGGAAGAGACCAATGAGCTGATTTCAACACCCAGCATATTCGTTTCCCTTCCCCTCTTCTCCCAGTACCCACTAGAGCCAACCCTGCCTGGGCTTGGTCCAGAAAAGGCCAGTGACTGTGTGCTCCCTCGCTGCCACGACTGTCACTCAAGCCTAGTGAAGATCAATTACCAGTCCTGAGAGAGCGGTGTTAACAACCACATCCTCCAAATCCCTGACTGTGCCAGGATGGACACAGAATAAAGTGCCACAGGCCAATGTGTCTAGAGGGGGCATGAAGGTCTCCGGGGGTGGGAGGAGGGACAGGGAAGGAACTGACTTTTTTAATGGAAGCTGATGAAGATGCCAGAGCCTGAAAGCTCATTTGATCCTCCAGAAAGCTCAGCAGAGTGCATGATCTTGTCACTCTCCCAGGCTGGATGAAGCCAAGAAGCTTGTCAAGTGGCTAGAAGGTCCCAAACCTGGGGGAAAAATGACCCACGGCTGAGTGGGGCACTTCAATCCACACTAACAAGCAAAGCACTTGTGAGAGCAGCACCAGTTTTGGCCACCAAGTTCTGGCTCCGGGGTGGGAAAGGCTTGCTAGCTCACTGGCTGCGCCTCTGGGCCTCTTCCCAAGACAGACGGGGCTGGGCTCGTAAACAAGCAATTGGCCCCAAATCCTGGGGCGTCTGCCCGTGGCACGGGGGGGGGGGGGGGAGGGAATGAAAGCCTAATTAGGCTCCAGAGGGCGGTGCCTGAGGGGAGCTGAATTCAAAGGACAGCCTTTCCTGCTGGATGCTCAATGAGCCATGAATGTCCAGGGCCCTGGAACTAGGCAACATCTGGGACACCAAGTTTGGGGCTCTGCCTCTGCCATGACCCCCACCCCACCAGGCAACCCTCAAAGATAGCAACTCGGTAGGGACTGTCCCCAAGTTCTCATTTCACAAGGCACACATGTGTCCAGAACCCCAAGCTCCTACAGCCTGCTGCCCTACCCTCTACCCTACAACCTCCTCAGGATGTACTTTGCCTTGGGCTGACTCTCAGAAGCACTTGGCACACAGTCCTCGCTGAGTCTTCCACGCTGGGAGGTGGCATTCCTATGTTTCAGGTGAAGACATGGCTCACCAGCCCAAACACACTAGAGGCCAGAGTGGAAATACTGAGATGCTAAGTCCTCCAGGGAGGTGACTCCAGGGACAGCCAGCCTGCTGAACTCCCTGCAGTCCCGACTGTGGGCTTTATGTCAGCTACGAAAGCCCTGGTCCCAGGCCTAGCTCAGCAGGCCCTCTCTGTCTCACGGGGGGGTGGAGGGGGTTGCAACCTCACCCTCATCTGCTCCCCCTTCCTACCTTTCACTCCTCAGAGCCTGGCTGGAACCCTTTGAAAGGCTTACTGATCCATCCCAAAATAAGTAGTGCTGTTGCTCGGGCAACCTGGCCCATCACACAGCCAAGACTGAAGTTTTGAATGGATTCACGGGTATTAAGGGGGCCTGGGAACTGGGAGGGCAGGGGCACGGGTCTGAGTGGAAGGGAGGGGTAAGGGACCCCAGGAATTCCTAATGGAGCTGTCCCTAGCCCTTGCAGGAAAAGGCAAGAAGATTCCTGACCATCATTGCTGTGACTAAGTGTCTGACAGTTCAAACAGGTGGCACGGGGGAAGCCAGGCCGAGGCAGACAAGGAGAGCACTGGGTGAGAGGGTGTGGGAGGGCTGGGGTGTCTCAGAGGAATTTCCCACTTGCGGGTGGAAAAGGGAAACTTCATTTCCCTGTAAATGCTGGTGTTGTCTCATCTGATCTCCACGTAACCCCACAGAGTAGGTTTATCATCATCCCTGACTGACGGCTGAGGAGCTGACCAGAGAAGTAAAATAACCTGCCCAACGCCACACAGCTGCTAAGTGGCAGACTGCAAGCCAGGCCTGTGTGGTTCCTAAGCCAGGACTCTTCCCACCCAGCCTGCCTGTCAGGAGCCATGGTGCCAGCCAGTCACTCAAAGCAGCTAACAGGAGGCATGCTCACAGACCTCACAGGTCCCAGCCACTGAACAACAGTGATCCTATAAGATAGCCATTGCAGCTGCTTTTCTCAGATGGGGAAACAGAGGCCTGAATTAGCACTGTCTCTTCAGAGTGGAGAGCTTCACTTTTCAGGTGGGGATGTTCTTTCTGGTGGCTAACCAAAGTCATACCTGCTTTACACTAGTCACAGCCTAACTGCACCAATACTCTGCCCCTCCCGAAGGCCTTCATTCACGCTCTTGCTTGATTCTCACACCTCCCAGGGAGGCAAAGGTGAGTTGGTGTTTTATGGGGAGAAAGGTCCAGAGAGGTTAAGGAGTCGAACTGAAGAGACACAGCTATGTTTTGGCCCAGGCACTTGGCCTTCAATTTTCCTGTCAATATGATGTCATCGTTCCTTCAGTCCCCCCTATACACTATGAACGGTCTTCCAGCTTCACCACCTGCCTCTCTATGCAATGAGTTTCATCTCCTCTTGCTCAAACTGCTGGGAAATTGTCAGACACTGGGTCTGTGGCTGACTCTCCCCAGAGGCAGCAGGTGCCTTTTTGGTGCAGAGATATCATTCTGGGCCCTTCCCTTCCCTCACCAGCTCCTCAGACCCACAGCTGATGCCGGCAGGGGTGTCTCCAGGGCAGTTGGAATCCATTCTTCTCATGTGACCCAAGGAGGGGTGGCTGAGACCTGTGCCAAGGAGGACAGACTGCAGGTATCTGACTCAAAGGATGAAGGAGGCAAACCAGGGAAGAAGAGAGGAGCTGTGGCAGAGCCCCGCCAAGACCAGGGAGGGCCGTTAGGAAGATGAATCTTGGACTCTGAGGCCAAGCTTAGTGGAAGGTTAGAGGAAGGAAAGCAGGGACCGCCTTTCCTTCTTCTCCATGATAAGCACCTCAGGGGGATGGCAAGACTGCTCAGTGGGAAAAGGTGCCTGCAACCTGATGATGTAAGCCTAATGACACAGTTAGATTTACAAGTGACCGCAGCACTGTTCTTCACTATGGCATGCACCTCGCTCCCCATATAACAGTAATAATTAATAAAATAAATGTAAACCTTAAAACAGCAGCCCAGCTGTTCCCTGGAGTCATCAGAAAGATGTGTGGAGAGAATGCGCTGGCGAGGGTGGGAAGGAGACAGACAGGGGCTTAGACACGAAGCCTTTCCAGGAGGCTGGTCACCATTCCCATGACACTCAGAGGTGCTAAGCACGGGATGATGCTGGTTCTCCTGGTCAGCGCTCTAGCAGGGTCGCTTTTATCGAACATGCCTAGGACCCAGAAGTGGTTCCTAGTTCCAGCTTATCCAGAGTTTGGATTATTTGAGCACCACTAACCCTTGCAATCCGAACCCCAAACTTCTCAGGACCGCACAAGCTCTCCAAAAGCTTTGTGCTTCAGACTTTCAGACAGGCAAGTGTGGTTCTGAGACAGTGGCTGCCATCACTGTCACCATGTTCTTTCCTACCTGGTCTGTGCACCGACAGAGAGCTCCACCTGCCTCCTCCCATTGGCTGGTGCTGGCAGGTGGGAGGAGCTAAGGGAATGGACAAGGCCGGACTTGAAGGGGTTGGGTTGTAGAGAGGTGGGGCCAAAGCTTGAGGACTGATGACTTCTCACACTGGGAAGCCATACTTGGGGCTCTGCCGCTATCTTTGGGCCATGGCCTATCAGCCCTGCGGGAGAATCTATGGTATAGAGCTGGAGGGGGGGAGAGCGCCTGGCTCTAGGAGAGGCTAGCTTCAGAGAAAGACTGAGCGGGCGTTGGTACTGTATCAGTGGTCTCCCAGTTTTAAGGAACAAGGAGGGACTCAGCTTGGACCAGAGGGCTAGACATGAGTGTAGGAAGGGAGACAGAGGCAATAATGGTTATATCAAGAGTTAGAAGAAGTGACACATATGCTTACAAAGTGCTGGGGACAAATGCCAAAATGCATCTAGTAACTCACTTAATTCCCGTGACAACCCACGAAGTAGGTATAATTATGATGTCTATCTTATAGATCGGAGATGTGAAGTGATGTGTCTGGAGTAGCACAGTTCTTGGGTCAATATTTGAACCCAGACAGTCTGGTTCCATCTGGCACCTGGAATGGGACAGTATTTATGGTATTTCGAAGCTGACAGGGCAAAATTAGAGAGTTCACCTCAGACATGATGTGGTGGCAATCTGGAGGGTTTTGCCACGATCTATAAGGGAGGAGAGCCTTAACTGGAGAACTGTCTTGATTACTGATGGACGTGGAAAGATACAGTCTACCACGGGCAGTATCATTCTCCAGGCTGGGCTCTGAGATGTGCAAGAGTGAAGAAAGCCAGCCGAGCAGGCAGCATGGGTGCACTGACTTTCCCTGCTTTGACTGTGGATGTGTTATGACCAGTTGTTTCAAGCTCTTTGCCTCTGTGAGGTCTCTGCAACGATAGACTGTTACCTGGAATTATAAGCTAAATAAAACCTTTTTTCCTTAGTTGCTTTGGTGGGATGGTTTTATTATGGCAACCAAAATGAGACTAGAACAACAGTCAAGGGCAATAGACATCCCAGTGGGATCTTCTGCCTGTTCACCACCTTGTATGACCTCAGCTCTTCTGAGCTCAAGTGCTCCTGCTGTCCCACAGGTCATCTGAATGTTCACAGTGTCCTCCCAGGAGGAAAGTCCCCCAGAAGTGAGCTATTATCACACCTCCTTAGGAAGCATGTGCCTGGGTCACATCCTGAGGTCTCAGGTCCCCAAGGCCATCCATCCTATAGGACCATCCTACAGCAGGCCTTAGAATGGGCCTTCTGGAAACAGGCCTGTGGTCTGCAAATGCAGTGAACAGGCCTCAGCCCTTAAACTGCAAGTCTGGCCCAAACCCAGTCCTCAGCCACACTGTGGGTGCCCAGCAGGGCTGGGAGTTAGGAGGTAGTTTCACCAGAGCAGAGAAGACAGACAAGCTGCTGTGAGTGTTGAATCTTAGCACTGCCGACATACACAGCATGTATGTACCCGTGTGCGCACACACACACATCTCAGCAGGGTAAGAAGGTCACACGTATGCTTACATGCTGACATGACCACAAGGCTGTGGTCTCCAGGAGTGTGTCGCTTGTAAGCCCCTGCCAGGTGCTGATGAGTGTTCCAGGAGGCCATGCCAGGCTCCAATCAGACCAAACAAGAACTTCCTCACAATTCCTAAGGATGTCAGGGACTCCACAGTTAAGTTTAGACTCCAAGGCCATCAGTTACCTCTGGGGCTTTGCCAAGCTCTGCCCTTTTGGCCTTGGGTTCCTGGTAGTAGGCTTTGTCTCTGGCCCTTCATCTGACTTTCATCTCTTAGTCCCTGTTGGAGCTCTTTCTCCCTTCTAAATAAACATGTGTGTGCATGCAGATGCACGCATGTGTACACACACACACACACACACACACACACACACACACACACACACGGACCAGTCTCTTCCTGGCTTCCTCTTACCAACTCAGCTGGACCACATCTCTCACTGAAGCCTTGTGTGGGGCCTGGATATCAGCCTCCCAGCCTTGCCCTGGGGCTGTGACCCCCAGAGGGAGGCAGCTGCCTTTCATTTAGAGTCTCTTATGCCAGCATCACTGGGCAAAGCCACCGAGTAAGGTGGCCTGAGGAATGCAGGGCCCTGCTGAGATCAGGAGGCTTGGGAGAGGAAGGATGTGAGAGATGGTTCATTTCCTCAGTATGCCTGGTGATCAGGGGACAGGAAGACCCGTAGGCTCTATGGAGCTCCCTGGGACCACAGGCTCACTGCTGCACGTTTGCTGATTGCCCAGGATGAGGAGCAGGCCTCAAAGCAGGCCATCCTGAGTGGGCCCCGCCTTGCCTGTGAGTGTTGTGAGAACTTGGCCAAGTCATTTCATGTCTGAGCCCCATAAGGTGACTGCAGAGATAACTGAGGACCTTAAAACTGCAGGAATGGTTGGTGACCTGCAGCCTGCCGGCCCAGCCCTTCTCTCCTTGACTCCTACACACCGTTCTGAGATTCTCTATGCTGTGCAATATGCATATGTATCCTTGGTATTCTCATGGAGGGCCCGAGAATCCCTTCCTTCCCAGCTCTGTCCACACTAGGTGTCCAGTTATTTCAGAGACAGCTGATATAAATCTCAGAGTGAACAGACACCTGGTCTGTTTTACCAATGCAGAATTCCATCCGTGAGTGTGATGTCTGCTGCAGAGGAAGGACCCAGGGGATTCTGGGAAAATGAAAGCAGAAGCGAGGAGGGAAGGACAGGAATCTAGGCCTGGGCCTCTCATGGGCTCTAATCCGGCTGTGGCTAAACCCTCTTGGGAGACACCAAATCAGCTGCACAAACCGTGAGGCCCAATAACAAGGAGTGGTCCCAGTTCAGATGTGGTGCATCCTTATATATAGTCCAAGCACTCGGGAGAACAAGGGAGGAAGGCTGTGAGTTCTAGGTTAGCTATGCAGTCAGAGTCCAAGCCAGTTAGGATGGATGATAAAACTCACCTGCTTTACACTATTTAGAGAGCCAAGGATCCGAGAGGTAGCTAGGCTTGTCCAATAGCACAGCATGGAAATGGCTGACCTGTGACCTTATGACACCGAGTCTCACAAACTGTCCCTCCTTAGAACCCACAGTCACAGCACCCCACATTTCTGCAACCCTGAGGACCCAGCCCCAAGGGGAGACCAAGTGTTCAGCTGCCTCCAAATCGCCTCTTACCTCACACATTCCTGAAATTTTTGTTTTGCATTTTACCTCAAAATCCACAGCTGTTTAATGTCAAAGTCGGGCTGCTGCTTCCAGATCTGGAGAATGCCAGGGTGTTGTGGGAAGCCCAGTGCTAATCCCCAAGTCCTGGGAGGAGCTCCACGACCTGCTGGGATCAAGCTCCTGCAAGGAAAGCACTGGTCTTGCATAGTCTGCTCTGCAGCTTGCACTGCCCAGCTGAGGTCAGGTTCAGGCTGACTACGGACCCAAAGGGCGGGACAGTGGACGTCAGTACCCTGCATCCTCCTGCTGCAGCGGCAGAGGAGCATGATTGCCCTGCTTAGACAGCCAGCTCCACTGCCGTGCTCACTGCTCCTGCGGGGACCATGGTTGGGGTCTTAGGGAGGGATTGGGTATGGGTAAGGATGATGGTAAGGGCTGGAGAGATGACTCAGCCATTAAAGGCTAGGCTCACAACCAAAAATGTTAAAACAGAGGCCATATATATACTTCACGAAATGAAATCACTGTCAAGAGGAAGTTGTTTGAAGACCAGACAGTCCAAGCCAGGAACTGCTGGAAAGACTGCAGAGCCTAGGACTGGGAAGGCTGGGAGTCCTGCTTGGGGATACTAGCACGTGGTGGGCAGGTCGAGTCCGGGCACTTGGTAGAGGCATGCGTGAGGCTGGCTCTGGGTGGAGCTGGGTAAGCCCAGGAGCAGACTGTGGGATGAACATAAAAGTGGCCCACGGGGCTCCGCTTGTGTTTGTCTACTTCCTAAGGGATAGGGCAGTGGAGGTGGGCTGGACCCCAACGTCTGATCTGCTCCTATAGCTTCCAGGGATTGTGGGAGACAGCAGCAGTCTTACTGAGCCCAGAGGACCCTGCCCTTCTGAGGGTTTCTAGAGAAGACCCACTAGAAGGGAGACCAGCAGTTCTCCTGTGGCTGAGGGCTGGGCACCTTTCCAGGAGTCCTGGAGTTGGCCTGGGTGGTGTGAACAGCGACCCTGCTCTCACTAGAACTAAGGCAGCAATGCACCCATGCCAAAACACCAAGCAGACATTATTTTCCAGCTAGTTCCACCTCACCAGCTTCTGTTTTGCCTCAGGTGCTTTTAGAAGGAGGCCTGAAAGACATGGGGCTAGTGTTAAACCTTGTAGTCTAGATAGACTTGGCATAAGTTGGTGCCGTGTGACTTGACACCACTTGCTGTCTTCCATGTGCTTGTTTGCCCTGGGGTCAGTACACACTATCACATATGGAGGGGAACGCCGTGCAGCCAAACACGGAGAATAGCTCCTGGCCAGAGGCCCTGACAGACAGGAGGAATGTGTCGCTGAGCGGCAAAGGAGTAAAGACCAAGGGCTGCTAGGTTAGAGCAGTCAGAGTGGCCTGTGTCCTTGGAACCACTCTGCCTATATCCTGAGATAAACTTACGACAATACTGTGGGACTCACATTGCGCTAACTCACCTCTACCCTAGCTGAGGAAGCTGAGGCTGTGGTGTAAAGGAGTTAGCCAGGGGGGCAGGAGCAGGCCAATGAGTAACACAATCCCCACACTGCAGGTGGGGCTAGGGCTAGCATAAGACATGACTTAGTGGGCCTCTGCATGACCAGCTCTCTTCCTTGGAGCTCACCCCTCCAGATCCATCCCTCTCACTAGCCTTTGAATCTCCAGCCAAAGGCTTATCCCCTGTAGTGGTCTGAATGGGAATGGTCCCCAAAGGCCCTTATGTCTGACTACTTAGTCCCCAGTTGGTGGAACTGTTGAGAAGGACTGGGAGGTGTGGCCTCATTGGAGACAGGCTTTCAGGCTCCCTGAGTCTCCTGTTGCCACCCCAGAGCAGTCTCTGCTACCTGATTGCAAGTCTGAACTCTGTGGTTCCCGTTGTCACGCCTTACTCTGCCATCATGGATTCTGATCCTCTGAAACCAGGAACCCAATTAAACTCTTCCTTTTATAATTTACCTTGGCTGTGGTGTCTATCACATCAATAGGAAAATAACTAGGTCAACCACCCTGTGTTTACATACTCTCCTCCCCCCGACCTGTCACACCAACAGGGACACAGGACCGACCCTGGAGCTGCCTTAACTTCCTGTCTTTGTCACGTGTCCCTGATGATAGTGCCCAGAACTCAAAAACTAGCAGACATCTCTGGGCCATCAAAGTGTGATAAAAGCTCCTAGGTTCTTTTGGTACTGGAAAGACTCCTGCCAAAAATCCTAAAGCCTACCTGAATCCTCCGAGCTGCTGCACATGGGGCTCTGGGGCCTCTAGGCTGTGTGGAGCCTCACACTGCCACAGGACCACAGAGCTGTCTGCTCATCATCCTTCAAAAACACCCACCACAGGCTCTTCCACCTCAGCGCACATCCATGCCTGCCTCCCATTCTGTTTCCAATTCCAAGTGAAACAATTTCTCCAGGAAGCTTCCCCAGAGCTCTGTCTCTTCTACAAGGTTGACTCTCTGGGGGGTGGGGCCAGGTGGCTTGAATAATTAGCTGGGTCTATTAACTCACTGAGCAGGTGATGGCTGTGTGACCTCAGGCAGGTCACTTCACGTCCCTGTGCTTCAGATTTTTAAAACCTGTGCTTCTCAGCAGGCTGCTGTGTGGCCCACGGCACATAGCATGACATGTGACATTTCTGCTGTGCTTACATGATGTACGTGTTTATCAGGATGTCGTGGAGTCCACTGCAGGCAGGGTTGGGAAGGACTCGCCACTCAGTGCCCCTCTAACAGTGTCCATTAGCACAGCAGGGACCTGATTATAGGTGAGGGTGACATTTACCAAGCCCACCTCAGATACGAGGGTGCTGAGTGCCAGGAGAGTTCCTGCCTAAGGCACACAGCACGTGACAGGTACAGAATTAAAACCCAAGGTCAGTGAACAGCAGAAAGTAACTTTCAGAATCGTCTGAACTTGGTGTTCTTGGTTGGAAGTGAGCTGCCCATTGCCAGAGGTATGCAAGCAGAGACTCAGTGACCACCTATCAGAGAGTTGAAAGAGATGACCTGGAATCCTCCCAGCCACATGGCCTTCGAAGGGACAAATTCTCTCAGAACTTCCCTCCAGAGATTTACATCTTCTGGGTCAAGTGAGGAAAAGGCTTGAAGTCACCCAAGGGAGAGGCCTGGTGGGTGGGACCTGACTGGAACCGTCTAGCTGGAATCACAGCACAGTGCAAGGCTGGGTGGGTGTTGTGATATCTGAACACATGGAGGCCCAGGGCCGGGGCCAGAGCTGCCTCCAGTGGGCTCTGAGCCAACTCACTTTAGCCTAAATTACTTTGAGCAGCGGCTGTATGTAGAAGAGACTGTGTAACCTGCTTGCTGCCACCCCCACCAAGCAGGGCCCTGTCTGGCACTCTACCTGGCTGCCACTTTTATCCCTGCCTACTCCTGACTTTTGGGGGCTCTGACCCCTCTCTTCTGCGAAGGACCAGGCTCAGACCACCCTTTATGACGTCCCTTCTCCCTGCTGTGACTGGACTCCCTACTGAATCAGCTCTGAGGTCTTGTCCTAATAGAAGTATGGTCTTGCAGGGTCCCTTCACCCTATCCTAGTCCCCTTCACAGAGCTAGACTCAGGAGCCCCGAGAAGGATGAAGTCATGGGGAAGGGTCTGGACTGGGGGCTTCCTCTGGCAGCTCCTCTTCACCTGTGTTACTATTTAGTGTAGAATGTTTCCACAGCTAATGTGTTTGAATACTTGGTCCCCAGCTAGAGGAGCCATTTGGGGATGGGCAGGCCTTGAGATTTCTAAGCCCAGATGTATCTAACTTGTGGCCCAAGGTTTTCGCGCATGAACTTTGTGGATGACAGGTTGTGTCAACTTTAAAGGCTGGACAGCCTGTATCCCTTCCAGCTTCAGCCCTCTCCTTCCTGATCCATCAAAATGGAACGAGCTGAGCTGCAAACTCTGCTATCACGAAGCCCTAGCTGTCATACCTTCCCACAGTGGACCACATCCCCCAAACCGAGAGCCCAAACACACCCGTTCTCCCCGAGGAGGCTTCTGCTGGGGACTCTGTCACGGCCAAGAGAAGAAAGAGTAGCTGACATTGAACACTGACCACAGGCCCCGGCCCAAAGAGTCCCTTCTGGGGAAGCTGGGCTCTGCTCTGTCGTTTACAATGCCTTCATTGCAAGCCGTGGACCCAAAGTACAGCCAGAGTGTTGTCTCCTCTGCCCCAAGTAGGTAAAAGGCACCTGGGGACAACACAGGCCAAGACTTACTAACTTACCAATGGTTACTAATGGTAACCTAATGGCTACCGACAGCTTCAAAGTCCTGACAAGGGGGCACAGCAGAAAGCATGGCTCCATTAATGACAGATCCTTTAGCCCTAGGGCACGGCTCCTCCTTGACACAGGGCATCTGGTGTCTGTCCTGTCTTCTTCCCCATCTCCCTGCAGGCTCATCACGTTCTAAAGAAACTGTCATCAGCTTGGGACCTTGCAGTGACAGCTTCTGAATGACAGAAATACCTTTGCCCCTGATGAGCCCTCGACAGTTCACTCTTGACCACTGTCCCTGGCTTCCCACCACGTTTCCAAGGGCACAGGGCAGTTTTCCTCCTTTGTATAAACTTTGTCATGGCTCCTAGTACCCCTAGGGAAAAGCCTGAACCCCACACAGAGACCTAGCTGCTCTCCATTCCCCAACTCCCTCCTTCAGTCCAACACTTAGGAAATGGCAGTGCCAGGGTCAAGTTCAAGTGCTCTGTGTGTCCCTTTAGCGCCAAGATGGGGGCCTCAAACTGTGTTCTCTCAACCTCAGTGGCTTCCCCAGGACAGCAGTGGAGGACACTGAGTGACAGCACAGACTCCCACAGGTGGAGAGCAGCTGCCTTGCCAGGTTGCAGGAAGCTGGGCCATGTCAAGCCCTGGGACATGTGACAGGAGAGAGGGCTGCAGCACGTGGCCACATCTGCCTACTTGGCTCTCCCAGCCCGGGCTGCACGTGGCTGGGCTTAAACTCTGGTCTCCCTGGGTCTCTAAGACCTCAGAGAACCTCGAGTACAGGGAAGTTGGGTTGCTCCACTCCCATGGGACCACTCTGCACTGACCGCTCTTAAGGCTTATGGTCTGGACAGCAAGTCCAGCCGCTGGCTGACTGTCTGCTCTTGACTGTGCTCCTGTTCCTGTTCTTAACAAGAGAAACCACGGAGCCATGTTGTAGTCTGGGGAAGTTCCATACTGAAAGAGAACATGACTGTGAGGTGGGAATGGAGAAGCCCAGAGATGACACATGACACTTGTTTTTAAGTCAAACTATCTGAATTGTTTGTATTTGTTTTGTTTTATTTTATTTAATGTGTGTGTGCACATGTGTGAGCCAGAATGCAGGCACATGTGTGCATTCATGTGGAGGTCAAAGGTCAACCTCATATGCCATTCCTCAGGCACAGCCTACTTTTATTGGACACAGGTCTCTCATTGGCCTGGAACTTGCCGAGTGGGTTATCCTGGCTGGCCACAGAACCCCAGAGGTCCTCTTGTCTCAGCTTCTCTAAGTGCTGGGATTATAAACATGTCACTGTGCCTGACCTTTTTACATGGGCTCTGGAAGTAGAACTTAGGTCCTCATGCATACGCATGGTGAGCACTTTACCAACCAAGCTATTGCTCCAACCATCTATGGATTTCTTTCTATTACTTTGCATGTTTTGAGAGAGGGTCTCTCTGTTATGGTTGGCCTTAAACTCACAGAAATCTGCCTGCCTCAGACTTCTGGGTTCTGGGATTACAGGTGTGAGCCACCATGCTTGGCTCTTCTTAGGAATTCTTAAATAACATGTATTATCCTCTTTATGACTTTTAAAAGAGGCACATCCATTTATATGTATGTGGGTATGCATGAGTATGTGCTCCACGTTTGGGGAGTGCCTGTGGAGGCCAGAAGAAGGTATCGGATTCCCTAGAACTGGAGTCACAGATGGTTGTGGTACCTAACCTGGTCCTCTCAAGAGCAGCAAGTGCTCTTAACAACTGAGCCATCTCTTCAGCTTCTCCTGATAGCTTTCACAAAGTATCGTGTCTTAAAAAACAAAGCACTGAGCTGAACTCCTTGGGAAAAGAGAGTTTTATGCAATGGGCAGTTTAAGTAGGGCCATACACAGCTTCCAAGCATCCTTCCCAAGCCTTTATCCCACATCCCGAGTGTGGTGAGGTGGCTTGCGCACAGGGTTTAATTTAAAGCTTAGCATAGGCCTCTGTAGTTGGATGCTATGAGAACTGGTTCAAGGCCTTCCCTTTGGAAGCGAGGTCTAAATTCTCGGTTTTGACAGCCAACACCACAGGCTGCCTCCTGCCACTGATGCAGAAACCGATAAACTCAAAGCCATTTGTTCTTTGTCCACTGCACTACTGGAAAACCAATGACATTCTCCAGGAGCAAAATTGAAGTGTCACGGGGACAAAAAGCCAGAGAAGAGCGTCTCTACACACAACTTGACACTGGAAGAATAGATTGCTGAGAGCCACTGCGATCTGTCCATTGGTCCCACCCACTCACCTATCTCAGATACTGCATACACCAGGCTCTGCACACTGCTGGAGACAGGGAGGGGAGATGCCCACGGCCCGAAAGAAGAGGCGAGGAGGATGCTGGCCAGAAAGGACCCTCTACAACTTCTAACATTTGTGCTGTCTACAAATATCCCAACCACTTGCAAATCAGGATTCAAGTAGTGAGAACCAAGTGCCATTCCGCCATTTCTTTCTATGAGCAGACCCTGCTGCCTCCCTGGGACCTTCCACCTGCAGAGAGCAGAGCTGGGGTTTGATAGTCCAGACCACACTTTGGTCTAGGGATAACGTTTTTTCACTCAGACTTCAGCCTAGGAAGGCAAGAAGGTGTTAATGAAAGTTGCAGGAGCCACTCGGACAAGAGTGGGACCATGCCGAAGGTTTTAGTCTGCAGATCCAGCGTCCTGTGAGCAGGGTGTATGTTGTCCTCTGCAAGGGGACAGTATGGGACTCTCAGGACTCAGGCATATGCTAAGGACTCATGAATAAATGAATGAATGTGATGGGGAGAAGAAAGCTGTACCCCACCTGGAATCAGGGGTATCACTCCCAGCTCATCACCAGGATTTGGGTGCCTGGATGAATAATCTGTGCTCCAAACCCCGCCTCAGATGTTTGGAGTTAAACTCCAAGGGCTGGCAAGATGTCTGACCAGATAAAGGTGATTGCTACTTATCTTGGTTACTTTTCTATTGCTGTGTTAAAACACAACTGGCAATTTATAGAAGAGAAGGTTTCCATGAGTTTATGGTTCCAGAGGGACAAGAGTCCACACCCATAACAGTGGGGAGGTGCGGCTGCAGGCAGACGTGGCAGCTGGGGTAGCAGCTGAGAACTCACATCTTAAACTGCAAGCAGAGAGCAAACTGGGAATGGTGGAAGGCTTTGAAACGTCAAATACCACCTCCAGTGACACACTTCCTCCAGGAAGACCACGTTCCCTACACCTCCCCAACAGCTCCATCAGGGAACCAAGACGCTACGGGGGATATTCTCTTTCAACCCACCCCACCACAAAACAAACCTAAACAACCCAGCACACCATGAAACCTGAGGACCCCTGAAATTCCCAGTACCTATACGGTGGAGGAAGAGAACTGACTCACAAAGGCTGTCCTCTGGCCTCCACATGTGCACCAGTGAACACGCATGCATACATACATGCATGTGCGAGCTCACGTGCATGCGCAACACACACAACTGAAATGTAAGTTGAAATCTAAATGCTAATGGCACCGGCATGTCTCACCAAGGCACTCTGGAGGCACGTCTGATCTGCACCTGAGCTCTGGAAGAAATGAGTTATTGTGTGTGCTTTCTGACATGGAAGGAGACCCTTGAAGGAACACTGGGAAAAGTGTGTGACTGGGAGATGATTGGGGACAACGGAGGGGTCTTGTGCTCACTTCACAGATGACAAACTGGAGTACAGGGAGGCTATAAAAACTGGGAAGAATGCAGTGGCTAGACATGGCAGTGTACCCTGCAATCCCAGCACTTGGGAGCTACAGGTAAGAGGACAGGGTACATCGTAGGCTCTTACCTCAACAAAGTAAACTTAGTCAACATCTAAAGCAAGGTCTGCCGTGACACTTGCAGTAGCGCATTTCTGAAGTCCAAGCGCTAGGAACGCGGAGGCAGAGGGATGGTGATTTTGAGGCTGACCTAGACTAGACAGTGAGAACTTGCTGTAGAAGACAAGAAACAGCCCACCAGAACAAGCCACAGAAATCCTGCAAGTAGCTAGGGAGTAAAGTCAGAAAGCCTCCCACATATTTTCCCAGGGGCAAGAGAGGGACTGAGAGAGGGACCCCAGCCCAGGAAGCTTTACAGGACTCTATCCCAGGGCTCCAGCCAGCCCCAAGATACACCAGGCTGCCCTCTGAGGACTCACGCTCTCTAGCTTCTACTCTTGCCTTCTGCATGCCATCCCCATATCTTCTGTCCAGTGACGCAGCCAGTTTTCAAACCCAGTGTCTAGACCCTGAGGCCCTGATTTACTATACAGCCAAGAAGCATCTTTTCCCTTTGGCTTGGAGTCCCAGAGTCTCCTGCAGAGTGGGCTGGGAGTCCCTGAGCTTGGAGTATTGGTACCAGAGGCTCCTGCTGTTGTGTTGCAGAATGACTTGGACCCTGAGAGGTCTGCACAGAGATCTCTAGTAGGGTCCTTCTCCTTGAGGGAGTACGGAACTTTGAGACTTGGAGGGCAAGGACCAAGTCATTGTATGATTGTCAGACCCATGTGAAGGGGCTTTTGAAAAATGGTTGGAACGAATAGAGCCTGCAAACAGCCCCATGTCTGACCAGGCTTGAGCACGGAGGGAGACCCTTGGGAGTGGTGGAGAATAAAACCGCAGAAGAAGATCCTGCCCTCAGATCCTGGAACTCCTGAAGAACAGGACCGGGAGCCCGAGGGCTGAGGTTCTTGTGTCCTGCTCTGTTCCTAGTGTCTAACAACAGACCACACAGCAGCTACTCCAGACCCGGACACTGGATCAGGGTGAGCAGGCTTTGACCATGAGGAGCTAGGCACACCATATAAGGGCAGGTCTGTGTGGCGAGTCAGAGCTGGGGAGGAGGAAGAACTTTCCAAGCTGGTGGAGAGCCTACAGGTTTGTAGGTTTACCGTTGACCAGCACCAGGGACAGGGCGAACCTTTAACCTTTAACCCTTGGCTGCAGCTGCGTGGCAGCAGTGTGCTAAACTGTGCATTTCAACCTTTTATTTCCACATGAAATCTTACATCACACCCTAAAGATGGGGTATAGCTGTTGTTTTCAGGTTCTCAGGCGGGTACTCCCAGACTGGCCCGTTCCTCTGGGGCTGTCTCCCATCACTCCCAATCTCCTTGAGAAGCCTTACAGAAGCCAGGTTTGTTTGGTCCTCCAGAGAGGGCCTGGGTCTTCCTAGACCTGGGTTTTCTGAGGCTAAAGCAAGTTCCTCCTTCAAGAAGGGATGGGGGAGCCCTTCCCATGGAATGGAGTTCGATCCAAGCCCTGGGGGCTCAAACAGCAGGGTGACCATTAGGGAAGCAGAAGGAGGAAGCTGCTGCCACCTGTTCAGCAAGAAGTCTGCTCTTTTAGATGTTTTTTTCATCATTGAGTCCTCATGGTAACCAATGGGATCATGAGAGCTATGGTGGAGGACAAGGTACCCTGCTGATGCCCTCTGTGACAAAAAGGGCAAGCCAGAACTCCCTTACCTGGTCAGCTGAGCTGGAAAGCCTGTGTCTGTGTTTAGATTGCACACCAAGGACTTCACCTGCAGTATCAGGAGGGCTGGTTTCTGCAGAATGCAGGCTGTCCAGCAGCTGTCTACCTGTCTGGGAAGCAGAAGAGTCTTGACTATCTGGCCAGGTTGATGTCATCACCTTCCAGCACTCCAGGCCTCCCCTTCCAGTGTGGTTTGCAATGCCCTTGGTTCCCAGGAGGCAGTCCAAACAGCCTGCTGAAGCCAGGGCTCTGCACTGGGGGACCTGCCACCAGGACCCAGCTGAAGTTCTGAGGGAACAGTTCAGAAGCACAAAGGTATGTGCCCATGGCACACAGGTGTATGCATCCCACAGTGCCAGAGTAATACACATAGGCCTGCCGCTAAGCTGCACAGAGCAAAGGGCCCTTCCGAAGGGAGGCTTATGAATGTGCCCAGTTCACTTAGATGCAAAACTTAAGTCCAGAGGTTGAATGACTGGAAGTGTTAGGTGTCTGAGTCCCTCGGAGAAAAGGTCCTTGTTCATGTGAAAACACATCTGTGGTCTGCAGGCAAGATAGAGAGCCATGGTCTCCTGTAACCAATGTGGAGACTGATACCCAGGGAGGGGCAGTCACCCGACTAGAGCCACACAGCAAATTGGCAGAGCAAACCTGGGTCTATCCAAACGCATGGCTCCAGGGATGCCTATTCTTTTGGACTTGTCAGATTTGAAGCCTGTCGAGCAGTCCCCAGCCTTAGCAGGAGCCTCCCTGATATGCTGTCAGGAGTGTGGGCCACCATTTTTGCCCAGTCACAGATCACAACAAAGAATTGCTTCCTGGCTGTGTTTGAGTCCAGGCAAAGTGTGGAAAATTGTGCCCTGAAACCAGAAGCACTGGAGACAGTAGACCTTGGAACACATGCTTGGATAATAACTTTCCCCCCAGTAGTGGTGTTCTGGACAAGTTAGGCGGCCTCTCATTTCCTCATTTGCGAACAAGGCGGATAATGGGATTGCTCCCCAAAGCTTGCTGGGAGTTAAAATGCTTCATTGGTCTGGATGAAGAAGACCATAGAAGAGCATTTGACATAGGGCAATTGCTCAGTAAGTGTAGCCAGG
>NW_004949096.1:17425270-17430269 GCF_000317375.1 Microtus ochrogaster | reverse complement strand
AACTCTAAATTCCTCCAGTGGCTCCTCCCCTTCACAGTCCATCCAGCCTCCACCTGGCCTGCCTGGCCCTCTCTCTGGGCTATCAATCCCCATCTGCCAGGGATGTCCTCTACTGTAGTTACCAAGCACCACCTTTTGCCAGCCAGAAAAATGCAAATGTCATTAGCACTCCACAAGTTGGTGAGTGCCAATGTTGGACCAGAGGCAACCAGAGCTGAGAACAGGGAGGGCTTAGCAGGTCCGTGAACAGTCCCAGGTTGTTCAAAAGGACATTATAAAGGGGAAAACAGCTGCAAGAGAGAGGGACCGGAGAGACTGTCTCTGGAACAGGGTAAGCCATGGCTCCTGATGGCGCTCCACTCTCTCTGTCCCCATTTCAGCCACTGAGTCTGTCTCTCAGCATCTATGACGTCTCTTCCCAGCATTCCTCTGTCCTGCACACTTGAAGAGGCTTATTTTGGGGGCCCTTGCCTACCTCTCCCATACCCCTCAAGTCATCTGAGGTATAAATTATGGACAAGGAAGTGACCTGGTGTGGGGTGGGGTCTTCCTCTCAGAGAGAGATGGTGGTGGTAAGTCCTCCAGGGATGGGCAGTGAGGAATCAAGGTTCTGGTCCCAAGGTTGTACTAACTGGCAAGGCCCGTGTGTGTGCAAGGTCCATGCGTGAGTGTGCAGGGCCCTGTCCAGCCCAGACACAATGGAAACGAAAGGGACATAACTACAGCGAGGCACACGGCCCCCACTCCACGTCGTGTTTTCATTCCTGCACGCTGCTCAAGTCCTCACTGGAACTAAGACCAGCCCAGTGGCCCTTCCAGCAGAGGGAGATGTGAGCAGATGTGGCAGCAAGGTTTGGGCAAGAGGAGAAAAGAAAGTACCTCATGTCTGAGCTGCTGATCAGGAAGGGAGGCGGCAACTTTGGGAGGGGAGAGAAGCACATGGGTGAGTGTGTGGAACCAACAGAGGGATGGTGGAAGGGACGGATAGATGAGGTGGGGGAAGGAGGGAAGGAGAGAGGCTGACCACACTGCTGGGAGCAGAGGGAATCTGGACTGAGCCTTTTCCTAAGTGTTCCGTACTTCTGGGGAGCATGGGGGAACAAGAACACCTACTGGGTGGGGGACTCCAGAGCTTATATTCACTTTCCAAGGAGCCCAGAACCCAAGGGGAAAGACAGTCCCAGTGTGGAAAGGGAGAGTTAAGAAGAGGGGAGGGGGCAAACAAGAGGGTATCTCAGAGAAAGGGGCAGATCTGGAAGTCTGAGTCTTAGAGAAGGGTGCTGGCAGAGACAAGGGTGAGAAAGGCATGCCAGTGCCCAGATGTGGGACAGGCAGTCAAGGAAGCTGGGATGACACGGGCAAGGGAGGAAGGCAGAGGCCAGTGACTTCGGTCCTTGGATGTCAGGCTGAGGATGCTGAACTGTAGCCACAGGCCGTGTGGGGAACCACTGAACAGGTGTGCATGGGGGGCAGGCTGAGACCGCAAAGAGCCAGGTAAGTGGAAACAGGACAAAAGGGTGGACAGAAGATGGGGGTGGGGCTAGTAAGCTCGGAACCGAGAAGAGCCATGGAAGGACCCTAAGGCAAGTCAAGATGGGACAGAGACCCTGCGGGAAGGAAGACAGTGAACTGTGGTGCTCATAGCCCAATGTGTCACTGCCACCAACTGTGCACCCTCGAGGAAGTTATTTCACTTCTCTGGGCCTCAGTTTCCCACCCCGCCCCTCAAATTAAAAACGAAGCCACCTCATAGGACTATAGAGTTCAACAGAGCTCTCTGAATACGGCCAGCGAGGGCTGGGTGCCCAGTGACAGATGCTGAATGCTGGCCGGTGTGGTCTTAATTTTTTCCCAGCATGCTTTCCCAAGTTGCAAGGAAGGACACTGATGCTCAAGGTCAAACAGGCAGCGAGAGCTGGCCTCTCTGGGGCTCAGTAGGCCTCACATCCCAGGAGAAGCAAGTTACAAGCAAATAAACCACGATGACTCAGAGAAGCCTGATCTTAAAATATTATTAAAGAGAAAGACTGTGGTATGACTGTGCACGGCCTGTTTATTAAACTCCAGCTAATAAGTAAAATGAGTTAAGTTAATGAAAAACCAACCTTCGGGAGGGATCGCATCACCTAATGGTAGCCCATAAACATCAACATGAAAATTTAAAACACGAGAATGAATATGGGCGCCAGCAGCAGGGGAGGCCACAGGAAAGCAACCATTGATTCTAGCGCTTCCCCTTGTTCATGGGGTCTTCAGGAAGTCATAAGGAGGAGTTATTTCCCATTGTTCACACACCAAGGATGCTAGGTGCCGAATCTAAATGGTCTCTCATTCCTAATTAGTAAGAATGAAATTAGAATCCACGTATGGCAGAGCTGGTAAGGGCCTGGGGGTTTCTGTACACAGCGTTCTTTGTTTTACAGACCAGCAGTGGCAGGGGGTGGAGAGGAAAGAGAGGAGAGAGGGGAAGAGAGAGACAAGGGGGAGAGAGGGAAGAGAGAGAGAAGGGGGAGAAAAATGAGACAGAGAAAGAGAAAGAGAAGGAGGGAGGGAAGGAGAGAGGGAGGGAGAGAGAGAAGGAGAGGGAGAGAAATGGAGAGTGGGAGAGAGAGAGGAGAGGGAGGGAGAGAGAGGGGGGAGAGAGAGCCATTTAAGTGAAACAGTTAAAGGGCATTGATTGATGGCAAAATTGGCAGACTTTTTTTTAACTGAACCCAGGTACCCACCAAGATTAACAGGAAGGAGACGCGCACTCTGGGGACCTTCTGCTCTGTCCTAAGGGGCAATATATGGTTCACTCTCCAGTCCAGGTCAGTACATCCGTGGGTTCCAGATGACCCTCATTGTCTGTATTTGTGTTTGAGGTGAGTAATTGTCTCTAAACTCAGTTGGCTCTCTCCTCTCTCTCTCCCTCCTCCTCTTATCCCCTCCCTCCCCCTCCCCCCCCACGAGCGTGGGGACCTTTGGTGGCACACAAACACATGTGCATGTGTTATTGTGTGCTTGTGTGTGTCACACTTCAAGCTGTGTGAGATTATGAAGCAGATGTTTAATCACTACCTGAGTGTAATTTATTAACACGACTAATACACAACCACACTGCATAATTACCTTGCAATTATATGGAAAAGAAATATTTTATTACTGAGAGTTTGCTAATAACATGGCACCCGATGGGCAGTGAGCTTTCCCCCTGCCCCCTTCCCTACCAGGGCTCTTCTGGGCTGATGTCCTAACCTTTCAGAGCTCAGGTGGGCTGCAGCCTCCTCCCCATGGCCTGGCATCCTGTCAGTTTAAAATCTTTGTTTTCATTTGTTTGAGTCCTGTCTCAAACAATCTCACTCTACAGCCAGGCTGGCCTTGAGTTCACAAATGATCTTATTGCCTCACTACTGTGATTACTGGCAAGCACAGCCATGCCCAGCCCCCTTGGAGAGGCAACTTGGGAGGGAGAAAGGCAAGAGTCACCAGGGTACTGCTTTCCCTCAGCAAGTTTAAGAATCCCCTTTGGGTGACCTCAGTGTCACTGTCTTCTCCCTCTCTCAAAATCCCTAACTCTGCTCTAAGAGAGCAGGTAACAGGAGAAGCTGGGGGACACATGGAGAGACTGGGGATACAGAGAAAGGCTGGGGATACAAGGTGAGGCTAGGGGACACAGGGAGAGAGGTTGGGGACACAGGGAGAGACTGGGGACACAGAGAAAGGCTGGGGATACAGGAAGAGGTGGGGGACACAGGGGGAGAGGTTGGGGACACAGGGAGAGAGAGACTGGGGACACAGAGAAAGGCTGGGGATAGATACAGGAAGAGGTGGGGGATACAGGGAGAGGCTAGGGGACACAGAGAGGGGCTGGGGACACAGGAAGAGACTGGGGACACAGGAAGAAGCTGAGGCTACAGAGAGAGGCTGGGAACACAGGAAGAGGTTGAGATGTTTGCCAAGCCTGAACAGCTCCAAAGGTGAGTGAGAGGTATTTGGTAGACTAGAGAACCCACCCAGGCAGTGGGTTGGGACTCTCTCACATGGAAATCGTAAGAGCCGGTTTCCTAAGAGATGTTCTGAGGGGGCGTCCTCGGGGCTGCTCACAAGGTACCAGTCACCTGCTTCTGCTTTCCTATCCTCTGAAGAGCAGGAATCCTCAGTAAGCTCACTGGCTCACGGGCAGAGGCAGCCAACTAGGCAGAAGACCTCTGTTGTTCGCTTCCCTTCCAACCCTTCAGTCTCATTCAGTGTAGCCTGTGCGACACCCCGAGCCCTTGCTGCCTGTGCATTTTAACTGCCCATTGTGTCTTTCATTTGATGGTATCATCATCCACTCTAGTACTCAGAAGGGGCCATAGTAACAAGAATTTTAACACAGAACTACCATGTGTCCACAAGTCCAATCCTGGGTCTGTATCATAAGGAACTGAATTCCAGATTCCAAAGAATGATACACTTGGGGATGTAAATCATATTTTCATAGCATCCAAGGGGAAGCCACTCTGATGCTGGCCCTGTCTCCATGTGGTAAAATATCGCCGTCAGAGTAAGGGCCTGATACCAGCTCAATGTGGAGGAAGCTCCAGTGTCTGTGAAGGAAGAGCAGCCTTGCCAAGGCCACAGATTACAAAACTCCAATATTCATTCTGTGAAGATCTCATATTAGGCAGAGCCTTAGGGGAAGACAGAACTTGGGTGTCTGGGGGTGGAGGGGAATGATGGTGGCTCCTTTTTCCAGGCAAGGAAAAGTTCTGGAAACAGAGGTGATGAACATACAATGTGTGGATGTGTCAGATGCTGCAGAATTGTGCAGTGGTGAGGGACGGTGCAATGGAATTTGGATTTCACCTCAGAGGGAGGGAGGAAAGGAAAAAAGGAAAACACAAGAAAAAATGGAAAGATAGGGGAAAGAGGGGGCAGGCAGAAAGGGAGATGACAAAGGGGGAGGAGAGACAACAGGAAGGTTGGAAAGGAAAAAGAGAGGAAAGAAAGAGGAGAGAAGAAGAAGGGAGAAAAG
>NW_004949096.1:17392214-17425170 GCF_000317375.1 Microtus ochrogaster | reverse complement strand
GAGAGAGAGAGAGAGAGAGAGAGAGAGAATTCTTAGGATCCCTCAAGGCCTTTGCAAGAAGTCACTTTCCTGATGTCCTTCCAGGCCTTGGTAGTTACAGCTGGAGTCCCACAGTCCTGTGTCCGGCAGTCTAATGCCAGCGTTCCCAGCTCCTGCTGGAGCTGGAGTGGAGTATTACATAGCATCAATTCCCACGGACTCTCAGCTCGGTGCCTACATCTGTGCTGGGGCAGAAAACCACCTATTTCCTAGTCAGGTGACTTGGGTAAGTCCCAGAGCCATGATTTTGCCTAGACAGTTCTGCTGGTCTCTGATGAACTCCAACTCCTCTTTCAGGGCCCAATCCACATGCTCCCTCCCATGTGAGAGTCCCTGAGCAAGCAGCATGGCTTCTGGCACACACTCTGAGTGACTAATGTGTCTCTGACATCGTCATGGTACATTATCCTGTATGCTACTCACCAGACTCCAGTTCACTCAGCTGCGTCTCCTTCCTCAGGCAGGTCCTCAGGAGAATGTCTACTGCTCGAGATCTTTCTAATAACTGCTGCCACACCTCCCTCGCTGACTTAAAAATAATGGCTGTACAATCACAGAAGTACAGAAGCATGCCATATACCAAAGCGGTCATACATTGGAGGGTTGGTATGGAGAATAATCCCAAACACCAAGAAGCACCCCTTTCAATACCCTGTTGGAAACTTTATAATCTGTACCAGAATGTGAACTAGGTGGAGAGATGCCAAAAACTTCTCTTCACTTCAGAGAGCAGAGACAGTTTCCCTGGTTACAGCCCTCTATAATGCTGTGGATGGTGGGGCATGCTAAGGGTAAGGAGCATCATTTCTGACACCCAAAGCAGAGTGGTGGCCCAGATCCTTGACAACTGTGGAACATACGGCTGGTCTCCGTATCATCAATGCTAGGAAAATAGAAATGAAAACCCACAGTGCGACATTACTACAGCTCCAACGGAGGGCTGAAACTGCACAGAGTGGTGATGCCAAGTGTAGGTGAAAGAGACCAGGGCTCGCACACTGCTGGCAGACACCACGCCTATTCCACTTGACAGCTGTGAAAGCTAAGCCACAGCCATCCATGCACCCAACAGAATGTCTGCCTCTGACAACAAAAAGACATAGACCAGAATGTTCACTGCAGCTTGAATCACAAGCATCCAAAACGGAAAGCAACCCAAAGGGATGCAATTGCACACATGGAGGTCAAAGCACAATCTGTGGCAGTTGGCCGTCTCCCTCCACCATGTGTTCTGGAACATGGAACTCAGGTTTCCAGGCTTAGCAGAAGGTGGCTTTCCCACTGAGCCATCTCACTTTTCCTTCCTCCCCTTTGTGTATACAGTATCTGGTAGCCCAAGTTGGGCTCACAGTCACTACAGACAGGGAATGACTTTGAACTTCTGATCATCCTGCCTCTATTTCCCGAGTGATAGGATTACAGGAACGTGCCAACACATCCAGTTCATGTAGTGAATACTAGGTATGCACTCTACCAACTCGACGATATCTCTAGCCTCCAATTGCTTTATTTCTGAAGTTTAAATCACACCCTATCCCTTCCTGTTCAAGCTTTATCTGCAGCTTTATATAAAACTTTGAATTTAATATTAAGATTTGAATTTTAAGTTTAAGATTTTGTGTTGGGTCACCTTCAAGGCTATCCCGGGGTTACCTGTGCTCTGTAAGCTACAGGTTGTTGGACACACCCACAGGTGAGGTGTCTATCTTTTGAGTCCCTACTGCCCTCCGAGACCGGTGTAGAGGAGTTTCTCTGAGAGAGGAAGAGGTCATGTGTGGAGGCCCACCAGGTAAGGGTGCTGGCTTCAGCCTTGGCAGCCTCTGGCACGTGATTCTCATGGCAACACCGGAGGAGATGTTAATGGGAAAGATAAAACTAAGAGTTAAAAGGCTAGCCCCGGCCACCCTTTGATAACCAGAGGTTACCACCATTGTGCCTCCTGCTGACTGAGAGAGGCAGACGTGAGAGGCAGTCTCTCCCCACCATGCCTTTCTGTCTGCGAAGTGGGATAGCCAGGCAGCAGGCTGGGGCATGAGCAAGCAGGGTAATTAACACGTGTGCCAAGCAGCAGGCATCTGGGCCAGGGTTGAAAGCAAATCTGGAGGCCTGCTTTGCCCTGCCCACCAGAGTCTATTTCAGGTCCCTCCTGGCAACAGCACCAGAGTGGCCAAGAGTGCCTGCTGGAGCCAGCACTAGCCTGCCCTACTAAAGAATAGGGCTCCTACCCAGCCCAGAGCGCTGCCCCTGGAGCACACACCTCTGAAGTCCTTTGAACTTCACTTCTCTCATTTGCAAAATAAGAGGAATAATTCCCCACCCCAGGGCTGCTGAGTGTATTAGCAAATCACCTACAAAAAAAAGCACTTTGCATTTTTTCTGAAGTGCAATGCAAATGCTGTTGTTTGAAGTCTTACACGTCTAGTTATAATTACAATGGCTCTTCTAACGAGGCTGGGCCAGTGAGATGGCTGGCGGGGAACGCTGGAGAGTGCATCTCTACCACAGCATTGCAGAGTCTCCTGTCAGATGGTAGCCCCACCAGCCCATTCTATAGATGGGGAAAGAGGGTACTTTGTTCCTGCATTAGTAATGAGGCTTCTGGCAATTCTCCCTGGAGGATTTGGTGGAGTTACTGTGTTTGCTTCCTACAGAGGCAAGCCTGGGTCAGCCAAGGACGCTTGTTCCTCGTGGGGCTTCAATTCTTGGCTGTGGATTTTTGTCATGATTCTGGAGGGATCATGGATGGCCACCAAGACTGAGTGTGGCACCTGGGGTGCACACAGAACAGGCAATATTCTTGGGAGGGTGGGATCTGGCCACCTAGACTGACAGTCAAGGATGTCCCTGACGTTTGGTTGCTCAAGAATCCACCACCATTTCTGAAGGTCCTTGCTTTGGGTCACAGCTGACTCAAACACTGCCCCCACCCCCCAGCCTTCTCCAGCATGGATGGGAGCGCTCAAGGACCATACAAACAAGCCCGGGGTCTTGGGATCTGAGTCTCTGGATGCACTTACTCAAGGCCAAGTTCTGGACTTCTCTGGCATTGGAAACAGGAGGCAAGGAGACTTAGCAGCAGCTCCATCTGCATGCTCCTGACATCTCTGAGACACACCCTTTGTCTGAATGCCAAGATTTGAGGACACAGGGGTTTTTCATAAGTTCTGAGGAAGGAGAATGCCTTTCAACAGGTCTGATGAGGTGAGGCAGGTGGAGAGTCCCAGGAGCTCCTCCCAGATCTCTGCTTCTCTGCACAGCGCCTACTGGACCCCAGCTCCCTCAGCAGAGTGGAGCAGTTGCACGGGGGCACTTAGAGCCTTGTGGATTAGGTCAGCGGTATTCTGGAAAATCCGAGAACCAAGCTACTGGTCTCATGCCTTTAGCTACTGGTTGTCTTGTTTGTTTGGTTTCTACTTAAGCTTCTTACTATCTCATACCTTCCTGGGCTTTTGGGGAATCTGAGGGACTCCTGGCCTCTTGCGTATCTCCTTCTGTATAGAGTTATACACGGGATTTTTGGTGTCTAGTTGATTCTCCATTGTGGTTTTCCTGCCATTCCTGTTCAGCTATTCATTCCCTAAATAGCGGATAACACGGAGCAACACTGTGGTAAAGGGCCAGCCAAGACACGGGGAGAGAAAATGAGTCACCCAGCAAGATCCCTGTCCTCAAAAATCTTACAAAATATCTTCATCTTCATCTTCATCATCATCATCATCACCACGTTTTAAGGGAAAAAGGAGGGTGTCTAGCCCAGGCTGGCTTTGAACTCACTATGGAGCCGAGGATGACCTTAAACTTCTGCCTCTTGAGATCTGAGATGACAAGTGTGTGCTGGCTTATGTATGGAATAGAGTTTATGCATCCTAGGAAACACCACCTGTTCCCCAGCCACACAAACAAGGATGCCAGCAAATAAATCCGTGACTTCAGCGATGTTGGGAGTAGAACGAGAGCCCTAGGTGGTACACTCTGAGAAGGATGGTCTGTTGAGCACAGAGGAAGGGAGCAGAGGCCTTGACAAGTGCCAGGGCCAGGGAACAGCCTGTGTGAGCTTCCAGGTAAGAACAGACCTGCAGTGTTCTGGGACCTGAGCAGGGAAGGCTGGTACAAGTGGCACGGCTGGATCTCACAGTTCCTGTGTTCATCTCAGCGTAGAGGGAACCATAGAATGCTCAGACATATAACCGATTCAAATTGATGCTCCAACTGGGCTTATCTGGGGTTATACAAAAGGACACACCACTGCCCGGCCACAACTCACCTGCTAAAATGACTAATGTTTTTTAAAAAAGGATGATACCAAACACCAGCAAGTCCATGGAACAACCAGAACTTGCACTGATAGATGGCAGAAAAACAAACTGGCACATATATTTTAGAAGACAGCTTTAGTGTCTTGTTTTTTTTTTCTTTCCCGAAACTAAAAGTACCTTGCCACACCATCGAGCAATTGCCCTCCTTCATACTGACTCAAGCAGTGCAAATCTCATGTCCCCACAAGATGCTGCCCACAGCTTTATTCACAACTGCCCAAACTCACCACACCACTTTGGTAGGTGAGTGAACAGCTAGGCTGTGCTGTGCTCAACCAGGGATGAGTGGATGAGCTGCCATGCCCAGAAAGGAGGAGTCAGTCTGAAACGCCTGTGCAATGTATGGTTACAGCTGCACGATAGTCCTAAAGGGACTAGGGAGATGCAGAAAAGATTAGTGGGGGTGTTGTGGATGAGGGCCGGAGAAATGAAAGACGAGGCAGGATATAATTTCAGGCACACACAGTCCTCTGTGATACGGCCACGGTGGACACCTGCCATTCTCCGTTTCTCACAGCCTGTGAAATGTACAGTACAAAAGAGGACAGGCGTCTCTAATGTAAACTATGATCTGTAGTTAACGACAGTGGATGGACAAATGGATCACAAGAACATAAAATGGGAATAAAGATGTGGCTACCCCAGCTACCGCAGCTCTGTGGATCCCGACACGAGGCCTTGAGTCCAGGAGAAACACTGGATGCCTGGAGTCTGAGAAACACTGTTTCTCATCGCTCTTTCCCACTGTTGCCGTAGCCTGAAATTGTTTTTTAAAGTCAATAAATTAAAAAACAACATTAACACAATAAACATTTTGACAGATCTGTCTGTTCTACAAGTATGTGGGAAGGGCAGCTGACCAATGTCTTGTGCAAGTCATAATGTTGATGAGGGTTGTGATAGAGAGAAGGGGGGACTTGACCCATCCTGGTTTAGGGGTAAGGTGTGTGCTAGGAAATCCAGTTCTGTTGAAGCAGGGAGAATTGCCACAGATCCTGCAGCCCAGATGACACCGTGAGCAGAGGCCCTCTCTGAATTTCATGTGACCTGATCTCTATCCCTCTCCATAGCATCCCAGATGGAAAGGCCTCCAGAGCACTGTGATACACAGGAGTGGGTGTCTTGAGAGGGTTTGAAATCCCAAGTGGGCCAGTGTGGTGATGCACACCTTTAATTCTAGCTCTTGAGAGAGAGAGGCAGGCAGATCTCTGTAGTGAGTTCCATGACAGTCAGGGCTATGTAGAGGGACCTTATCTCCCAAAAGAAAATCCCAAGTGGCCCAGGAGGGCAAGTGTGACCTGCACTCATACTGGGGACAACAGCTGCCTAGTCTCTGCTGCAGCAGAGTCCTGGACCCACCACCCTGGACATGCACACCATCTTCTCAGTGCCGGTCTGCCTCCTGCATCCCCCCCCCCCACTCAGGCTCCTTGCAGAGTCTCCTAGGGCCTGATTCTGGGATGCTGCCCTCCGGGCCAACATAAGCATTCAGGCTCCAAAGCTTAAAGTAAACAATGGAGAAAGTAAAGTTGAGTCCCAAGGAGCAGGAGAAGCTGGGACAGGCTGGGAGCAGAGCGGGCATCAGGCTGGGTGAAGGATCCAAGATGGGGGTGTCATTAGAGTCAGCAGCATACAGGGACTTATTCTTTCTAGGTGTTGGCAAGTTGGTCAGGGAGAGAGACATGGCTGTCCTGCCTGCAAGGTGGAGCTAGAGCCCAGGCCTATAATACAAGGTCTACTGTAAATCATGACAGCCTTGGGAAGGGGGGGGGGGATACAGGTTGAAGCTGATGGAGAACCCATATGATCACCAGATGAACTTCCATCAGGCCACAAGTTAGCAGGTGGCTCCCAACTACCCAGACACTTCAGGTCAGGAAGATAGCCTGCCCTGCATTGCTTCTACCTCATAGTGCCGAGAATCCAGAAATAAAAGGAACCCAAGAAACGGGGGAGGCACCAGACCCAGGCTGGCCAGTGGATGGGGCCTCAGCCTGCTTCTGGAGGAAAACAGGAGCCAGACCTGGCTGTAAGAGTCCTGGGAAAGTTCCCACAACCAGGAGCAGGGAATGCATTGCTTAGGGCAGGGCCCCATTATTCTCCTTTTCAGGGCTCTGGGGCCACCCAGTTAAGCATTCAGGAGGCATCAAGGACAGAGCCTCAGTCTGTAACCACACTGCCCACATGAGCGACTGGCATCCATTCTAGGGAAACAGACAGGGAACAGGGTTGGTTGATAATTTTTTTTTTATTGCAAGCACAGCAAAGCCTTGCTGTCCCACTGGTGCCAATAGAGATAATAAGTGACAAGGCCCTGAGAATCTCTAGGTATACAGCCTTCCCCTGCTCAGCCCTCTCTCGGGACAAGACCATACCTTAACAACAACAGAGTAAACTAACTGCTGCTGGTCAGTGAGGGTGGACGCCTGGCCCTCTGTCTGTCTGGGCTCTTCCCTCCTCTCCACTCTCCCTGAGTAGGGCTCAGCTGAGAGACATTCCAGGCACAGGCCAGAGGGTCTTGGGTTTTACCACCAACCTTTCTCCTTCCTCTCATTGTACAGACCAAGGGCACTGTGTATATAGGTCACAGCAGGCCCTGACTGCACAGGAAGGAAGGAGCAGAGGGGCTGGTTCCTTTCCTCCAGGTTCCCTCTGACCTTGCCCAGCTTGCTCCTGTTACAGCTTGATTTCTTTTGTCTCTGACCCCTTGGTTGGTGGTCAGAGGTCTGTAAAGAGGCCCACTGATTAACCAAGGAGGGGGAGGTGGCCTACAAATCACCCTGCCTAATAAATAACCAGGGCCAATAAATTAGGACCCTAAACAACGACAGCAGGTGGGGGCAGTGCCAACCCTTCCTCCTCTGACAGAAGAATATGCAGGACGTCTGAGAGCCTAGGGTTGCCTGCTGGAAAACCGAGCCCTTGCTGGTGTTAGCCAGGCTGGGTATAGGCAGAGGATGAGAGTATAGGAAGAAGGGGGTGGGGGATGGGGGACTAGAGGGTTGGAGGAAGGGGTTGTCAAGAACAAGGACTCCATCTGAACTGCTTCCCAAGGGAAGGCTGAGAGAAAATTCCAGCACAGGTCCTAAGACACAAGATTCAAGTTGAGGGGCACAGGCCCTCAACTTCCAGAAGCAATGGGACCTAGGCAGGCAGCCCTCCCTCTCTCCTGCTCCACTCCTCCAGAGACTGGGATGGCATGAGTTTGTGGCCATCCAACATTGAAGGCACTCTACCAATTCTGACCTTGGTCCTTGGTGAAGCCCTTTGTGGTGTGGGGTGAGGCAGAGGCTCCAGTGATCAACAGCAGAGGTAAGCAGAGAGGCAGTGTGAGATGGGTACAAAGTACCCCAATTTGGCTCTGCCTCTGATAAGAACCATAGCTTCTTTAATCCTCTCAGCTTGGTCCAGTGGGCCAAGAAATAAGGCAAATAGAGAAGCCAGGGCCAGATCCACAATTTGCCTCTCCTTTGTCCTGGTCTCGCGCTGTCTTTAGTTGGGAAGCACTGTCAAAAGGGGCTCAAGGCTGGCTGCCACACCCCCAAGGCAACAGGAACAGCTGTGGTTGGGAAGGGGTTGCCCGGCCAGGGACTGCATCTTCTAGCTTTGCGCCTGCGGTCCTGTGACTTGCTTTCATTAATGGGAGTGTCTTTAAGTGTCTATGTTTTATTAGGGAGCAGAAGTGTCCTCTCTAGGGCTCAAGCTTCTATGGTGAGTCACACGAGGGTGCGGGGTGGGGGCAGGGATCGGTCTCTAGATGATAGGAAGAATGCCCGCAGCCTTCTATAGACCTGTTGTGAACTAAGAGACAGCATGGGCTAAGGAAGCCGCGGACACTCTTGAGACCTGCGCCATTAGCTGTTGTCTCATCCACATTTTCCAGAAAATGAGGGGAAGCCCTGGCAGCGGGGGAGCCATAGCAATCCAGAGACCTCAGAGGAGATTGTTTTAAAAATCAGGCATTGAACACCTGTTTCCTGTCCCTCTCTCCTCAGCCCGAACAAGCTTTGAAACATCTGTCACCTACCCTCCACATGCATGTAAACTCATGACGCCATTTCCTGCCAGTCTTACACAGGCTTCCCACCTCTGCCTGTTTCCCTCCCTTCCCAGCCCTGCGGAGGCGTCCTACGTCATGGTCTTGACTCCGCGGATGCTCAGTTCTTCAGATGGAGCTCTCTCTCTCTCATCCGTGGAGGGATGGCCTCAAGAAGCCCAGGGGATGCCCGAGTCACAGATACGTCAGACCTTGTGCTTATTATATTTTCCTATACATATCTAACTTATATACTAGATACAGAAATTAGCAAGGAAAACTGGAAATGAAACAGAGCAATAAAAGAAATACGTTATATTAGAAGTTCCTTGAACATGGTCTCTCTCAACATCTCATTTTGCCTGGATGGTTTGTTCTTCCCGTGATAACCTGTTTCTTACGGGAAGTACTTTGATGTTTCTCTTTTGTGTGTCTGAGTTGGAAGCACGGGTAGAGCTTGGGGGGCATAACTAAGAAGTAAGAACTACTTAAAAATAAGCACTGTGATAACAGCACGTAACCTGAAAACCAGGATAGCTACTGAGTGTCTACTGGGAGGGTGGTGCATCCATTGTGGATACACTGGACAAAGATGGTTCTTGTTCTCTGGAGAGGACCAGGGATGTGCATGATTTCATCTCAATGTTCAGATGGCTCACAATATAAAGTTTGTGAAATGTTTATCTCTAGAATTTTGTATTTGATATCTTTGACCACAGGAAACTGAGGTCACAGGTAACCTCAACCAGGAGAGAAAGAAGAGTATCGTTTGAGTGTGTGGGAGCGCTGACCACAGTTCTGCCATGTTCACGCTTTCCCTCATGCTAACACATGGCTGTCTCATATGACTGTGTGGGAGGGGGATGGCCACAGTTCTGCCATCTTCATGCTTTCCCTCATGCTAACACATGGCTGTCTCGTATGACTGTGTAGAAGGGGGATGGCCACAGTTCTACCATCTTCATGCTTTCTTCATGATAACACATGCCTTCAGATTCAGTGTTTATAAAGAACTTTATTTCTCACCTGGTGAGAACCTTCATGCTGCACCATCCTGTGGAGGAAGGCAGAAAGGCAGAGAGCTCCCAAGGCAGAGGAGATGCTGACCCGGGGCTGTGTAGAGACTTACTCCCTCCAGAACAGCATTGGCTCATCCGTGGGGGCAGAATCCTCACCAACTAACCACCTCTTTCTCTTCATTTTCTCTCGCTCTTCTTGTTTTTGTTTGTTTGGTTTCTTGTTGTTTTGACAAGGACATAAGTAGTTCTGACTGGCTTCCAGCTCCCTATGTAGCCCAAGGATGCAGGATGATCCTCCTGCACATGCTAGGCAATGTTTTTATTGGGGATGAGGATGAGAAAAACATTTCTAGGCTGGAGAGGCTATGAGTCCAGCTGGGCAAAGGGGGTAGCTCCATCTCTCAGATAGGGAAACTGAGGCTCAGAGAAGTCAAATGTCTAAAATTGCAAAGGTAAGCACAGTAAGCATTCTGTTGCTTGCAGCCCCAACATCTGTGTAAAAAAGACGAAGACTGTGCACTTGTATGTGTGGGGTGTGTGTGTGTGTGTGTGTGTGTGTGTGTGTGAAGCAGCTGTGCACTTGTGTGTGGGGGGTTTGAAGCAGCTGTGTACTTATGTGGGGGCAGTGTGAAGCGGCTGTGCACTTGTGTGTGGGGGGTGTGAAGCGGCTGTGCACTTGTTTGTAGGGGCTGTGGAATGGCTGTGCACTTGTGTGTGTGGTGTGTGTGTGAAATGGCTGTGCACTTGTGTGTGTGGAGAGGCTGTGCACTTTGTGTGTGGGGGTGTGAAGTGGCTGTGCACTTGAGTGTGGGGTGTGTGTGATGTGGCTGTGCACTTGTGTGTGTGTGGTGTAAAGCAGTTGTGCACTTGTGTGGGGGTGTGTGAAGTGGCTGTGCACTTGTGTGTGTGTGTGGGGGGAAGTGAAGTGGCATTTATGTAAGCCTGGCTCAATTCCCAAGCAGGGACAAAGAGAGAGCAGTTTCTATTCAGTTTCTCTTTTGCTGAGTTTATTATCTATAATGTTCTAATTAAAAGTCAAGCACTCTCAATAATCCCTAGTGAGACCCAAGAAAATGTCTGGCTCCCAGTTTTAGCTCCATGAGAAATAGTCCAGTGTCGTACCAGCCAACATTATCTGACCTTCCAAAGGTCACCTGCTATCGCCTGCACTTTAGATTCCTGCGTGGGACCAAGACGGCAGAGGCAGACCTCTCTGGCTTCTGTGTCTATGGTTCCACAATATTCTCATTTACTCTATTCCAAGACGGCAGAGGAAGACCTCTCTGGCTTCATCATCTATGGTTCCACAATATTCTCGTTTACTCTAATAGAAACCAGAAAAAACTTACTTGTCCCACTACACCTTAAAAACTGAACACTTCCTTCATGTGTGTGTGCCCCAGGATCTAACCCATCTGTCCTTCATATTAGAAAGCAGGTGGTGTTATTGAATAAATGAGAATTCTAGGGCCCAGAAATTTTAAGTCACTTGTCCAGTAATGAACAGCAAGTAGGTGACCAGGCCAGGATTTGAACCCAAGCAGTCTAGATGGTGTGCTATGCTGGCCTCACATCTATGGCTTCTGAGAAGCTGATAGTGGACCAAGAAATGTCACCCAAACACCATGCCTGGTACCAACAGAGTCACCCGTGGTATTAGAGGCACCAGCTGCCCCTGGAGGAAGATCCGACACTGTGAGCATCCAGGGCCCCATCACCAGGTGGGGCAGTGTCAAGCTAAAGAGGAGCCAAGCCATTCTAAGGCAAGAATTCAACAGGCAACAGTACAGGAGGCTGGCCATAGACGGGTCTTTCTGTCGGTCCCAGGGGCTCAGAGATGCCATGTTTTTATCTCTTAGGATTCCCAGAACCCCTGTGCTACCATGAAAGCTACCTCCCTTGGCTGGTGGAAGGGCAGCTGACCCTTGTGTCCCTTGCAGTCCCTAGGGACCAAACTCCTGAATCACACTTCTGCTGGGTTACAACACGTCTCTACGAAAGCAGTGTTTGCAGACAGGGAGCTACTGATCAGGCTTCATGCTACAGACTTCTCTGTAACATAAAGATTTGTGCTGTCACGGTGCTCATTTTAATAAGGCTTGACAGGCAGAAGCTGCGTGTGATGGAAAAAAGAGAGGGAGAGGGAAATAAAACCTTTCCAGCTCAGGAAAGTGGGGAAAGCAGAGTGCATAACAGAGGGGAGAAAAGTCAATTAAATCATGATAATTACTTCCGCTGCCATGCCCAAGAGCTGCGGGAACAGCTATTAATTAGGACTTCCATGTTGGCTGCAGCCGTTTGACTTCCACCAGGCTGCCAGTGTGCTCCTTAATAACTTCTCTCTAAGAGCTCATGTGTGAAAATATTTGCACCCTGGCAATTAACAGTTTTAAAAAACCTAACACACACACACACACACACACACACACACACACACACACACCTACAGTTACACAGGGTACATGTGGGACCAGGCCCCTGTAACTGGCATCAAGTGTAGCAATTTTTTCTGTTCCTCAGTCCCCAGAGTCCCTGCAATCACCACTCCCTCCTTGTTCTGTAATTAGCACCATAAGAACTTTGTTCGTGTGTAAACTCCTGTATCGAAGTTCAGACTTAGGCTAGGAGCCCAAAGATGTAGCAGAGACTTACACCTGCACTGCCTCAGGTAAAATGGTTCAGATCAGCCCAGAGAGGAAGTTTCTGGGACCCAGGACCTCTGAGGAAGGGGCTTCATACGGAGAGAATACCCCTCACAATCAAGACGCACATCTAGATACCACTATACACCCGTGGCTTAAGGATGAGGAAAGGTTCCAGATGACTCCCACCTCTGAGGCCTGTCTAGCTTCATTCTGCAACAGCATGGTCGGAAGGATGGGAGAGGTCACCTGGGCCACACAGAGGTTCCTGAAAAATCAGCCCCAGTGCTTTCCAGGGCCTGCGGCTCTTCCAAAAATGCCATAGGCTAATCTTGGATACCTTGTATCAGCTGGTATTATTTCAATGGCATAACTTGCTACACAGTACCTGGCCCCCAAAAGGGAGGTTGAGCGGTGGTCTACAGTCTCCTCTTTTCTGTGCAAGGATAAGAAGCAGACATTGGTGGTCCTGAGGGCTGTTAGGGAGAGGGAATAGGGGATATGGGGTGCTTCAGTTCTGTCCAGGGTGACCCATGTGCTGCTCTGCTCTCTTGCTTCTAAGAAGAGAGCACCAGGGACTCAGGTCTCAGGCAGACACAGGACATGGGAGCACCGCCCACGCTGGCCACTGGGAAACAGAAACCCCGGGGAGAATGTGGTGGGGCTCTGCCAATGCTTAGCAGCTAGTGGGCAGAGCCAGGAAATCCTGCAGCCCCTGGCCATGGGCTCTTTCTGGCTGGAGAGGAGAGGAGATGGGAAAACAAGGGCCAGAGGCCTGGGAGGGCCTCATCCTGAAGGATGTATAGAAATAGCATGGCCTGACCCAGGAGGGTTGTGGGGACAGCGCTCCTTCAGGAAAATGCCTTTCCTGTCATTCAGACACTTCTGCACTGGCCAAGCTAAACAACAAGACTCACCCACATCACACTCTGACTGCTTGCAGAATGGGATATCCTGACTTGCAGGCAGGTGCACCCTGTTCTCCTAACTTAAAGAGATATTCAGGCTAAAGGGGACAGTGTCAGCACACAGCCTGGAAAAAAAATCTGGCATCTGCCGGCTCATATCAATTCTCACTCCCCCTTCTCTGGTCAGCTGATCTCATATTGATTTTGGCCTCTCCTGGGGTCCTCATTGTTGCCAGGTTCAGTAGCAGTAGCCATGGTGACCCCTGAGGACTACGTTGGGCTGAAGTTCAGAAAAACCAAGCTGGACCACGGTGACTGAAGGTTTAGAGCTAGGGTCAGTAACTGGATAGAACTTCAGCTCCAGGGACTTGATGCCCTCTTGGATCCGGAAAGAGGCCTTGCACTGATCATGGAATACAGTATGAACTCAGAAGCATGAGCCTAGTCAGTATTCAAAGCCCTTTTGCACTAAAACTGCAGTTCCGAGCCTTCCTTTCCCACCTTCTTGCTGTAGCCTCATAGTGTTACTGCTGAGGGGTCTTGTTTGGGTGTGAGTTCTCTGCCGCTTAACAAATTAAAGTACAAGGAAAATCTCACCGGCTGGGACTTTGTTTGTTTTTAAAGATTTATTTATTTGTTTGTTTGTTTGTTTGTTTATTTATTTATTTATTTATTTATTATGTAGACAGTGTTCTGCCTGCATGTGTGCTTGCACACCAGAAGATGGCACCAGATCTCATTACAGATGGTTGTGAGCCACCATGAGGTTGCTGGGAATTGAACTCAGAGTCAAGAGCAGGCAATGCTCTTAACGGCTGAACCATCTCTCCAGCACTAAACCTTTGTTTTAAGCTGCTATCTCCAGGTCAGGAAGATGGGGAGGAAGCCACTATCTTGGAAGTTTGCCATCTTAATTACTCAGTGAAGGCACCGTTCTCTGTCTGCTTACCCATCACGGATCTGCCAACTCCTAGTTCCTCCATAAGGCGGAGTGGCCACCCTCCTAACCTTGACTTGACTACACGACTCACTTTGGCTGATGGCAGGACTTCCAAGGCCTCTTGCCTACCGGTCAACAGTCCCAGGAACAGGTCTCAGCAGCGAAAGCCACCCAGCCTCTTTCATCCTGGGTGAATGAATAGTAAGAACATGTCACAGGTCTCAGAGAGCTCAGGTTCAAGCCAAGAGATAGGAGCCTGATGCCTGGAATCTAAGCCAGCCCTGCCACGTGGCCACTAGTCTGCAACCTTTGACGGTGAGAATCAAATCTGTGTGGAGCCGCTGTGCTTTGAAGGCTTTCGTTCAGTGGAATGATTTTGTTGGTGACTAATACAGCTCCCATTTCAATCTGAGAAAGACCAACCAAGTGACTCATTCAAACTCACAGGGCTGGCAGACAGCAAAGTCAAGCTGGGGCCCAGTGTGGCCCGTGGCCACATCCAGGTAGCTTCTCCAGCAAACTAATCTGGAGATACCAGAAGCCAAGCCAGACTTGGGACATCCACTCCAGGTTCAAACTTCCTTGAAGGATACTTCACCCCAGAAGCCTTCCTAGGGGGCTCATACAAGCCTGGCACCCAGAGTCTGCCTGGCCATAAGTTACTTGTCCTGAAGTTCACCTGTAATCCAACCTAGACCCACCTCTGGCTCAGCACCCTTTTACTCTTTCAAGGTAAGAATGAGCTGAAATGGTATAAAGAGGACTAGGCGCTTGGGTGGCCATATTGCTAAGCCCCTGCCTGTCCCTCATATCTAGGTGGGCAGCTACTGGGACCACTCAGTTCTATCTGCTAGCAGAATCCACCACCAAAGGCAGAGAAGCTGGCAAGGATAGGAGGGGACAGAGGTGTTGTGGCAGTGGTGGTGTGTTACAGACTCACCCTCCCATGGACCCTCCCTCCCAACTAGACAGATCCGTAATGTGTTCATGGCTCGTCCTTGCAGATGACATATCTGCTACAGCACGTCAGTGAGTTACTGATGGATGGATGGATGCACACACGGATGAATGAGTAACTGCACAGATGAGTGGGCACATGTGTGAGTGAATGGACTCACAGAGGAGGAAATGCATGAATGAGCAGGCACATGAATGAACTAGTGAATGACTATCAAATGAATGAGTGAATATGTGAATGAGTGAACGGGCTCACAACTGAACGAATGGGCATATGAATGAAAGGATGAATAACTGACACCCATGGATGAATTAATGAATGCACAAATGAGAAAAAATGGAAGGATGCACAAATGCAAAACTGGACACAGAAATGAATGAACAATTCTGTCACCGGCTCCTATGGGATTGGTCCTCCTGACTGGCCCTTCTCTGAAGCTGCAGCTCTAACCCAGGCACAGAGCTGCACAAAGCTGCCCTGCCGTGTGCTGGGAGCTGATGGCGGTCTTGCTTTGAGAAATTTCTGCTCCCTGGTGCAGACAGGAGTTGGCAGTGGCTGCAGAGGTGCCTCCCAACTTTGGGACAATTTTACTGGTAAAGGAAATGAGTCCTGGGGGCTCCGTCCCGGGCACTAGAAGAGATGGCCCAACAACGCTGTATTCTCCACCAAACAATGAAGAATTAAACCACCGCAGAGGCCCGTCTGACTTTTGTCTGTTTTCTATTTTGGGTTTCCTTTGAAAAAAGACTTCTGCTGTTGTACGAAGTTTGATGCTTCTAAAGGCCATCTCCAAGCCTGTTTCCAGAGTCTCCAGGCCCTTGATTTTTATTTTCATGTCTCTACATCTCGTTTTTTTTTTTCTCATTTTTGGATGTGAGTGGATCCCGTGAATACAGAGGGCCAACGGGGTGGAGGGGTATGTGCCCCACTCAACCTGGTACTCATGGTGGCCAGATGGTGCCACAGAGCTCCAGCTCAAGCTTCCGAGCAGCCCTGCCTGTGCCGGGGTTTGGACACCTGGCAATATTTTTGAGCTACATTTACACCATGCATGCAGCTGGGAGCTGGTAGCTGGAGCTGCTGTACAAAGCCCCGTCAGACTCATTCAGAGACACCAAGCATTTTGATCAAGGTCACACAGCAAGGGAAGGTGAAGGGTTAGTGCTTGGAAGTCTCCCCCAGTACTGCCAGCTAACGGAATATCAAAAGCCCTTCAAGAGCTGCTCTGTGATATGAGAAACCATAAGCCTGTTCTCACACTCATGGACTATGCCAGGTACCTTACACATACCATCCCAATCATACAAAGGCAAGCTTGTTTTATGATTTTCCCACCTCCCCCCATGGAAAGTAAGGCTCAGAGAGGTTCTGTGACTTGTCTGAGAACACACAGTAAGCAACAAACAGGACTCATGGCCACTCAAAGCACTCACTGTTCTTTGGTTTGTTTCTGCATCACCCCCTGTGAGTCCCTGTCCGAAGTTGTCCAATTGACTGTTTCTGCTCCAGGTCACCTCTGCAAGCAATTTGGCTAGACACCTTTCTTGGAGAAGGGTGATCTTGTATAGATCATCATAGTTCCATACAGAGTATCAGGTCTATCTACCTGTCCCCTGGAGAGTCCTGGAGCACTGCACGGAAATGTGTAGTGACTGCTGGGAGGTGAGGAGCAAAGGCACTTAGAGAGAAGCCAGAGCCACACTGGCAAATTGGGCTGCTCTCTGAGTGTTCAGCTCCTCTATCTGAATTTGTCTCTGTGTCTGTCTGTGTCTCTGTGTCTTGCGCTCTCTCTCTCGCTCTCTCTCTCTCTCTCTCTCTCTCTGTCTCTGCCTCTTTTTTCTCTATCTGCTCTCTGTCTGTCTCTGTCTGTGTCTCTGTGTCTCATATCTCTCTGTTTCTGTCTCTGCCTCTCTTTCTCTGTCTGCCTTTGTCTGTGTCTCTGTGTCTTGGTCTCTCTCTGTGTGTCTCTGCCTCCTCTGTCTGTCTCTGTGTCTCTGTGTCTCTCTCTCTGTCTGTCTGTCTGTTTCTCATACACTGGCATAGCAATACTTCCAGGAACCCTAAGGTTCTCCTCACACCCACACACCAGTAGCACAGGACAGGGATGCCTGTGTAGCTTTCCTGCCCTCAGTGATCTTGTGACTTCAGAAATCCAGCAGCCTCACCATGTCCCAGTTAAGTTGGCTCATGACCTTAACCAGTGTGGTAGCTCTGTGAGGGCTGGAGGTTGACCAGATATCCATCTTAGTGCCTCTTCTCTGCCTTTAAGATTAACCCAAATTACTGCTCCATCTCCCCTGAAGGTAGACCCTACTTTCCAGACCCCAATTTTGCTCTCCCCCTGGCCTGAGGAAGGAGCTATCATTGAAGATACCCAAAAGGTGGCACTCAATGAAGATGGGCCCTACTATCACTGGAGCTCTGCTGTCCCACCCTGCATTCCAGATGCCCGTGGACCCCCTCTGAGACAGTTTATGTGTCGCTGACTAGAGAACAGTGAAGCCCTTTAGCTAGTTAACCTCAGAGGCTATAGTGAATCAGACATGGGAAATGTCCATCCTACAAAGGAGGGACACAGAGAGTCCTGTTATATGTCTGGGACCCCACTAAACGCAGTAGAAGTTGGGGCTCATGTAGCCATCACTGTAAGCCTAACAGGAAACCAAGGCCCAGAAGTTAACTTACTCATCTAAGGTCATACAGTTAGGAAGTAGCCAGGCTGGGTTTTGAACCTAGGTCTACAATATGAAAAGTATACTTTTATCCTAGCTTTCTGATCCATCTGACTTTGGGATACAGCAGATGTTCCAGCTTGAAGGCTCCACTGGTGAGATCCTTGAGACCTGCTTTAATGACATCCCCTACTCCAACCCAGAACAAACCAAGGCAGGCATCTAAGCCTGTTTCTGCTGGGGACAGAGGAGGACAAGGCCAATAAGACCAGGGCAGATGGCACCCCGGCTGTCTTCGATTCTCTTACTGAGACTCTGGTCTTCATTAGGGGAAGCATCTTCAGCGATCCTGATAGCTGGGTCCCAAGCAAACAGTCCTGCGACTATCCACTGCACAGGCAGATCTGCTGTTCTGAAAGGGCGCGGACACCACACAGGCTGTGGAGTTCATTGCCAGGAAGGTCACTGTGCAAGAGCCTCAAGGTTCAGTACAGAACAATCTTTCCCTCCTCCTTCTCAGACTTTGGATGGCTTCGGGGGCCTCAGAGAGGCAGAGGAAAAACCACCAGATCATGGCTGGGGATGGGGCAGAGATGGGGTGGGGGCAGGGGAGGTATATGCACACAGTTAAAATTCTAATTATGGGAGACCATGAAAGAGCTTCAGCTCCGTTTGTACAACAGGAAGCCTATTATTATTTGGGATGAGACAGATATTAGTCAAATTCTTTAATTATAAATGCCTTCTGGGTAATATTAAGAAATGACAATGGGGCACACATCCGCCAGTTCATTTAAAATGAAGGAGGCTGGGTTAGCGAAACAGCTCAGCCAGTAGAGGCATTTACCACATAAGCCTGCCAGCCTCTGCTCCATCCCCAGAACTCACACAAGGCAGAGAGAATCAGCTACACAAAGCTGCCCTCTGACCTCCACATTCATTCATGCCCTGGTACAGGTGTGTACCTGTACACAAACTACACACACAATAATAAAAAATCAATAAAGTAAAATGATAGGGGGCTGGTTAAAGTCCCAGTACCCACTATCTGTAAGCCCAGTTCTAGGGGATGCTCTCTTCTGACCTCCATGGGCACTATGCACACGTGGTACATAGATATACAAGAAGACAAATATTCATCCACATAAAATGATTTCTTAAAATGAAGGGAGATACCTGGACAATACAGTATGTCTAGTATGTGTAAGACCCCGAGTCCTACCCCCAGCACCCCTAAAGAGAAGGTTACCCGGATAAGAGATGAAAGTGCCCAACCAGAAAGTCTGTTTCCTAAGTCTGTGTGGAATCACAAGTCTCTTATAAACAGGGCGATTGGCAGTTAACACACACCGTGCTGAGGGGATGGAACCAGAGGCTGCCTGCAAATCATAGAGCCACCAGGGAGCCAGGATATCAATTCCAAGAAATGTCAAATCCCACCCCCTCCCCACAGAGAGCAGACCCCAGGGAGTAATTTCATGTTCAAATTGCCTTCTAATCCTACAAGATTGCAGATAGCACCCCCCCTCCCCGCCCTGGGCCTTTGGGAGGGTGAATTTGAATACCAACACTCACCCTGTGTGTTGAATGAAAGCAAATGCTGAGATTCAGTGGTACCCCAGCTCCGTCTCACAAGAATAGGGGTGTGTGGTGATGGGGAGCCCAGGGTACCCTTCCCTTCTGCAGGAAGAGCTTTCTTTATGCAGGACTAGAAGCTTCCTGTCAGTTTTCTGACTCTTGCCCAATATCATCTGTCTGTGAAAATTCTGAACCACCCACCAGGGCTGCTGTTCAAGGAAGATGTTGCAGGCTTCCTATCTGTCTCCTGCTTCTCCTTCTAGCTGTGTTACCCTAGTCCACTTACTTCACCTCTCTGAGCCCCAGTGCCTTTGTTTCTAACTAGCAGTAATCTCAATTCCCTTGGAGGGATGTACACAAGAAAGTTCCACTCATGAAGTACCTGGTGCATAAGTGGAGCCTAAAATTCAGGAGAATCAGTGGCTCTGAAGATGCCTGGGATGTGGGAAAGTGCTTTGCCACGTGATCAAGAGGACCTGAGATGGTGCCAAGCTAGGTGGCAGTGTGCATATATTATCTCTGTACCCATGGTGAAGAGAGCCGGAGACAGAATCCCCAGGAGCTCACAGGTTAGCCAGCCTGGCACTCAGATAAGACAGAAGGCAAAACCAACACAGGAAGCTGTCTTCTGACTTTTACGCCATGCCACGGTACCTTTCTGCCTTCACTGATGTACACAAAACACACACTCACATACATATGTGCTCATGGGAGACTTCAAACTATAGCTCCCTGGATGACTAAGACGGCGTCTTCTCCAGGGCCTGATCCCATCTTGGGCTCACGGATGGCCTCTTCAGACCATATTGTAACAAATAGCATTCAAGGGGACCTCTTCAGGTCCTGGAAAGGGGGCAGTCCCACATGGCCCCTCCCTCAAGTACTGGAGATTGTGTCTGCTCTCATGTCCCACAAGAGCCACCTGCATTTAAGGTCAATATCCAACTACGTCAGAGCTCTCCCATGGGGAGCTTCCCACCCCACTCGCAGAGGAGAAATGGGTGCTTGATAAGTAATAGGTATATGGTCACCAGGCCCATAAGGACACTGATAGTCAAACCCAGGAGTGAATTGTAAGTCTGTAACCACCCTGCAGGGATGAGAAGATTCTGAGGAGACACTTGGCCCCTCCCTTGGCAGTCAGACACTGAAGCAATGGACCCAGGAATACCATGCTGGGAGGAGGAAGAGGCAGAAGCTGGGTGCCAGCTAAGGGAGGAGCCCCCCTCCCAGGAAGATTTCACACAGTTCGTCAGCCTGTTAGACTGTTCTGCAGTGGAGAGCAGAGCTGAGACAATGATGGGCCAGCACCTGAGGTGAGAGGGACCACACCTTAGCAGACAAGCTGTGAACACCTCTTGCCCTCTCTTAAAGCCTAAGCTTCATGTCAGGACCCTGAGAATGGTCTTAGGAGGGTCGCTGGTCCTCTTCCCAATGCGGCCCCATTAAATAGATCTTTCTCTGCCTTTGATTATTACTCGAGTGTTTAATTGCTTAGTTGGAGAAGACTGTCTGGGCTCAACTGTTAGGGCTGACAGGACCCAAGCTCTGACCCTGAAAGCTGTAGGGACTGCTCCCTGTTGCCAGTGTGGGGGGCCCAGGGCCTGGCCTTCCCTGCCCCGCATCTTCCTGTTTGCAGTAGCCACACTCCTGCATCCCACCTGAGCTCAGCTCACTCTTCTCCAGCATCCGGCCTGCACTAGTCTTTACTGAACGTTTTTCTTTCAAATGACTTCAGAACAAACTCATATTTTAAACATGTTTGTTTCAGCACACTACCCAGGAAGCCACGGGCTAAGTATACTCTACCAACAACTCATTCAGACAACTCTAGACCCATCTGAGCGAACAGGGCTCAAGTTCTTGTTGGAGAGGGTCACCGGAATTAGAGACATTCAGCCCCACAGTGAGTCAGACAGATTTCTATATAGAGATGCGTGACGTTAGAAGTAGAGCTGGGGTGTTGGCGATGGGGTTCAGTCAGCAAGGTGTTTTACAAGCTCAAGGACCTGAGTTTGAGCCCCAGCACCCATATAAAACTGCCAGGTGTGGTGGCGTGTGCTTGTGATCCCAGCAGAGAGAGGGGGTCCTTGTGGTTCCCTGACCAGTCGGTTAGCTGCTGCCAATGAGAGAGAGACCTTGTTTTAGAAATGATGGATAGCATTCATGAGAATGACACCTGACGCTTTGCAGTGTCCTTTATCATGAGTACATGCACGTGTATCGGTGTGTGTGTGTGTGTGTGTGTGCGCGCGCGCGCGCGCGCGTGCGTGCGTGCATGGAGGGAGAGGGAAAAGGGGGGAGGGGAGAGAGCAAGAGCTTTCACAATTTCCTTCAGACATCTGAGCAAGTTTGAAGTTGTCAAGCCAAAGGCCACAGGTGTTGATGCAAAGCAGAGAGGAGTGTTGGGGAGTGTCTCCGAGAACCTCGCTTCCCTCTGCAGGCTGTACATAAACAGAGCTAAGAGTGGCTAATTATGAACGAAGCTGGAAAACGCAGGAGAGCGTCTCATTCCCCATGCTGGGACTTCTCCCTGAACTACGTTTCCAACAAGCACTTACTAATTGTCAGGCATGTGCAGAAGGAAGGTGTGCTGGACTGAGCAGCATCCCCCACAACCTCTGAACATGGCCTTATTTGGAAAATCTCTGCTGATGCAGCTAGTACGATGAGGTCATCCCGGGTCCCACAACTGTGTCCTTAAAGAGACAAGGAAGAGTTTGCACAGGGGAAGGGCCATCGGAGTAGAAGATGTAGCTACAGCCTGAGGAACAAATGCCAAGGGTGGCCAGAGAGGCATCAGCAGATGGGACAGGCAAGAGGACTTTCCCCTGGGCTTTCAGAGGGACTGTGTCTCTACTGCATTTTTATTTTAGGGAGCTTTGGGCCTCATGATTTTGAGGTTGTATTCATGCTGTTTAAGTTTCCCAGTTAGGGTCCAGTGGTTGGAGTAGACAACAGATTTAAGAGGAAGATACGAAAGTCCAGAGAGAGCAGAGGCTGAGGGGAGGCCCCAATACTTGTTCTTTCATACCTGGGGCTAGGAATCAGCTTCCTGGCCACCAGGGGGGATCATCTGGAAAGAGCCTGTGCTTCCTGAACTCACACAGCCAGGCCATGGGGCACAGGGAGGCCTGGAGACCCTTCCTCAGGCTCCCTGCCTAAAAGACCTCAGAAGAGGCTCGGCTCAATGCCTTCAGTGGGAGCCGCTTTTTCTAAATGTCCACTTCACAGAAGACCATGCGAGCAGCCAGAGAGGAGCATGGTTCCCATCAGAAAGGCAGGGCCCATCCCACGTGGTGTCACAGGGTGTCCCTGCCAGTCTCCTTCCCCAGCAGCTTGGTTCCCACTGCTAAAAGCAGCCCACAAAGAAAGGTCTATTATTTCTCCATAAACTGATTCTTCTCCTCTTCCCAGGCCCTCTGGGGGCTGGGCCTTACAGATCACCCCACTTAAACACCCCGTTGTGTTTTTATTGCTCAAACTCCATCCCAGATCATTAGCGGGTTGGGGGAAGGGCGGGGGGGGGGTGTAAAGGTTCTCTCTGTTTCTTCTCTGCCCTCTCCCCCACCCCTTCTTCCTCAGAAATGCAATCCAGTTGTTGTTTTAGGCTGGGATTTGTAAAAAGCCTTTGGACTTAAAAGAAAAATGTCGATCCAGACCTTAAGGATAAACATAGCCCACTGTAAGGCAAGCACAGGGCTACCGCAGGAGCCGAGGAGCCCCAGACCTGGGCCCACGATCAATCACTCCCCCCACCCACTGCCCCTCACTATCAGTGAAGGGGTTTCCGGGAGACAGCTCTACTGAACACAGGAGAAGAAAGCATCTCTCCCTCGGTCTCCCTTCCATCATGAAATGTTGTTGACCTCCCCTGAGGCCAGGCACACACCATTCTATTTCCAAGCTATGGAGAACACCATGCCATACCCCAGCTATGGAGAACCCAGACTGACCTGCAGTGTGGCCCTACAGGAAATCATCACCTAGAAGCAGAGAGACACAAAGAAAAATAGCTTGGAACATTCTGGCCTTCCTGTCATGGCTTCATAAACGCTTGTCAGATTGCCATCTGGGCACTGGGGATGTTGCAGAGGGATTCAGTTGTCGGGAGGGCAGGAGGAAGAATCTTAACTTTTCTGTTCAAAGCTTGACTCACCATCATTCAGAACTTTCACCCCCCAGATCTTCTTTTGGGAGGTTTTTTTTTTTTTTTTAGACAGGGTCTCTGCATAACCCTGGCTATCCTGTAACTTGCTATATAGCACTACCATGCTTGGCTGTCCTCCAACTTTCTAAGATTTCTAACAATTCTAAGGAACTTAAGATGGGACATTTCTGAGCTCTGTCCTACTCCAGGGACTTTGTTCTACTGGATGGATGGGCCTTCTTGTCTCCAGTAGACACCTCTCTCCATCTCTTCAGCCTGTGGTCTGCTCCCACCAGAGCCAGACCCTTGGACTATCGGCTCCGTTCTGGACTCCTAAGGACTGCTGCAGCCTGGCCCTGGCCTGAACTTCTGATGCTACTGTCCCCACTTCTCCCATGGTAGAACTACCGTGGGAAGGGAGGGTCCCACGTCCAAGCAGGCACAGGCTGTCCCATGACCAGGGAACGCCACCTCGTCAGCCTCAGTCCCTCACAGGCACTTCAGTAAAGACTTTCTTGACCCCTCTTTCCATTTTTGTCCTCTGGAAAGCCCAAACTGTCCCTGTGGTGCCATGGCGACCCACCTGTGTCATGGTCTGCAATTCTTTCTATTTTCTTACTAAGCTGGAATCCTCTGTGGTAGAAACTTGGTCTTAGAAACCACACAAACGTCCACACCTAGCAAACATTGGTGCTAACTAGGGAGTGGGCTAGGAAAACATATGGTGCTCAAGTTATAAATGGGATATGCAAGCTTCGTTTGCATAACTGTGTTTGGTCATGGCTCACAACAACAATCTTCTGAACAACACAGTAGTAATGAACAGGTTTTGAGCAGGCTGGGGGTGAAGGTGGGGCTGGACAATTCTTCATCTTTCCCCCTTTTCTCCAGCTGGAGGGTCAGCCTGGACATATTGGGGTTTCTTTCCACCTGATTCCGTGTTCTGAGGCCCTCATCCCATAACCTTTACCCCTTGATACCCAGCCACCTCTCCCCAAGGTCCACAAGCAAGGCACATGTGTGTGTGTGTTTGTGTGTGTGTGTATGCTTGTGTGCTTGTATGTACCGAGAACATCCTGCCTGCTCCCAGTGGGCACTTAGGCTGCTAAAGACTCTGTCCCCTTCTAAGTTCTCAGCCCCCATCAGTTTCATCAGTTTCTTGAATTCATTCTCCGTGCTGCAGCCAGAGGGATTTATTTAAAATGCAAATTAGTCCCTGGAGTGCCTCTTTCTCAGACCCAGGAAAGGCTTCTATGCCTTAAAATAAGATGTAAACCCCAGCCTCAGCCAGCCACCTCCCCTCGCAGCCTCATCGGGCTGCACTGAATGATCAGAGCTTCTGTGTGAGTCAGTCCCCTTTTCATGGGATTCACAATCCATCAAAATCTCTGCGGACAGCCCCAACTCAACCACCACTAACACCCCTCCTGTGGCCCCTTCACCCTGTGGGCAGCACCTCTAACCTATTTGAAAGTGCGTGGTTGACAATCTCTGAAATGACAGTCATCATTCTTCAAGGTCAGAGGTGAGCAGGACAGGCCCTCCCCTGGGGAGGCAGGACACAGCCAGGGAACAGAACCCAGCAGCTTCCTTCCAGGTTTGACTACTAGCCACACCCTGAGGGGTGCAATCTTATTTACACCCACTGTCCCTCAGCCTGTCTGCAAAACAGCAATGGGGTCTCCAGATGCCAGACAAGAAGTTCATTTCCCCCTTGGATATTGACTGGGACCTTCTACATGGTCAGCTCTGCCCAGAGACCCAGATGCACTTGACCTAGTCAACTACCCCGGTGGCTGTGATGTCTGTTAGGTGTTAATGAGATTCAAGGGCATTTGGGCTGAAGCTCAGTCCACAGTTAAGATAAGTCAGGACGTTAATTCTCTTATGTACTAGTCAGGTGGGGCTAAGGAATGGCCCAGGGGCTAAAGTGTTTGTCGTGCCTGAGTTTGAGTTGCAGAGCCCACATAAAAAGCCTCATGCACTGGTGCTCCAGGATGGGAGGGGGACAGGAGCGCTGTCTGTCAGCCTGCAGTCCAGCGCAAGGGCCGAAACCAGAGACCCCACTTCAAAACACGGTGAAGGAAGAGAACTGGCATTGAAAACTTTTGACCTCCATCCTTGCATATGGCACACATGTATCTGTGACCACGTGCACACGAGTACACACACACACTCTCTCACATATACAAACACACGAAAATCCTTAATTTCTCATCAGAATTAAAGATTTGAGTGACTTGAGCCCTATCTCTGGTTGGGAGGAAACACAGTTTTGCGCCTTCCTGAACTGCTTGGCAGGTTACTAGTTGGAAATGTTCTAAATCATAAAAACGATCAATAGCAGGAGGTCAGGCGAGAGGGCTCAGAGGGTACAGGTTCTTGGTACCAAGCCTTATTTATGACCAGGGTTCCACCCCTTGGGCCCACATGACGGAAGGAGAGAATTGACTCTCCAAAGTCATCTTCTGACCTCCACACGCGGGCCATGGCAACAAAGACCAACATAAACAAGTATGTAAACAAACCAGCAAATAAGTAAGTGTAGTATAATTTTTTGTGCAAGAGATACTGCCTAGCATGAGGCTTTCTGATAAAGAACAAAGCATATCATTGCAAGTGCTCTGCTCTACGGTGGTCCTGTGGTCACTGTCTCCCCCTGAGTATGAGCTCCTCTATCGTGCGGGAAACCCTGCCTGTACTCTGTACTACTCTTTTGGTGGAGATCACAAGGACTGGGAACCTGAGGTGAATCTGGAACAAGATCTCAGTGATGACGATGGACAGGACAAGGCAGATGGTAAGTGCTCAGCAGCAGTGCAGCCCATGATGGAAGGAAAGCTGGGGCTGCAGACAGGGCTAGGAGAATGGCATTTTGCATAGGTCCTTCTGGAAAGAGCACTGGCCCTTCATTCATCAGAGTAACTGATCACTTGAGTAGTGTCCAAGTATTCACAAGTACACACTCACAGTACTGCCAAGACCCACGACCCAACTGCTCAGCCCTGGCAATACTTATTATGTGTTCATACATCTGTCATTAAACCTGGTGTGACTGGGAGGCAGGAGGTGTGACATCCAGGTCTGGCTTCATTAGCCACAGCCCCTCAGCCCAGCTGGGACCGGCATAGAAGTTGTTGAGCCCCTTGGTTTTTCCCAGGAGACAGGCACCGAGCTGCTGAGGAGAGACCTGGCAATGGCTCCGATCTTCACGCACCCAATGCTCAGCAGCTCCCTCAAGAAGGTGCCACATGCACCTAGGAGAAACCTGACCCAGAATCTCCTGCAGGCGCTCGCTACCTAGTTCATCAATCTAAATGGTGCACAGCACCCTCTGTCAGCTACAAGAGCGACCTGAGAGCACAATGTGGTCTCAGAGCTTCGGCAAGAGCTGAGCCTGACCATGCCTGATCAGCAGGACCCAGAAATGCTCAAACAAGGGCTGTGTGCTGTTGAGGGCAGCTCCGAATCCTAGCCCTGCCTCTTACTTATAACCCCAGCAAGGAACACTGCTCTCCTTGTCTCACTCTGCAGCAAGGGAGCATAGTGGCACCTACATCCCATAGGATCCTCCCACCTCGGTCAGGTCTGGCACCTACATCCCATAGGACCCTCCCACCTTGGTCAGGGCTGGCACCTACATTCCATAGGACCCTCCCACCCACCTCGGTCAGGGTTGGCATGCAGGAAGTGCTCAAGAACGACCGGTACAGCACTCCGGGAGTGGGCACCCCACAAGGGGGCTTTATTCAGCCCCATCCAGGCCTGACTGGCATTTTTTTTCATCTCCCACATTCCTGCTTATTGAATTGAGCAGGACGAGGGCTGCCTCCCCCTGAGTCTGTCTGACTCCATCAAGCCCACCCCTGCAGGGGCAGATGGACGTCTGTGGAACTGAAATCACTTGGGTGGGGGAAGGGACCCTTGGGAAGAATGGACTGGCCAGTGCATAAGAATAAAGAAAGAATCTGAGGCTAATGCTGTTTGGGGGTTGCGACCTTGGCTCACTGGGTTAGGGTGCCCCAGGCGAATAAGAGGTTCTGAAGGTGGAGAGGGATGGGACAGGGCTCTGGAGGAGGGAAAATCCCATCCTCAGCAGGCCAGTCTAATCTGGTTTTCCAAATAGACAAGGGTTCAGGAAGGTCTTGGGCAAGGGTGAGGAATGTTCACAGGACCCAGGGGAGGGGGCAGAGGGCCTGCAGCTTCACAAGCTTCCCTTTGTATCCTGCCCAACTGAAGGCCCCACAGCAGCCTCACTCTTGGGAGCTCCCAGAAGAACAAGGGAGGGCAGGGGTGATGGAAAAGGAGGCCCCTCAGGGACAGAGTCTGAGGGAGGGGTGGGGGGAGGGGCTGTTCCAGTGAGAGCAGTGCTGGAGGGGGCAGGGTGAGTCCAAGCAGATAAAGCTAGTTAGTGACCGGGTTCCCTTGGAGGCTCCAGTCCCTACTCAATTCAGTAAGCAGGACCTGAAAAGCAAATGCTGGTCAGGCCTGGAAAGTGCTGAATAAAACTGCCTTCCTGGTTTTACGTCCCTTAAATGGACAACCTGAAACATTAAATCCTCTCTATTTCTTTTGGATGTGGCCCTGTCTGGCAGAGCCTCCTCAACCCTTCTCCAGCTCCTAACCAAAATTATACCAGTTTCCTGCTGAAAAGCTTCCAGATCATGGGCTTCTGGCATGTTCTGCCTCAGCTCCAGGAGGGCCAGGGGAGGGGAGGGTGGGGTGGAGTATTCCTGGGCAGAGTCCAGACCTGAGCTAGCGGCAGACTGCAAATGTGGGCTCTGTGGCTTGGGATGGATGGGACAGTGGACAGAGTGGCTGGCCGTGCAGGGCAGGGGAAGGGTCACTTGCAGACTTCCTAGCCTTCATGCCAGGTCTGTTGTTGCCAGTGTGTGACTCTGTGCATGGCTCCATCCTCGCAAGCGGTGCTTCCCTCCTTACAATAAGGTTGGAGATCATAAGGTTGGCGATCATCACAGGAGCTCTCAGTGAAGGGCTGGATTGAATGTTAGCTCCCGCCACAAGGGTGATGGTGGCACATACTCAGGGTGACTCTCAACAGCAGGGAGGGTCTTCCAAAGAGCTTTTCTGGGGGGTCACTGTGCCCTTCGTCTCTCTTCAGGGACAGCTAACCACTGAGCAGTGAAGAGGCCTCTGGTATCAGTAGCCATGCTGAAATAGCACGCAGCAGTGTGTCAGGGTCTGGGCACTGCAGGGACCCCTAAGTTAAACAGGCTTTCTGGTGCGGGACTTCTCAGAGACTTCTCAGAGCCTTTATCCCCCTTCAAGTGTGCTCTGAACTTCCAGGAAAGGAGGAAAGATATGTATCAGTTCCCAGACTGCTTTGCTACAAATCTTTTCAGTCTGGAGGTCAGTCTTAGGGCCAACAGCCCTTTATTGCTATCTCCCTGTGGAGACCACAAGCACAAAGCCTGACAGGAATGCATATGAGAAGTGGGGGACATGAGATGAAGTGTGACTCACAGGTGTTGTGTCTGAGCATCCGAGATGAGACCCCACTGTGGTGAACACGGAGGCCATATCTCCTAGCAAGCTCCACCCCAGATCACCTTCCCAACTGCCAAAGTGAGTGGTCTCACAGTTGTCTTGTCTCCCCAGTCCTGCTCCCCACCACACACCCCATCAGGCTGTCCTAAGTCTGGTCCACTCCCCATCCACCTGCAAAGGTGTAGACTTCCTTAGGTCTCTGTGAAATGGGCTCAGAACGTCTTGCCTTGCTCACCTCTTGGGCTGTTGTGGAAAGTCAGATGAGCGGCCAGCACAACAGGCTCACAGGAGAAGTGTTCATAGGGACTTCCTTATGGTCTTCAAGAGTCCCTCCTCTTGGGACATCCATAATAAGAGGGCAATGTTCAGCCCAAGGGAGATGCTCCAAGGGCAAACTCTGTAGTGGAGGTGTCCCCCGAGGAAGGGGCACATTCTTAACACCCACAAAGCCAGCATCCTGAAAACTTCTTAGCCATCATACAGCACACTTTGGAAGGCAGACTGGCCTCAGAAGGACCAGCCAGCTGCCCGAGAAAGCCCTGCAGACTCAGGTAGGAAACAAGCCCACACATAAGCTCTTCCAGGGGAGAAGTGAAGGGGAGCCCCCAGGGAGGTGGGCTCAGCTAGGGCAGACCTGGGTTGTTGTTGTGTGATAGACGATATTCCTTCCTTGCTGGTCAGAGCCTCTCCAGTGGTCAGAATAAAGGAGTGTGACCAGGAATGAGTACCTTTCTCCTGTCCTCTGGGCTCTGTCCTGATGCCACAACCTATAGGGAACCTGACCATAAAATCCTAGGAGATCAGCTGGAAAAAGCCCACACGTTCCAGGGCACTGGGTTCTCCTCTTGTATCTCCAGGACATGCAATTAGAACAAGTCTCGTGGGCTGGTGGAGGAACCCCCAAAAGTAGGGGTAGCCTGGGACACAGGATCCTCACACCACTGTCCTCCAAGTCAGCTGAATGTTGAAACCCTGGAAGCTACAATTCTTCATGGCTACATCCTGTCCACCACAGAGAACGCATGCCTTAGGTCACTGCCACTGAACTCTGAAGCCAACCATAAATAATTAAAATGAAATTATGGTTGTCAAAATAAATTAGCAGAGAACCTTGCCATGCTGAGAGTTTTGCTCTTCTCTGGAAGCTGATTGTGGGCACTGGGTCTCCTGAACACAGGGCGACTGATTGTAATGAAGTCTCAACACAGGAAGAGCCAGGGACACCTTCAAAGGGCTGTGCAGCACAGAAGGAAGACCAGGCTGAGCACGAGCAGCTGGGGTGCACCCTGAGGACGTAGGCAAGCAGTGTATGGCTGTATGTGCGGGCAAGAGCCCTGGCTTGTAGCCTCACATCACTCGAAAGCCCAAAGGCCCTTAGAGGAAGTTCACAGGACTTGGGGTGCAGAACACCCCACACCTAAGACTCCAAACTACCTAGGGGAACACATGCAGTTACTTGGATCATTATCCTTTGGATCTAAGTCCAGGAGGACAAGCTCTAGGGTATGCACTGCAAGCATGGTCAAATGCAGAATCTGGACTGAGGGGTAGTTGATGGCACCAGCTTCCCTGAGGGGATGTCAAAAGTCTTTCCCATCAGCAAGTGCCAGTGAGGAGACCTCCAGCCTGGAAGCTGGTGCGAGGAGCTGAGGAGGCCAGTTGCTGAAGTAAATGAGTGAAGGTAAGAGCCAGTTCAGAGGTCTGATCCTGAGAGCCAAGAGAAGCCCTGGACAGGGTGGACGAAGGGAGAAAGGTAGGTAGTTCTGGGGGCAGGCTGCGATGTCAGACTCCCCAGAGCCAGGCAGCATACCAAACCACACGGCACAAATGGTACCACTGTCCTCGTGGGACCAGTCCATCCCAATAAACATTAGTCATGAGCATTTATTGAGTATTCGTGAATCAGCTGATTTTTCTTTAGTCTCAGCTTCCCTACGTATGGGCAGCCTGGGTGGCTCATCTAATTCCCAGCCAGTAGCAGAACCTGAGTCCTTAATGTCTACCACCAAATAAACACCACACACACACACACACACACACACACACACACACACACACACACCAGATAGCCCCGTATACTGGGGAGTGCCTGGTGGGAGTGGTGAAGTCTAGAGCCTGTGATTTCTGAACCTAAATGCAAGTGTGGCTTTCTCTTTGTTCCTCTAGTCCTATATTCAGAGCCAGCCCCAGATCAGGCCCACAAGATGGGGTGCCTGAAAGCAGCCCCCGTTTCTCCCATCTCAAATGTCTTGTATTCATTCTGGAATGGAGCAATCAGAGCTTGTGGATTAATGGGCATGGCTCTTGTCTTTAAGTCCCACCCGCTGACAGTCTGCCTGATTCCTTCATCTCCCTGCTTCTCAACCTTTCAAAAAAAAAAAAAAATACAGGCGGCCTGCTTATCTTAGTGTGCGGTTGCCATGGAAACAGCATCCCTTGTGAGATGCTGTCATAACACTTCAGTGTGGTTTGGAACACTTAAAGACACAGTCTCCTCCCTGGGCTCAGCCACGGGGCAGCAGTCAAATGATGGAGAGAGGCAGGGCAGGAGGGAAGAAGCAGGCAGGCCTTCGCTTTAGACAAGTCTGCCTTCATCATTTGAGGGTTTGGATTCGCCAGCTGCCTGTGTCTCCATGAAGTTGGCTCGATGATGCACATTTTACAAAAGAGGAAACAGAGGGTAGATGGATTAATTCATCATAGCAGATACAACTAGATACAGGTTCCTGGTACGCTAGCTGGATACAAGTCCATGGAATTCTGGGTTCAAAGCACTCCACATCCAAGATAAAAAACTACCTGGGAATTAATCAGATTTCAAGAGGTAAACAGTTTCTCCATGGGAGAAGATCTCCGATGCAGGGAGATATAGTTGAACCAGTAGGTGGGGACTCAGATAGCTAGGAGTGGCCAGAGTAGGTCTAGCAGTAGTTTCAGCTGTGAACTCATTGCTGGAAGCTTATTGCATGCCTAGTCTCACCTGTGTGAGCAGGCCGGCACTACTGCAGTAAACCACTGTCTGGGTCTCTTGTTGTCCCATCTGGCCCACTGTTTGGATGAGTGGAGATGCGGAGACTGTTATGGATGCTCACCTGGGCCAAAGGTGTCTTCTGGTGCCTTGTGCATTTCTGAGTGCTTCCCCATTGTCATTGTTCAACAGGAGCACCCTGGAACCTGGGCTGTTCACTCAGAGCAGAGAATGAGAATGGCTTTGGGGGAGCTCACTTCCAGTAGGATAGCGATGCTCAAAGATCTTTTTCATAAGGCCTGCCTCAAGCTTCCTTTTTTTATTGATACAGGGTTTCTCTGTAGCTTTGGAGCCTGTCCTGGAACTAGCTCTTGTAGACCAGGCTGACTTCAAACTCACAGAGATCCGCTTGCCTCTGCCTCCAAGGGCTGGAATTAAAGGCCTGGCTTCAGGCTTCACTTTTAAGATTCATCCCTAGTCAGAAGCCTGGCCCAGCCATATAGCTCCTGTGTCTCCACAGACCATAAGCTCTGGGATTCCTGTTGCCTTGAGAGCTATCCTTTCCCTCAGCTCCACTTTCACTCAGCTGGGCCTTAGCATGGGCTGTCTGTCTGCTCTGCTGGCGTTCTTCCCCAGGATGGGGTCATTGACCTTCCATATAAACCAAGGCATCTTCTCGTAAGGCTTCCTGACCCTTGTCCCACCATGGCCAGGCAGCTATGACATCACCCGCACCCAGCTCACTGAAGTTCCATGGTGGACCACTGCCAGCTCTCTTCCTGCTGCTTGAGGCTGCCATGAACCCCAAGGGTTGTCTTCATCACCAAGTTCATACTGTCCACATGTGGTCTGCCACTGAGAAAGTATGAAGGAAACAGAATGAGTGTGTGAGACTGCATGCATGAAGCATGAAGCATCTGCTGTATGCCAAAAAGCAAGACTGACTCCATAGTCCCACGAGCCCAAGGCCCTGCAAGGCTGCCACTGGTTTCTTCTTCCTTCCCTGTTTCTACCTGACCCTCACTCTCTGCTCCACAACCAGTCCCTGTCCTCGGACCTCAGGGCTCAGGGTCCACACCCATGCCACAGGCCATGATCAGGTTGTCTCTGCTCAAATGTCAGCCCACAGAGAAGACACCCAGCCTTATCCTCATCCTTTGTTACAGTCCCCAGGGCTGCACACACACACACACACACACACACACACACACACACACACACA
>NW_004949096.1:17388183-17392114 GCF_000317375.1 Microtus ochrogaster | reverse complement strand
ATAGATTTATAAATACATGATATTACATAACATGGGAAAGCATTCGTTGTTTGTAAATTCATTCACATCGAATCCATGATGAGCTATTGGCGTTCCAAGGAGAGTGGACGCTACGCTCCCTGAAGGGAAGTGTTCTGCTCACCACTGTAACTCCAGGATTAAGAAAATAATCAGCAACATACTGTGGATACTCAATAAATGCTTTTAAATGAATACATCTAAGACTGGCCCAGACTTCCCATGGAGACAGCTCAGGACCCAAGGCAGGAGCACTGTCCCACCTGCGGGGTTCTGGACTGAATCAGGAGAATGCCAAGCTGAGCCCAACATTCACCTACCTCTGCTTTCTGAGTATGGGTGTAATGGCCACACACCTTAGGCCTCTTCTCTGACAGGACGGACTGCACCCTCAAGCCACAGCCAACCCCCCCATACTGCTTTCGCCAGGTCTTTCTGTCACAGCAATGGGAAAGGTAGCAAATATGACACCCATTTGTGTAACAAGACACTGAGCTGTTCTTCTGCCTAGTTCTATCAGCCACTGAAGCCATCAACTGCCAAAGCCCCTCTCCAGGTCTCAGTGGGTCCATCGATGGTGAGAAGGGTGTGTCCCAGACAGGGAGGTACACTTGGAAGCCTCACAGTGTCTGACTGGCTTGTCTTACTGTTTGACTCAGTGTCAGAGCCCTCTCTCTCCTCTCTCTCTCTCTCTCTCTCTCTCTCTCTCTCTCTCTCTCTCTCTCTCCCCCTTTCTCCTTTCCTGCGGGTCAGAGCAAGGGAGTGTGTGCAATGATAAACACACCACACTTGCATCTGCTCCACTCTTCTTGGGCCCTTACAGTTCAGTCACGAAGTCACTGCTTCCATAACCAGCCTAGGTTCCTGACTCAGGGACAGGGTGAAGCCACATGAGGGATGGTGTCCACCTGACTGCTCAGAAAACCCAGAGAGGCTAACATTCCTGAGCATGAGCTGTGTCCCCTCCATCCCCACCCCTAGGTCTGAAAACAAGCAACCAAGAACTCTGGCACGGAATGAGGACTTGAGGGAATGTCTCGGTCCTTGACACCATGCACGGTCCTGGCAGATAAGGCGTGCAGAGGATAGCAGAGGAGGGTGCTTGTCTCCAGAGCACCTAGACCTACATCTTAAACATGAATCACTGTTTTCCCCGTTTCCAGTGTGCCCTGCTGACAGACTATGAAAATAAATATGTTTTCTGCTGCTTCTGGAGATATTTTTCTTCTCATTCTCCAAATACCGTAATTCCTGGTATTCAGTATGCACCCCGCCCCTGAATGACTTCCAGATCAGTATCACCAATAGTAATGCCTCCTCCAGAGCAGGCCTTCCATGCATGATAAAAAGGCAGCCAGCTTTCTGAGCACCACAGGCTAGCCTCAGTCTTTCATGCTTCCTCTGGGTTTATCGCCTATGACTCCCTAAAGGAAAAGCCTCATATCTGAGCTTGGGTGGCTGGCTCATCCCGCACTCGTGATGAGTATCTGTTGGGAACTGAGAATCTAAGAGCCTAGGGTGGCCCAGGCTCAGCTCCTGAAGGCACCAGAACCAGACAAACCAAGGACCGCTGATGAAGCCACAACACACATGAATGGAAGACGGGCTGACGAGGGTATCCTGCTCAGAGTGCAGGGTTTCCCATGCTTCACGTGTGTTTCAGAGAAGCCAAACAAGACACACACACACAGTGTTTGGCCACTTGGTCCTAACTTTTATTAACAGTTGGGAAGAGATGAATGTAACATTACCCCAGGTCGGGGACCTCCTGATGCCTGTCGAGCTCTTCCAGGAATGGCAGAAACAAAGTCACTAGTTTCGTGCCACCAGAGTCTGGAGTCATGTCCATACGCAGGACAGCCCTCCTCCAAGCTGCCCGTCCATTACTGTAGTGACTGGCTATGTAAAGCTATTTGCATTAAATGAGAATTGAAGCCGAAGGGCCAGTTTCTCTGTCTTACTGGGCAGGAGTGCTGTGTGTGGTAAGTGGCTCCATGTTGGGAAGCACAGATCTGGAGCATTCCATTGTCACAGTTACCAGGGACAGCACTCAGTGAGGGTGGCAGAGGTGCCACTTCTGATAACCACAGAGGCTCTTCCCGGAGGCTCCTGCTCTCTCAAGTTTCAACCTGCCGGTTGTTTACTGAGCCCTGGCCTCTGAACCCTCGTGTGACCCTTTAAAGGAAGAGGACAAAGTTTACTCAACCAGACTCTATTTCCAGCCTCTAAATTTTTGACCTCTTTATCAAAAATAATGGGGAGGTTATGGCTCAGTAAGTCCTGCGTTCATCTCCCACGAGCTCACAGTGAGTGACCAGGGCTGTGACTTGGTGGTAGAGGGCTTGTCTATCATGCTCAAAGGATTTGAGTCCCAGCACTTAATAAACTGGGCATGGTGACACACACCTACAACCCCAGCCGTGGGAAAACAGTGGCAGGAGAGTCGTAAGTTCAAAGTTATCTTCAGGTACATAGTGAGTTCAAGGCTAGCCTTAGCTAACATAAGATCCTGTTCCAAAATGCAGGATGTTAAGTCTAGCCCTGCTAAAACAGTCAATATCCCGACGTCTACATCATACAAGAGAAAGGGGGAAGCCTCCAAACAAAGGGGACATTATGAACACTATAAGCCCACTGTGCCAAAGCTGCACATGTAAAATGGAAAGTTGAAAACACCCCCGGGGTACAGCGGGCTGAAAGACAAAGGAGGGGTTTGAGGAGAAAATGACAGTGTGAATGGGTGGTGGGGCCTATAAAGAAAGGGAAAATTTATCACAGAGTTAAAGTCCTCACCCTCAAGACTGGTGTCTCAAAAGCTCTGCAGCTCTATTTAGACGGGAGTACTCAGCCAGACCTGCTGTTAAAACACAAACGGAGAGGCTGCGGAAGCAGTGAGGCGCTTGCTGAGTGAACTCTGCCTAGGGAGAGCAAGCTGGCCCTCCTGAATTCCTGGCTGTGGGGCCTGGAGACGGGTGTGTATCCCCTGCTTTCCTCCACAAATATTCTTTGTGTATCGTGGATGGCTAGCAAAAGCCTTCACAGTGATGGGATCTCTCAAACCCTGTGGAACACCTGATTTAAGCGTCTGCACTGTTCAGATTGATCGCTACACTTTGTCTTGGTACCATGTTTGGGGCAGTTAAAATCACCACCGAGATTTTTAATGATACATTTTATTTATACAGCACTCCGCATTTTTACAGCATCCGCCGCCGGCATGAGTGGTGAATAATTTAGAATAAGGAGTGCAGCCAGCCTTCCATAGAATTCTCCAAACCAAATCTGCTGCCCACCTCCTAACCTCCCTGCACCTGCTGTGAGATGCCCCCCGCCCAAGTCTCAGTTTCCCAATAGGAAGAAGGTTCTCACTTTATACAGTTTTCAGATGGTTCTGGGCTGGTCCTGAATCAGGCAGGGATTTTGCTATGCTCCGGGCATAGCTCAGAGCTCTGAGACACAAGCAGGGAACAAGGCTAAGGCACTGGCTACCTCTGGAGTCCACTGTCCCCGGACAAAGGATATCACAAGGCATTTCCTTATGCTGAGATAAAAGTGAGAGTTCAGAGCATGGGTCCCTGGGATGGTTGGACTTGTGAGCTTGGCTGGCTCACAAGGACACTTGGGTAGTCCTGTAAGGGTGTTTCTAGTGGGGACTAACCGAAGAGGAAAGACCTGTCCTAAAAATTTGGGTAGCATCATTCCATGGGCTGGTGCACTGAATAAAAAGGAGAAAGCGAGCTGAGCACCAGCGTGTGTCTCTTGCCACTTTCGAACTGCAGGTACAACGTGATCAGCTCTCTCAAACGCTGCCATGCGGCTCCCACCCGAACCCGACAGACTGCCATGCACCCCCTGCCCCCAACAACTACCATGTGGCCCTCTTTTGCCCCTGACTGCCATGTGCCCCCCGCCC
>NW_004949096.1:17377292-17387843 GCF_000317375.1 Microtus ochrogaster | reverse complement strand
CCCCCCCAGACTGCCATGTGGCCCAATCCTGTCCCCGACAGACTGCACCCTTGAACTTTGAGTCAGAACATTCCCTTCTTCACGCTGTTTTCACCAGGTATTTTTACACAGCGACAATGTTGGGAGAGTTTAGCACAGTTTGAGGGCAGAGCTGGAAACTCAGTGGGCTTTGGGGGAGGCCATGGTTTGGCTCCGCTACTGTAAAGATGGGAAATACGTGACTGTTGCTGATCAACTGTGGTTCAGTCCCTTCCCAGGCCTTGGTGGCAGGGGTGTCCCAGGAGGAACCTCGAACAGCAGCATAACGACCACTGTGCACTGAACCCATCAGCACCCGTATCCACTCTACTGTGACAGTGTATGTACCACGCCTGTATTAAATGACCAGTTTTTAAGACGTGCCTCAGTTTCTCTCAGTTTCTCAGTCAACCACAGTGGCTGAGCCTTTTTCCTCTCATGCCACTAATCTCCTGGTGCTCTTGGACTTCCCTGATGAAGCTGTCAAAAAGAAAGCCTTGTAGGTGAATTGAGGAAGTTGCACAAACAACTTATGTGAGGCCGGCTCCTGGGGTGACGATGCGGTGAAACCTGGGAGGCAGCACTCAGGATACCATGTGGATGGTACAGAGGATAGAGACAGAGCCTATGGCCATGACAAAGGTGTTGGGATCAATCCAGAGAGCTGGGGAGTTAGATGGAGTTATTCATGATGGAGAGGTGTTCTGCAGAGCTCTCTAGTGTGTGCAGCGAGCACAAAGGACCAGGTAAATATCCATATGAGCAAGTGCAGAAACGGGGCTGGGGCATCCAGATGCACACACTGTGGTTGCTGTGTTCCAGTCTGCGGCTTTTCTATGCATTTCCTTATATTGTGCTGAAGTTTTTCATTTTAATGAAGGCCAATTTATTGAATCTTCCTTTAATGGTTACTATTTTTAATGGCCCAAGAAATCTTTGTGTATTTACAAGGTCTTGAAGAGTGTTCCCTATATTTTCCTTAAGAAATGAAGAATTCCTTTAACTTAATAATAAAACAGCAGCCCAAGTAAAAACTACATAGAGGACAAGCAGATAAAGTATTTCAGGCAGGAAAATATATAAATGACAGGAAATTTGTAGAAAAAAAATCTCATTATCACTAGCTAAGCAGGGTGCAACGGAAGACAAGGGAAGTAGAGAGGGCTCCGTTCCAAAAGCGCTTATGGAGTGAGCATGAGGGCCTGGCTTCAGATTTGCAGCACCCACTTAAAAAAAACTGGGTGTAGTAGCAGGTGCTTCAATCCCGGTGCTGGTGAAGCAGAGACAGGAAGATCTCTGGGGCTTGCTGGCCAGCCTGTCAATCCAACCAGTGGGTTCTAGACTCAGGGTGAGACCCTGACTCAAAAATAACATGGAGACTTAGAGAGAAAGGCACTCTAACGTTGACCTCTGGCTTCCCCACATATCATATGCACTTGAACCCATGTGAACACACATACACACACACACAGACATACAGACACACACACACAGACACATACACAGACACACAGACAAACACACACACAGACACACACACAGACACACACACAGACACACACAGACACACAGCTATGCATGGTGGGACAGACCGACAATTCTAGTACTCAGGCAATTGAGGCAGGAAGATCCCATTCCCGGATACATAACACGATTATGTCTAAAAAACTAACAACATTAAAACAGAAAGAGCTACACAGTGCAGCAGCAGACAGAAGGAAGTGAAAGAGACGGCCACAAGTGCTGTGCACTGGAAGAGCTGGCCGTCCCTGACACCACAGAGAGGAGTCTAAAACACTGCCTGAATTTTAGAACACACCTCAGGAGTGCCTTTTGATACCTTAAGCCTACATTTTATCTTTGAAACAGTTATGATTCTAAGGCATTTACCAAAGGGGAAAAGTTTGTCTCCAACCACAGACTTGGGCTCATTTTTTTTATTGAGGTGTAATTACATCATAGCCCAAAACAGAGACAGTATAAAGGTCATCAAGACTAGTGGACAAACAAGTTGTTACAGACACAGAGCTGGAGATTCTGCTCAGCAACCATAAGGAACCAGCTACTAATGCCTGCAACAACCAGGTGTAGTCTTCAAACATTAAGCTGAGTCATGGAAGCTGGAGATAATAGTACCTGCTGTAGGGTTCCATGTGTAGAATGTTCTAGAACAGACAGAACTAGGAATAGAAAGCACTGTTGTCCCTAAGGAAGGTATCATGGAGATATTGGGAAGGGATAGAAAACTTCTTTAATTTAAAAACTCACATTTATTTATTTATGAGTGTGCATATGTGTGAGCATGCACTCCTATGTTCCTGTCTCAACACAAATGAGGAGAGACCACTTTGCAGGAGTGAGCTCTCTCCTACTCTGTGGGTTCTGGGAATTGAAATCAGGTCACCAGACTTGGCAGCAAGTGCCTTTACCCACTGAGTCATCTTGCCAGCTGGACAGCAGAAATTTCTGGACAGACAGAAACCCTGGTATCGAATGGGCCGTGTTGTACAAAGGCAAAAGGATTGTGCTGTCACTGTTTGGGTCTGCATCGTGAAGGGTTGTAGTTCTTGGGGCAAGAGAACTAAAGGTTGTGGGATGGATGGTGTGGGAGTTCTGGGCCAGTTTTAGAACTTTAGAGCCCTGTATTGTTATAGAACATTGCAGATACGTGATGCTTGGCTGAAAGATTCCATCATTATACAACAAAGATCTGTTGACCTACTGTGTACTGTCACAACCCCTGGACATTGGCACCTCAATGTCCGTCACCCATCAAGCAGCTGAGCAGAAGGCGGCATGCTTGTGTGCACACTAGTGTGTGCCAAAGCATCCCAAGAAAGCCATTCAGTGTTATAATGTCCAGTTAAAGACATTAAAACATTCTGTTTAAGCCACTCAGAGCTGTAGCTGTACCTCAACTTGGAGAGAGCTTGCCTAGCATGCGCAAAGTCTTTGGTTAGAACCTCAACACCCTAACAAGTAGGCATAGCGACACACATCTATAACCTCAGCCTTTGGGTGGTAAAAACAGGGAGATAATAAAGTCACGGTCATCTTCAACTATATAGAGAGTTCAAGGCCAGTTTGAGCTTTAGGAGACAGCCCCCCTCCTCAAAAAATAAGGCCCTACTCAGCTCCTTCTTTCCTTCTCTAGGGTCTACATTATCTAGACTTACATGGAGCAAAGTCCAAGCAGGTGAGGATCAAAGGGCCTCGGTCTGGTACCTGTGCTCGGCACACAGGTAACGGTGGCCTCTAGCAAGGTAGCAACCACAAAGTGGTGAGGCCGCCAGTTTCTGGCCACCCCATATCCTGTGCAGAGACCTCTAGAGCGCTGAACATACGTATGTGTTTCTTGACTGTATGTCCGCATACAGTAGACACTCGATAAGCGCAGGGCATATCAAGTCAGCACATCTACCCAGCCGTCCCTCTGTGGCTGGCAGAAAGACTACAAGGAATTGCAAGAAGGAAAAGGGAGGACATGAGAGGCAGGAACCAGCTTGATTTATTAACATTGGGAGAGAGGAGTGAATTCATTATCTCCCTGTAATTTGCCTGTAAATATTCACGCGATTTCTCTCAGCCTTCCCATTAAAGATAAATGCACAAATCAACAAGCCAGTGGAGGTGTTCTGCACTCAGGCAGCGTTCCTCCCTTCAAACACCACAGTGACTTTGTGTTTGTTTTGAAACAGTCTCTGGTAGCCTAGGCTGACTGTGAGCTCATTTTGTAGCCAAGGCTGGCCTTGAATTCCTGGTCCTCCAGCCTCGACCTCCTGAGGGCTGGGACACAGGTCTGTGTACCACCATACCTAGGACCCAATACTGGAGATGGAAGCCAGAGCTTTGTACATGCTAGGCAAGTACTCTAACTGAGTTGTACCCTCAGGGTGACTAGCTAGTTTGGTGCCATTACTACCACCCTCAAGTAGTCCTGGGGATAAGCTGGGGGATGGGTGACAAAGCCAATCAGGAGTAGGTACTATTTCCCAGGGACCTTAAGCAGACTGACTCACAGGACCCACAAATGGATCCATGCCAAGAGGACTCACTTAGTTGAGTTTGTCTCAGGAGAAAATCCCTTCCCTTTGACAGGGTCAGAGGTTACTCACAGATAGACCTCTGCACTCGTTGGGTCCCTTGATAAGAAGGAGGGGGGAGCCTGTTAAATCTTACAACTACATGGCCTAAGGAGAGGGACACAGGTAGAAAAGAGGCCACCAGAGGGCCAGTTTGGTCCTGGCGGGGGGCTTATGGTTGAACCTTGTTAGGATGAAGTTTTCCAGGCAGACCCAGGGCCCCTCATAAGTAACTCACAGTCCCTCCTCAGAGAGGCCTTCCCTTGGAACCAGATTAGGGCGGCAGGGATCTGGTAGGAAGCTTAGAATCTCTCTCCTCTCTAGATGGGGGAGTAGAACCAAACCCCTTCCTATGCATGACATCTGCACATCACGAGCCAAACCCACGGATGCTTGGGGAATTGAACTTGCTTCACCAAGCCCTGGGGTGATGGTGCCAAAGCTATGGCAGTAGCTGGGAATCAAACACTTTTCTCTGAGTCCCAATGGTGGCCATTGGAGATAGGTCAGGCCACACTGGGATCCCATTTCACAGAAGGAAGTGAGGCCCAGCACTGCAGTCACACAGGCGGGAGAGGGGGTAGAATCTGGATTTAAACTGGCCGCCCAGACTACAGGATCTTTCCACACGAGACAACAGAAATAGGAAGGAAGTGGGAGGATGCACAGTCCCAGGACATGTGTGCTCCTGATAAACTGGGTGCAGAGCTTTGTCCCTTTAAATACACAGTCTTTGGTGCCCAGCCCACTCACAGGTCATCTAACATAGCACCCTCTGCAAGGATGGGCCTGACTCACAAAGGAAGAAGCTGGGGCCAGGAGCTCATTGCTCTCCTGGCATTCAAGGCATCGGGGTTTCTGTCTGTGCCAACATCATAGTCACTGCTGCTGGCTATAGAACAGCTTTTTTTCACCAGTCAGATGTGACCAATGAGCCATCCACCAGGTGGACCTGACGCTCTGCATCCACCCTGCCTGAGCCCCTGGTTGCAGGGTATCGGGGGGGTGGGGGGGGAGACAGAATGCAATGGCACAGAACCCATGCCTGCAGGCTCCACCAGTCAGGACTGGGCCACTCCATGAAGACTGACATTTCCCGTGGTGCTCCCACCACCCCCAAAGGATCCTCTGCCAGCACGGAGATTCAATTATGGTCATTATGGTGCACTTAGGAAAACCAGGGAGCAGGCTAATACATTTTCAAAAGATTGGCAACAACAGAGGTTGAATCAAAACGAGTTTCCTACTTAACCCTCAGTTAAACAGAAAATCCATTTAGCCACAGCGCAGTACCCTCCTTCCAGCCTCCGCTATTGTTCTTCCTTTAAACTGCCTGCCACTTAGCTTAACATCTTTAACACCCAAAAGCCGTCTTAGAATTAAAACTAAACCACTGATGGACAGCAGGATGACATCAACCTCTAGGGCAGTGGTTGTCAACTTTCCTAACACTGTGACCCTTTTTATACAGTTCCCCATGCTGTGGTGACCTCCCAACCAGAAACTTCTTCCATTGCTACTTTGTAACTATATTTCTGTTATTGTTATGAATCACAATGTAAATATTTGATATGCAGGATATCTGATGTGTGACCTTCCCCAACATACACAACAGGGTTGAGACCCACCCCCTACACACACACATACACACACAACGGGGTCGAGAGCCACAGGTTGAGAACCTCTGCTCTAGGAGTTTGCAGTCCAGGACTCAGCTTCCTCAAACCAACAGGACAAGAAAAAAAAACCACCCTTGGTGGGCACCAGAGGCAGCAGCCCAGAGTCCCAAGAGAGGATTAATTGACACCACCGTGTCACAAACCAAACACCACAGTCACTGGGTGACTTTCATAAGAAGGCTGAGGATAGTTTGCACTTGGACCCAGTGATCTCCAAGTGTGCTAAGCTGCAGTGGACTGAGGTTAGCTCCCCCATTAACCAGGAAAGACCATCATCTATTTGGCCACAGGGTTTCTGTATTAACTACGGCGTCACTGTTTAGATATTGGCATCTTTTGAAGAAACTCTTACAGTATGTGAGGTGCACAGTCCCCACCAAAGTGGCCACTGGAGGGCTAGCCTCCCCCAAGCAGGGGCTTCCAGTGGGACTGTGTTGAGAAGTCTTCCAGACAGCCCCAGAAACCCTAACACCACAGGTCCCTCCTAGCGTCTTTCTTTGAGACCAGTGGAAAGGGATGTGGAATGACAGCACAGACCCACACACTACAGGCTTGGTCCTTGGTACTCCTGGGAGCCGGGAGAACTTTAAGGGTTTGCTTCCTTTTGCTGCGATAAAGACACCATGACCAGAAACAACTTGGGGAGGAAAAGTGTATTTCATATTACATGTCTCGATCACTGAAGAAGCCAAGGCAGGAACTCAGGCAGAGACCATGGGGGCTGCTACTTACTGACTAGCTCGTCTTTAAGGCTTGCTTGGCTTGCATTCTGATACACTCAGGATCATCCCTCTAGGGATGGCACCGCCCACAGTGAGCTGAGCCCTCCCACATCAATAATTAATTAAGAAAAGACCTTGCCTATAGGCCAGTATGAAAATGCTAGCTTGTGTCAGGTTGGCAAAAATAAAACAAACAACAACAACAACAACAACAACAAAATAACAAGAGCAGGAACTCAGAAGGAGTCTTCAGGTCACTGAGGTGTGTCCTTGAAAGGGTTAGGAGAATCCTTCCCCCCTTTCTTTTCCCTTCATCACTCGCGACATGAACAGTTTGCTTGGCCATACATTCTCACCAGAATGCTCCGTCATAGCAAAAAGCAACAGGGCAACAAATGACTGAGATATCCCAGACTGTAAGCCAAAATAAACCATATCTATTTATAAGTGGCTTATCTTAGGCATTTGTTACAGTAGTACCTGGCTAATACACTGGCAAAAAGATACTCCAAGGATAGAGTTGGGAGATAAACCACACAATGTTGGGCTAAGTTTAAATTTCAGAAAACAACAGATAAATTGATGTCTTAAATAGTACATGAAACAAATATTTCCCGGGGCTGACTATACTAGAAATTATTTCATGGGCTCAGTCTGTTCAGAGCTTGCCATGTGACCCAGTTAGGGTTACTATTGCTGTGATGAAACATCATGACCAAAAGCAAGCTGGGGAGGAAAGGGTTAATTTGGCTTATACTTTCACATTGTAGTGCATCACTGAAGGAAGTCAGGACAGGAACCCAAAGGCAGGAGCTGATGCAGAAACCATGGAGGGGTGTTGCCTCCTAGCTTGCTTATCATGGCTTGCTCAGGCTGCTTTCTTATAGCGCCCAGCACCACCAGGTCAGAGATGGCTCACAGCGGGCCGTACAGGCTTGCCTACATTCAGAGCTTGGGAGTCATTTCCTCAGTTGAGGCCCTCTTCCCCTCCATAACTCTAGCTTGCGCCAAGTTGATGTAAAGTTAGCCAGCATGTCATGTAAGGAATACCTAAGTTCCATTCCCAAACTCTACGTAAAAGCCAGCCAAGGTACCGTGATTGTTATCTCAGCACCGGGGAGGTGGAAACAGGAAAATCTCTGGAAGCTAATTGCTGAGCTCCAGGTCCCAGGAACAGAGTCTGCCTCAAAAGCCAGAGTGGAGGGTGCCCGAGGGAGACTAGCACCTAAGTGTGTCATCTGGTCTTTACACACACACACACACACACACACACACGAACATGCACATGGTCACACATATCCCCTGTTCGATGGAGCTCACATTTAATGGAGCATCCTGTGACCGTGCTCGTGAGCTCTGGAAAGGTTCTCAAGAGGCAAGCAGACAATGGTGGCTGCTGGAAGACAGCGGCTCCATGCAACAGCAGGGGTCCTTGCACTCTGGCATGCTGGAAGCAGCCGCACACACTGCCCTGCAGTGAGAGATGGGAGTGAAGAAAAGCAGGAAGCCGACAGAGAGGCCCTTCGAGCCAGAATACCGTGGAAGCCACGCCGGGCAGGCATGAACAAAGACAGGAAAGGAAGGGGCCTCTCATCCTGAGGGGAGCAACAGAGCGCGCCTGCCTTTTCCAAGCTCCCGACTGTTGTTTTACGGCCTGAACAATAACAGACACACTCACGCAACCCTTGTTATCTTTGGAGAACATCCTGGTGGTCTAAACTATTGCAAGCAGTTTGAGGTCGGAGATTGGGGTTTTCAGTGTTTACACTGAGCGATGCTAGGAGTGCCTGTAGGGGAGAAGGAGGAAAGGAGGGTGAATGACAGAGCTCCTTGGGCACAAGTGCCAGGGCTGGCCAGTCCCATGTGTTAAGGACTTCCTAAGGGCCATGGGGATTTCTCCAGCAGGAGTGGCCAGCACTGTTCTGGTTCTCCTCGCTGCCTCCAGGAGGCTTCAAGGTCATGGATGGGTGCTATTTGGACAGTGGACAATCCCAGTTCCAGCGTCTGGCCTGAACCCCTCCTGTCACTGATCCTCTGCCTTTCTCAAGAGCCACCATCCAGCCCGACAGTGTAAAACGCACACCAAGCCAGAGAGCTTGGACAGCAAGACAGCAAAGGGGCTCCGCACCTCATCCACCAGACACAGGGCCTCCTGCAGAACATGCCACCCTCGCGGCTCAACAGTGCCTCAGAAGTCTCTTCTTTGAAGTTGATCTCGGTTCCTGAGGGACCTTTCCTACTGAAAAGACTGTCTGGGGAGTCCTGGCAGAAGTCCAAGACAAAAACCCCCAGATCCCAATCTCTTGGTGTTTATGCAATTTTTAATTAGAAGAGCTGCTTCCACGCAGGGCTAAGCAGAAAGGGAAAGGCTGTGGAGGTGGAGGGAGGGGTAAGGGCAAGGACAGGGGTCCCACCGAGCTAAGCAGGTGGGACTGACTTCTCAGAGGCCACCAGGGTAAACTGCCACTCTGGGGACGAAGCTTTGCAGTCAGTTCCTCGAATTCCAGGCCAGATACAAAGACGGCACTGAGACTCAATGCCCATAGGAAACTACAGCCGGACAGGTACCAATTTAGGACCCATCTCCAGGACAGGGCACCAGGAACTCCATAGTCACATGGTCACAGGTGCCTTCCCTGTCCTCACCGAGTTTCACCATCCCCACCCTCCTGCAAGAACCCATGGGAGGGGGATGGAGAGATGGCTCAGTGGTTAAGAGCATTGCCTGCTCTTCCAAAGGTCCTGAGTTCAATTCCCAGCAACCACATGGTGGTTCACAACCATTTGTAATGAGGTCTGGTGCCCTCTTCTGGCCTGTAGACATACACACAGACAGAATATTGTATACATAATAAATAAATAAATAAATAAATAACCCACGGGAGTCATTTACCCATTACTAGTGAGGGAAGGAGGCGGTGGACTTTCCTCCCAGGGAGCCGGTAACAAGGGTAAGACTTGCATGTATGGGATGTTAAACCTTAAATCTGGGGCTGGAGAGATGGCTCAGCCATCAAGAGCACTTACTGCCTTTGCAGAGGACACGGGGCCAGTTCCCAGCACCTACGGGATGCCTCATAACTGTCAGTAACTCCAACTCCAGAAGACACAATGCCTCCTCTGATCTCCATGAGCCTCTGCATGCAGCTGGTGCACAGACATACACCCAGGCACACATCAAACTGAAAACCAAATCAAACCTGCAACCAACTAAAAACAAACAATTTAGAGCAGGTCAGAGATAAAACACTAATTTGAGAATGACCTTGTGGTGACCTAGGGTCTAAGCAATCCCTGCAATCTCTAGCAGGTTTTAATAGTATGTACAGACACTTCCAAAGAATATCCTGTCTGCCTGCCTTTATTCATTTCTTCTTTCCTTGAGGGTCTGGTGGGCCAGGGAGATGGCTCGGCTTGGGAAAAGTTTGGAATTCAATCCCTGGTGCCCAGAGTAGAAGCTGAGACTCTCTTCTAAAAGTTGCCTTCTGAGCCCTCCTCCACAAGCCCTGGCATACTTATGCACACACACTTTGTGTATTCATAACACATATATAAACATATGTATGTCTGTAGCTGGGCATGGTGGTACAGCCTTTAATCCCAGCATTTGGGTGGCAGAGGTGGATCTCTGAGTTTGAAGATAGCCTGCTCTACAGAGCAAGTTACAGGACAGTCAGGATTACATAGAGAAACTTTGTCTTGAGAAGATGGGGGGTGTATGTATGTATGTATATATACATGCACACTCGAACAGTAAATTAAAAACATATAAAAGAAGGTCTTGCCATGCAGCATAGACTGGACTAGCACTTGCTTCATCCTCCTGCCTTAGCCTCCCAGGTGCTGGCACGTCAGGTGTGTTTACCACTCCCTTTCAGCCTTTGGCCTGTTAGCCTTTGAAGAGCATCGTGCTTGTGTGGGGGATGACGCAGAGGGCACCCATTCATTTCAGCAGAGCCAACAGCTGTGGATTGAGAGACGTGTTCATTTCCAGAGCAAGGGGCCAGAGGCGTCCAAGCTCCCCATGGTGCTGGCTATCCTAAGGTTAAA
>NW_004949096.1:17376282-17376695 GCF_000317375.1 Microtus ochrogaster | reverse complement strand
TGTGTGCCATTCACTGAACCTTGTGAGCGTCACTTGTAAGAATTTCTTCAAATACATTTTCTTTGATGTGAAAATATTCTTAAGTGCATTGAAAACATGTGAATTCAGGAACGAGAGCTGGTTCCGTGGTTATGAATGCTGTCTGGTCTTCCAGACAACCTAGATTCAGATCTTAGTACCCACATGAAGGTCACAACTGTCTGTAACTCCAGTTCCAGCGGACCCAACACCCTTTTCTGGCTTCCATGAGCATTGTGTGCATGTGGAACATAAACATATATGCAGGTAAAACATCCATACACATAAAAGTAAATATTTTAAAGTATTAATCCTCAGGAGGTTGAAGAAGTAAGGTTGTGAGTTCAAGACCAGCCTGAGCTACATAAAGAGGTCCTATCTCACAAAAAAAAAAA
>NW_004949096.1:17355711-17368322 GCF_000317375.1 Microtus ochrogaster | reverse complement strand
GTGTGTGTGTGTGTGTGTGTGTGTGAGCATAGGACCATGAACACCACAGCACACATGTGGAGGTCAAAGGAGAACTTGGAAAGTCAGTTCTTCCCTTCCACCATGTGGTTCTGAGGGATCAAACTCAGGTCACCAAGCTTGGTGGCAAACTTGAGCCTTCTTGTTGACCCTCATCTTGCATTTGTATGGGTTGTAGTGCTCACCTCCAGGGTCCCGCATACAAAGATCATCACAGACCTGACTATCTGAGCCCTCTTCTGTACTCCACTATAAGTGGTCTCGTTCCACTCCTGTGACTGAAGACAATCTCATGCAGAGAGGTGGGTGTTAAACCCTCTGCCCAGGGTGAACTATGCCGGAGTAATAGCTGCATGTGTGCACTGGATATGGGGCTCCCAGAATCTTTCTGGACAATCAGTGGATGAGATAACGCTGGACTGGGAAAAAGGAGAACTCGGGGAAGCATGCAGTCTCCTCTATATGGGCAGACCTTGACCAACCCACTCAAGACCCAAACGGAACAAAAGGCCTAAGTGCCTCCTCGTGAGAAGCTGATGAGGAGCAGCACACGGGGACCCTTCCTAGCCGGCAGCACTGAGGCCTTTATTAAAGAGGCTTCCAGCAACGCTGCTCCTCCTCGTCACCTTCCACCGTGGGAGGACACAGCATGCCCTCTGAAGGAACTGTGGAGACACAGTCTTCACTAGATAGTTTAACCCAAATCTGACACCTCAGTCTTAGTCCCCAGCCTCTACTCAGGAGGGGGCAGGGGCATTTTTTTTAAAGTATCCAGCCTTGAGTATCTTGTGATAGCAAAAAATGGACTAAGCCACTAAGTGAAAAAAGACTTCACCAGCTTGACTTCCTGACCCAGAACACTGGCTCTCCTTCCTTCCTCTCCGGCCCGCAGACGGAACCCTGTACCATTGATTCTACTGGATCTCCAGCTTGCCAAGTGCTGGCCCTGGTATCTCTCAGCCTCCATCCTTGCAACACACACACACATATACACACATACATACACACACATACATACAAATACACACACATGCACACACACACATATACATACACACATACACAAACATACACATATGTACATACATACACACATACATACAAATACACACATACACATACATACACACACATACACATACATACATACAAATACACACACATACACATACATACAAACACACATACACACATACAAATACACACATACACATACATACACACATACATAAAACACACACACATACAGACACATACACATACACTGTTGGTTCTTATTTCCATTCCTATGTGAAACCCTGCCTATGCCTAGGTATAGAACCAATTGCTTTCTCACTTGAGAGAGCAATAAGCATATGAAATTTGAAATAAAAAACAGGACAAGGCTGGAGAGATAGCTCAGCATAGAAGAGCACACACTGCTCTTGCAGAAGAACTGAGTTTGGTTCCCAGCAGCCATGTGAGGCAGCTCATAACTGTAACTTCAGGAGATCCAAAGCCTCTGGCCCCCTCAGGCAACATCATTCATGTGCACACACCTACACACATTTATATAAATAAAGACAAATCCTTTTTTAAAGCATTTCTACTAAGACACAAACAAAAGAAATACTTTAGTACAAGACCCGTTTGGAAAAACATAAAACTCTGATGAGAAGAACCAAAGAAAAATAAAGCATAAAAGGACGGTCCACGTCCGTGGGTATGAGGGTGGCCCACGTCCGTGGGTACGAGGGTGGTCCACGTCCATGGGTACGAGGGCGGCCCACGTCCGTGGGTACGAGGACTCACTACTGCCCACTTATCAAGGATTCCCAACTAGAACTCCAGGCTTCAACAGAATCTGGCCAAAGTCCCTCAAGACATTTTGTGGATAATAACAAACGGATTTTAGGATTTTATATAGGAAAGGCAAACAAACACGCTAGTTAACCGGGAAAATCAACGGTGTTAAATAACCAAGGCTGGGAACAGAAACTGCTGATGCTAAGACACATTGTACTTCCAGAGTAATCACGACCGTGTGGAACCGGCCAAAGAGCAAACTGGTTAATGGAATAGACGTGAGTGCAGACATGGACCTCATAAATCCTGTCAGCTGGTATCTGACAAAGAAGCAAGGGTGACATAATAAAGAAAAGAGTCTATACAACCAGTAGTACTTAGAAAGCTAGATGCTGCACAAAAACCATCCCCACCATTGTTACCATCACCATCATAATCATCACCACAATCATCACCATCATAATCACCATCATCACAACCATCAATATCATCATACTGCTATCATCATAATCACCATCACACCATCACATTTGCTAACATCACAGTCACCACCACCATGATCATCAGAACCATCACCATCACCATGATCATTACCACCATCACCATCACTACCACCATTATCATTGTTACCACTACCGTCACCATCAAAATATTCATCAGCATTATTTAAACAAAGGCCTTTAACAGTTAACAGAATTTAACTCAAAATGAAGCACATACCTAAATGTAAAATGTGAAACTATAGAGAAAAACATTTAAAAAAATAAAAAAAGCTAGATAGCCCTGCTCAGCGTTGTAATCAGACCTGGAAGTCCAGCACTAGGGAGGCTAAGGCAGAGAATTGCACGGTGGAAGCCAGCGGGGACCATGTGTCTTATGAAGAAAGAGAAGAAAGAGAGAGGGAAGAGATGAGGGAAAGAATTGAGTTCTTAGTCCTGAGAAGACACGGATTTGATGGCCATGCTTGGGACTCAGTGATCAGCCCAGACTGTGATTGGATCAGAGACACCCTGGAATTGGCAGCACTGTGAAGACAGGAAAAGATATGTAGGTGCTGGGGCGGGGGGAGGGGAATGGCCGGGTGGGCCCAAGACACCTCTAGAGGGGTGACATTGTCCTGTGGACGTGCCGTGTTTGTTCTCATTTGTCAGACCCTTCACGTGAGCTTCAGATTGTGGCAGTGACAGGTCAGCGAGTACTCACTGACCGTGACACCGTCTCGATGAGGTGTGTTCTCTGTGGGGAGCTGCGTCCGTGGAGATGGCAGGCATGTTAGCAAACTCCCCATCTTCCCTCCAGTCTGCTATGAACCTGAAAGTTCTCTGGGAAGTAAGATCCATTTAGAAAGAAAATGAATGAAAAGCATCAGATCCCAGATCTCTTTCATCGAGTCTAGAGTGTCCTTCCTTCATGACGTGAGAGGCTTGCTCCTTTCCCTGCCTTCAGTGGCTCTTGGGACAGGTGACAAATGGTAACGGCTCACACAGTTGCACCACCAGCTGGGCCAGGCTTCTCCCTTTGTTGGCAGGATGTTTGAAACAATATTTTATTCTATTTTTTTCACAAGGAAGAGGCAGCTGGGTGCAGAGCAGGTCGGGAGACTTAGAAGAGGTCCGTTTCTACTGCTGCTTGTTGTGTGACCTTAGGCTGGTCACTTGCCCTCTCTGATGCTGACAGGGCCCTTCCTCCCCGACTTGGTCTGCAGTTGAAGCCTTTCTCGAGCTGTGATTCTCAGCTCCAATTTGCATCATTATTAAATGGTAGCGGCTGCGGCTGCTCATCGCTGCTGCTGCACAACAGAGAGAATCAATTTGCTCGCTGGGGAAATGAAGACATTATTATCTCTCCAAGATGTCCAGAAATAGGGACGCTACTCAGCAAGCAGGCCTGTCTGCCTGGCTCCGTGACAACTGAGCCAGGGATCTGGAGGCTCCCAGGTAAAGGGTCCGCTTGGCCTTGCCTCCTGTAGGGGACACAGGTGTGTCACCCCCAGCGAACCTTTACTTGTGTAGACTTAAAACTGAACTTGAGGGGTTAGAGAAATTGCTCAGGGCTTAGAGCACCTGTGGTTTACTGAGGATAAGGACTTGGTTTCAGCACCCACATGGTGGTTCACAACCAGGGAACCTGGTGACCTCTCCCCACCTCCACAGGCACCAGGCACACAAGTGGCGCACACACTCAGGCAAAACACGAATACACACAAAAGAAATCTAAAAATACATAAAACAAAATAGCAACTCAGGAATTTGTAAAGAGAAGAGGGCACAGATCTGGGCTGAAAGCCTCCCAAAGGGGCAGAAATGGTAGGGCTGTTGTGAGTTACAGGTACGCACAGGAACAGCCTAAGCTGGAAAGCTCTGGAAGGTACTGGTGAGTGAGAAGCAGACCTGGGTGCTGAGACTCTGTCCCCAGGCACAGAGCCAGGAGGACACTAAAGGAGAGACTTGTCTGGAGGATGCTCCTGTAGCTATGCTCTGGCTGGAGGCCCTGAGTCAGGCTGTGTGGGGCTGGCAGCAAGACGATGACATCACCTTTGGGAACACTGGTGCTCCATCATCCTCACTGCCCTAAGGGCACAGCTGCCCCTGAGCATCTTCCCAGGCTTGGGGATGGGCTGAGACCATCACCCAGGCTGGAGTTCTCCCTCAAGCCCTGTGCCATCATGCCTAGGGATGGACCATTGGAAAAGGTCCCCAGCCACAACGAATCCCGATTGCAGCTTGAAAATGTGCAGTGGGGAAGCGGGAACCCCATCAGGATGTGGGACTCACTGTACCTCAATATCACACCCAACACCAAGGACATAAGTTTTCTCTAGAGTAAGGCTGGGCTCTGAGGCTGAGGAGCGGAGTGACCCAGGCTGAGTCTGCCCAGAGGAGGGGTACAGGAAGTCATTCCAGAAGGAGGCCAAGGTAGCTGGAGCCCCTCAACCAGCAGATGAGCAGGACCAGGGCTGGTATGTGAAGAGCAATAGCCACACTTGTTCTCTGCAACCCCAGAAAGCAGATTCAAGCCAGGCAGAAGCATACAGGTTCCTGCTCAGCCCATTAGAGCCACTCCCCACAGCAGCACGAATCCCTGAGGGTGAATAAGAACCCCAGGGACAGACCCAATCAGTTGAGTCACCATTAAGCTACTCCAACTCTTTGCAAGGCTGACCCATTGGGCCCTTTCTCAACCCTTTATATGAGAAGAAATGGAGTTTTGATCCCCCTTTTAGAGCCAGGGAAAGAGCTCAGAGAAGTTTAGTGACTTGGCCAAGGTCACACAGGAAGGTAGAGCTATCACAACACTAGGTCTAATTCCCTATAGGAGCAGAGAGGAAGTTGATCAAGGCCACCCGTCACCTCTGAGATCTTACAGAGTGTGTGGGATTCTTGGTCTATCTGCCCTGCAGTCTCTCAGCTCCAACACAGCCCCCACCCACGACTTCTCCATCTTGTCAGCAGCCTCTCAGACGCCCCATCTCACCTGCTTGGAAAGTCCAGGCATGCTCAACCTTGGATGAACTCTGGAGTCTTTTGGGGGTACAGCAATAAGCCTCAGAATCACACACAGAGCTAGTCACCAAAACAAAGAGGAACTGGTCTAGGGACAGATAGATGTCCAGTAGAATGGAGTTCAAAGCCAAAAAATGAACCCACACCTAAAGGACTGACATAAAAGTAAACTCCCATGTCCATGATTGGCTCATTCTCAGCAGAGTAAGAGACAAACGGGGCAGGGAAGGACAGCGCTTGACGGAGCTGCGAAAGCTCCATCCTCTACCTCACAACACAGAAAAGTCAGGTCTCCTAAAGCAGCCAATGTTCTAAAAATAACTCTAGAAGTGCAAACTCCTGGAAGAAACCAGAGGTGGCTCTTCAAGACCTTGTATTTGGTAATGGATTCTTGGACAGGACATCAAAGAAGGCACGGACGACATCAACCAAACAAAAAAGAGCTCTGAGATTCCTCTGCTGGGGCAGAGGGGTCTCCATCACCTGCTCCCCTCCTGCCATCATCTGCTTCTTGTGGGCAGACTCTGCAGACTTCATAGAGGGCTGGCTGGCAAGATAGAAACCTCTCTCTCTCTCTCTCTCTCTCTCTCTCTCTCTCTCTCTCTCTCTCTCTCTCTCTCTCTCCTTCTCTCCCCCTCTCTCCTCTCTCTCTGTCCCTCCCTCTGTCCCTCCCTTCCTCTCTCTCCCTCCTCTCCCTTCCTTCCTCTCTCTCCCTCCCTCTCTCCTCTCTCTCCCAGTCTCTTTTCTTCCTCTCCCCTCTCTATGTACAAGGTCAGACCCCTCTTGATCTTCTTGCCTCCCTCTCCCTGAGTGCTGGGACGATAGGTGATTGACTGGGAGCTTCTTTTGTCCTGTCTTGTGCACAGTATGCAAAGCTGGGTTAAGAATTAGTGAAGAGTGTTGCCATGCATGGAAGATGTGCCCTTTGGGTGTTCAACAAACAGTTTCAGGAGCAGGAGACCTGTACTGAGTTCTCCCCTAACCTCGTGGTAGACATGAGCCCTGGAGCAGGTCACTAACTTCTTGGACACCCAAATGGCTCCACCCATAGGAAGCCTAGGAAGCTGACTTTTGGGTATAGGTGCAACCTGCTGAAGGGTGATTGGGCATGATAGCTCCCAGCTTGGAGTAGAAGCTGGGAAAAGCAGCTCACACTCCTGATGGCTTCAAGCCCCAGTAAAACAGAGCTGAGTGCTCGCTGACACAAGCCAGACCCCTTTCCCAACCATTTTTAGAGCAGGCACAGGAAAAGGTACGTGTCTCCTGGGTAACATCACTGTTCATTGATAAACATCCACTCCTATGTCCGGAAGCCTGGATATTTTTAGGAAGGCCCACTGAGAGGCCACAGGACCCCCAGGAGGGCTGCCATTGTGAACACAGCAGGTAATTCCCAGTGCTCGTCACCCTCCCTCACCACACCTGATAATAGTGCTGAGGACACAGGGCGGATGAGAGGGCAGAACGAGATAGCCTGGGGAGTTCGTGTGACCTGGCCCAAAGAGGTACACTGTTCTCCTTTCTCAGAGAGGAGACATCATTTGCTCTGTAGGTATAGGTAGGCCCCAGCATGAGGTATCACCCTGTAGCTCCAGGCCTCCATCTGTTGCTCTGAGGCCATTTTATGTTGTTTCCTGAGACTAGTATTTGTCTGTGTCAGGCTTCCTGAGTCCCTCCTGAGGGTGACCCAGTAACATCTCCTGTTGCTTGCTGTGTTTGAAGAGACTGCAGGTGGGAAGCCTTCTCTGAAGGAAGGTCCTGGGAGGCAAGCTCTCTCCAATAGCTGAAGCCTCTGATAAAGAAAACTGGGCAGCTCCAGGCTCTGTATATATCTGTGGGGATCCAGGCTGAGGCTACTGCTGGAATCTGATGAGCTGGAGAACTGAAGGTGCCAAAAAGGCCACTGTCCACAAGAACCTCAGCCAACCCCAGCTTTTGCTAGCACCCAGCCTTTGATGGAAACCAAAATCACCCCAGGCAGCCAGCTGGATAGCACAAAAACGGCTGAGGAACTGAAGCAGTGATGAGAAAGGAGGTTGAGTGTTGGCCAGCCACGGATAGCAGGGACACGGAGAGTGGGGCCACGGAGAGCGGGGCCACGGACAGTGGGGCCACAGACAGTGGGGCCAGGGACAGCAGGGCCACAGACATTGGGGCCAGGGACAGCAGGGCCACAGACATTGGGGCCAGGGACAGCAGGGCCACAGACATTGGGGCCATGGACATCGGGGCCACGAACAGTGGGGCCACGGACAGTGGGGCCAGGGACAATGGGGCCACAGACATCAGGGCCATGGACAGCGGGGCCACAGACAGTGGGGCCACAGATAGCAGGGCCACAGACAGCAGGGCCATGGACAGTGGGGCCACAGACAGTGGGGCCACAGATAGCAGGGCCACAGACAGCAGGGCCATGGACACTGGGGCAGGGACAGCGGGGCCACAGACTGTGGTGGCCAGGGACAGAGGGGCCACAAACATCGGGGCCATGGACATCGGGGCCACGGTCAGCAGCAGCTAGATAGGACATACCCTCAGCCTACTGTACAGCAAGTCTGCCTGCTTTTCCTTTCCCCTGCTGACAGCAACCTTAGACATGGGGAAAACAAGAGAGGGCTCACACGAGAAACTGTGTGGGATACCTCTAGAATCTTCCTCATTTCATCTCTCCTCAGGATAATGCAAGGAGATGTTATTCTAATAGTTTTAAGGACAGAAAAATCAAGATCCTCGGGTATTTTACAAAAAGTTCAGTATAAAAACATAGAACCCCCCAGGACAAAAGAACAAACCACTTTCATGCTTCTAAGTAAAGGACCCAGATCGGTGGTTGCCATTCAGTCAGGGACTCAAACGCTGCCTCTCACTCAGTGCTACGTGACCTTGAGAAAGCATCTTGGCTTCTCTGACACCAAGTTTTCTCTTCTCTTTTAAAACGGAGGTAGAAATAGTGCCAAGATCGTACCCCAATGTTCACTGGTGGTTGCTGCTGGCCAGGAGACAGTAGGCCCGAATGCCTCATTCAGGAAGCTTCCATGAAGCCACTCAGCATTTCTGGGGTCTTGGAATCCCAGAGGCAGAACTCTGTCTTGTTATCATGCACAAGAGAACAGATACCTGTCCTATGATGCAAAATGTCACCCTCAGGGTGGTGAGAGCTCTAGAGAGCTCGAGACTGGGTGGATGCTAAGGGTGACCAGAAAGGGCTCATGGGAACTGCGTTCTCCTTAGAGAGCTACTTCCCACTTCCTGGATGGATCTCCTGCTGCTTCCGCCATCTCTGAATTAACATAAGGTACTGGAGATCTTGCCCTGCACCCCTAGAACTCAGCCCAAAGGCTCCCCCAGAAAGGAGGTCTTGGAGAGCAGGAAAGGGATGAGAACTTTGCTGCCACTATGTCGTGAAATCCTACCTCTTCCAGCTGTCCTCTTCCTCTCTGGGGAGAAACGGAGATCCCCTTGGAGTCTCCTGAGGCTGGCTAGAGGAAGAAGAGGGAAAGAAAGGGTTAGTGGGGCAGGTGTATGTGACTTCTGGGGTCACTTCTGACCCCCAGGATTCCCTTCCCCTCATGTCTGTACCGACAGAGACTGGCAGACCTGGGCACGGAGCCCAAGTTTCCCAGGATGGCATCCTCCATCATTCCAGCTTTCATCCCCATCTTCCATCCTACATGCCAGCCCCAGACAACATGGATTCATGCACCCCTGGCCCTGAACGGAGCGGAAACCCAGCCTCTGTGTGTTTGCTCTGAGCTGGAAAGGGGCTTTCTGAGTCACTGTGAGCAGAGGAACGTTCATCACCACCTGAGGAATGCAGGCTCTTTGGGAAGACCTCGAATTTCAGGTACTGTACAACCAGAGGAGACAGCATGGAGGGGATCGCGCAGTTCCACAGTGTGACCCAGAAGCCCAGCCCCTCCCTCTCTGGCTTTCCTGTCACTTTACAGGACAAGGATAAAATTCACCACATCCTAGTGACATCCTGGCTAGTCAAGACTTAGGCTAATACCAGGAACTGGCTTGTCACAGTAGAGCGGAATAAATAAGGCTTACAGCCACCGTAGCAGAGAGGTAGTGGCAGCAAGGTCACAGCTCTGACCCTCTAGCCACAAGAACTGAGCCAAACTGAGCAGTGGAGAAGGCCCTGTCACTGCACGCCACCTAAGACAGGGACCAGGATACCACCATGAGAAAGCCTGCCCACTCCATGTTGAAGACCCTGAATACAAAAGTTCACAAAATCTAAACAGAAAGTTTTGGCAGGGCAGGGACTAGATCTCAGATCTGGGGAGCCCAAACTGTCGAAAGTACTGGTTCCACGTGGGAGAGGCCCCAGTAGATCAGGGATGAGTTTAAGGTCCTCCTACATGAGAGAAATTCTCAGCATGTTAACTGGAGTGGAGTGGTATGGCTAGAGACTTGGTTTTAGTTGGCTATCTGTGCAGTACCATCAGGCAGTGTGAACCCTGGGAACCTCACGGATCATGAGCCAGAAGAGGGTCGCAGACGAAGGAATCTAAGGATCACACATGTTCTCATGTGTCAACATATACACACCATATATGCATATGTGCAGCCTTGGACATATGCACAAACACATGCACACATGATGCGTGTGCATGCACACAAAAGTGTGCAATCTCTCAGATACAGACACATGTGCATACACATGAACACACAGAAGTTTCATTTTGGAGGGATTTTTGTTTGTTTGTTTGTTTGCATTTTTGAGGCAGAATCTCACCCAGCCCAGGCAGATCTTCAACTCACTATGTATCTAAGGCTTGACCCTGAACTCCTGATCCTCCTGCCTCCACCTCCCCAGTGCTGTAAATTACCATATTTGCCTAGAGTGTTCATTTTTAGACACAGAAGTGACCATTCCTTACTTATTCATTGAAAATACTCAGAACATTGTCACAGCCTGAGGACTGTGACCCACACCTGCTGCTGTGTGACTGTGCCACACACAGCTCTGTGACACACAGAAACAAATGGAGTCTTGACACTTCAGTTGTCTGTGGTACTGCATCCCTTTGAGTGGAAGGATGCACACACTCTTGGCTCTTAACGTATCCCATGGTACCTCTGGACCAAACTTCTTTATCATCTGCTTATCAGATACCACAGCCATGTCCACCCCAGGCCAGGAGAACCTTGCTACCACCATGTTCTGGTGTGCTTGTCAGCACGTCTGTATCAGATAGACTCACAGTGAAGTACAATCAGAAGGGGCCTCTTGTCTTGCTTGTAGACTTAAAGCAAAGGTTCTGCTTCGGGGATGTCTGTTTTGGCCCTCTCCCAGGGGATGAGACACAGTGTCTCAGGACAAAGGGAGGAGTCTGACGGCTGGTGAAGACAGATGTCCAGGGTTCCACTGCCCGGGGCACCTCTGAGGAGCAGGAACTGCATTTACTGGCTCAGAACTGATAATGAGTTTTTATGAGCTCAGGGGAACACTCAGAACACGTATTAATGTCAAGCATGCCCGTCAGCCATGCAGCTTGAGCGAATGTCACACATTAACGAAATTAAAGGCTCCAGCCAGAAGCAGCTGCAGGCTTCATGTCAGGAGGTTGAACAAGGCCCGGCTCTGACAAAATCACTTTCCACATCAGGTGCTCCCACTGGAGCGTCTCTAGGGCAGACGGATCCCACCTCCCTGCACCTTAAAGGAGATAAACTGTTGCCACACAGCCAGGAAAGACAACCCCCTGCCAAGCCCTATCCCATGGAGGCCACTCTGTTGGGAGCCCATTCCCACCCCTTCTGCCCCCGGGGAGAGTGGTTGTCACCCATGTTCCATTTAGAGAACCCTTGGGAGACAAGAAAAAGGATTCCAGGAAACAAGTGTGGAAAGATGGTAGCCAGACGATGTGGGCAGTGACCCCTGACCCGATGAAATGAAAGGCCTGGAGTCGGGCGGGAGGGGCTCACTCCCACTCAGCTTCCACATTTGTAGGTCAGATTTATCTCCCCCTGAGGTCTGAGGCTTCCCTGGCTGAAACCAAAAACCAGCTCAGCAAGGGGCTTGAGCACAAGGGATCTACATACACAGAGTCTCAAAGCCTCACCTGGGAGAAAGAGCCAGGTTTGGTGACGTGGAAGCTGACGGGGGACTCCCTGAGAAAGGCAAAGATGGAGGCAGCAAAGAGCCTGACGCCAGGCTCCAAGATCATAATCACCGTAATTTTAAGTCCATCTAATAGTGCCAGTTAACTTAATTAATTATGACCTCACTTTTTATATGATACAGTCTGGTTTCTGAGATACTAAAGAGTAATTTTGAAAAAAGTGGTACTTTAAAATCTTCCACAGTGAAGCCGGGCGGTGGTGGCGCACGCCTTTAATCCCAGCACTCGGGAGGCAGAGGCAGGCGGATCTCTGTGAGTTCGAGACCAGCCTGGTCTACAGAGCTAGTTCCAGGACAGGCTTCAAAGCCACAGAGAAACCCTGTCTTGAAAAACAAAAAAAAAAAAACAAACTTCCACAGTGAGAGTTTGGATTGGAGGAACTTGTGGTAGTCTCCCCCCCCCATACCTTTTGATTTAAATACAGGAGGTTGGGGATGGAGAGATGGCTCAGCAATTAAAAGCATTGGCTGCCCTTGTAGAGGACCTAGGTTTGATTCCCAGCACCTACCTGGCATCTCATAACTATAACATTGGCTCTAGAGGATCTGATGACCTCTTCTGGGCTCCTTGGGGACCAGACACACATTTGAAGCATACACATGCATGCAAACAAAACATCTCACCACACACATATTAGACAAATAAGTAAATATATCAAGCTGGCGTAACAAGCTGTACCCCTTTGATAATGACCCCTGCCTTTGGAATGTTGCCTCCTGCGTCCTCACAACACAGAACCATTATGAAACCAACATGACATCCACTGCTCTGTGGTTTCCCAGGAAGCCTTCCTCCTCTAGCTCCTTCTTCTAAATCTTCCATCCCCATGGCTACCCATGTCCACCCATGCTCAAGTTCACGATTGCCTGTCCACTGGCTGCAGAGGGCATCAAGGCTTTGCTGCCAGTGTCCAGCTTCCGTTCCCTCCAGCCTGCTGTCTCGGCTGTCACAGAGATCATGGTATCTGTCTGCAGTGGTCTCCTTCTGTCAGTATACAGATCTTTATCATCTGGTTCCCCACTGACCTCCAGGCCCGTCTTCAGGTCCTCACAGTAGGACACATGCTTGTCAAACTGAACTCACCTAAACCCTGCCATCATGCTGGCTCTGCCTTACTCATGTTCTCTCTTCCTGGAATTCTTTGTCCTTTTCCAACTTGATGTGGGAGTGT
>NW_004949096.1:17328705-17353204 GCF_000317375.1 Microtus ochrogaster | reverse complement strand
TGGGCTACAAAGATTAATAGAAATGGGTTAGATTAATATGTAAGAGCTAGCCAATAAGAGGCTGGAACTAATGATGCCAGGCAGTGTTTAAAAGAATACAGTTTCCGTGTAATTATTTTGGGTATAAAGCTAGCCATGCAGGCGGCCGGGTGCCGGGGACGCAGCCCCGCTGCTCTTATTTCAACACCAACTCCAAGCTTTACTTCCCCCAATGCTTGCCAAACTCCCAAACCCCTCCAAAACCTTCCTTCAACTATCTTTTCTGGTGAATCTTCCCAGTATCACCACAGATATAATAAAACATGGTTCTATTATGTTCTCCTAGCAATTTGAGTTTGGGTATAGGAGCAATGTAATATATATTTTCTGTTTTTGTGATTTTTCCCCACCTACTACACTATAGTCTCTGCCATACTAGGAATGGTATCTTTCCCCATTTATTGCCCTTCTCCTTGTGAGCCTTAGGCCCAGGCTCAGTAAATAACAGTTGATAGATGGATGGATAGCTGCAAGGAGAGATAGATAGAAGGCAGGAAGAGAATGAACCATGGCTGCAAAGAGTAGTTAAGTTGGAGTTGGTGGCAGGAATGGAGAGATACAGGGCGGGAGGATGTAAGTGGGTGGGTAGGTAGACGGTTGAGGGGTAAATGAATGAAAGAGGGGTCTATGCATGGGTGGGCGAATACAGTGGGCGTAGATCGGAGATATGGGTAAATGGGTAGGTGCAGAGATGCCTGGGTGGACGTGTGGGTGAGTGGGTAGGTGAACGGCTGGATGATACAAGGACAGATAGGATCATCAGTTAAGGGGTCAAGAACAAGGGCCTGATATCCAGAGCACCCATCAGCACTGTGGAGGCTAAGGAAGAAGGATCCCTGGGCTAGTTGACTGGACAGTCTAGACAAATCAGGAAGCTCCATGTGCAGTGAGAGACCCTGTCTCAAAAAATAAGGTGTTGGGTGGTTGAGGATGACACCCAGTGATGACCTCTGGCCTTCATATCACACACACACATGTAAACACACACACACATACTTTCTCTCTCACACACCCCCCACAATGGTGAATATGCTATGTGTATTTATTTACCTCAGTAAAAAAATTAGGAGGGAAGGGGAGTGGCCAAAATGAGCAGTCCCTAGCCACGACTCTCGGAGTCCACCCCCTCTTACTCTGAGACTTCTGCCTAGAGAGCAGATGTGTCTCCTCCTCATTCGCAAGCCAACATTTAATCAGCAACAGCTGGACTCTGGAATATTCCATACATTGTTCCATGATAGTGTTGAAGAACATGGGTTTAGTCTCCCTGTGTGGCAGGACAAGTTTGGCAGGCTGTTCCAAGAGGAAAACAGACAACCTTTGCCCGGGCAGTTCCTGCCTGAAGCCTTTCCACTCCGTCTCTTTCTTTCCCTGTCTGCGCCTCCCTGCTTCACCCTGGCTTCCCAAATCACCTCCTAGCTCCTGGTGAGTCCTTAGACCAGGACTTTGGGTCTTGGGTCCCTGGAAAAGGCTGTGGTGTCCAGGCGCAGCTTCCCCTGAACACCTCACGGGGCATCCATGCCAAGTCCCAGAAACCAGGCTGGCCCTTTGCCACCTAAAGGCATTGTTGCTGACAGATAAAAGCTCCATAGTTCATGGCTCCAAACCAAGCCATGGCTTTGTTTTGCTTTGTTTTATATTAGCTACATGGGGGGTTAGTTTGGGAGCAGAGGACGAGCAGAACCCAGGCATTCTGGGATGCATTCCTGCTTTGTCCTGTATCTCATGGTTCCAGATGACTCTTAACGAAGCTGATTGGGTGCTGAGCACACCCGAGGCTCAGCAAGGCTCTCCACCTGCACTTGCCTGGTGAGGGGCGGGGGCGGGGTGCTTCCACACCACTCCTGTCACTCAGCCTCATCAGGCCTAGTAACGAAGCTCGAGTCAGCACACTAATTGTGTCCCAGGATCTCAGTAAGATGGTACTGGGACCATAGTGTGCTCAGTGGAAGGCCATGGCAACAGCACAGGGGCTCCAGGCACTGCAGCAAGAGTCCTCCAAGGGTCTCATAGGATGTCAGGATCCCCGCCCTTTCTCTACAGGGCCTCACCAGGATTCAATCGCACATGTGTGCTGTGGCTCCCGTCACCTCTGCCTGTAAAACGGGCATGTTGTTCATGTTTCCCTGGTGTGGGGTAGGTGGGAGCTGGGTTCAATTCAAATGTGAAGTGAGGTCCTGGGGTGTTCTTGGCCATACTCTTCTCCAGACCAGGGTCAGGTGATTCCAGATAGGATGAAATGGGGCCAAAGGAAGCTTGACGCCAGCTGATAGCAGGAGGGCTCCAGGGCCATGTAAAATTCCCCGTCTGAGCCAGTTAGCAGCTGGGGGCCTGGGCAGGCGGGGAAGACAAACGCCAGTGTACCAACCCCATGGATTAGCACAAAAGCTGTAGAGTCCTGGTGCCCACTGTTAAGAACTCTCCTGTCCTGCCTCTCATCTGTTCAGGGGCTTGGGGACTGTCTGTGACAATGGCACTTGCTAGACATGAGTCTCACTGTGACTTCCTGTGCAGATCTGCCTTAGGGGGAAGGAGAGGGCATGACCCAGGAGCCCTCCTGCCATCAGCTGGAATCAAGCCGCTTTTGAGCCCCATTTCACCTGATCCTGGCCTGGAGAGGAATACAACCAAGAACACCCCAGGACCAGGCCTCACTTCACATTTGAACCCTAATCTTACTCCCCACCACCAGCTGCCAAGAAAACATGAACAACATAACCATTTTACAGGCAGAGGTGATGGGAGCCACAGCGCATATGTCCAGCTGAATCCTGGTGAGGGCCCATAGAGAAACGGCAGGGATCCTGACATCCTAACTCCATTGGCTGCTGCTCACCCATGATTGCAAACTTGCAGGCATTTGACAACAGAGGAACCAGCAAGCCTTGGTGGCTTCAGGGACTTGTCTGTAGAGGTGGAGCCTAGACTGGCTTATCTCTGGTCTTAAGACCCATACCCTTTCTATAGAGCCATCTTCAAGAGAAAACTGTAGAAAATGTGGACTTTGCAGGACTTCCAGCAAGAGACCCATGTGCCTAGATAAGAATGTGAGGATCAACAGGGTCCGAGACATTGTCCAAAGTCACAGAGCTAAGCCTGGAAGAGGGAGAATCAGAGCCCAGGACTGCAGCCAAACTCACCCAAGCTATGACACCATGCACCTGGTAACCAATGCCATTGTGTGTGGCCATCCATGGAGACTCCCAAAGGGCAGTGCTCTTGTGCCACTGGGCTGCCTGAGTTTCAAAGGCTTCTGGAACCTCCCATGCTCTGGCCCAGGAGTCTAGAACGAAACCAGTCTCTGTGCTAGTGTTGGCTTTGGTGCGATTTGTCACCACACATTCTAGACCTTCAATGCCACATGCCTGCAATGTGCAGCCTTAAACCTGTGAACTATGTCTTCAGTACCTTTAATGCCACATGCCTGCAACGTGCAGCCTTAAACCTGCGAACTACATGTCTTCAGCACCTTTAATGCCACATGCCTGAAACGTGCAGCCTTAAACCTGTGAACTACATGTCTTCAGTTATTTTGCCTCCCGGAGAAGCAGTATTTAAAAAGCCACATGGTGGTAATAGAGATATTTTAAAGTGGCCACCCTGCCGCTAGAAAGGAAGCTGAAAGCTGAGAACTTGAACCTGCCGCTGAGGGGAAGAGCCCAGCCTGTGGCAAACCACAGCTTTCCTTCGCAGCTGGGGCTATTAATTCAGACTTTATAACCTGCAGGGCTGTGGTGGAGTCCAGGCAGACTGCACCTCAACTCTTTGTAATTCTTCCCCGGTCCCACATAAATATGCACGAATGCAGGAGGGGCTGCAGGAGGTAGGAGCACGGGGCTATTAGCATTTTGATAGGGTCTCCCAGCACATGAAACTACAGGGCTTTAAAATTCATAGTGCAGAGATTAATACAGCCCTCTGCAACTCCCTTCGCAGCTGGAGGTGGCCAGCAACTTCTACCCCTTTTAGGGCCTTGATTGAGAAACAAAGTTAGAAATCCAGAGAGCCTAGTTCGTCCTAAAAGAGAAGAGTCAAGGCCATTTTCTATGTGGAATATGTCCAGCCCTCTGAACTCTAAACGGCAGAATCAGGAATGAGCGCTGGGAATGTCTGTACTCGTAGACAACAAGGCCGAGTTCCTGAGAGGAACCCTTGCCTATCCCCAGCAGCTTGGCTCATCTGTTTGCCACGGACAAAGGCTGGCCTCTTCACCCCAGAGTCTCCGCTGTAATCATTGTGTGCAGGAATAATTGTCGCCTGGGACGAGAGGCTCAGGGAGGAACTTCAGCTCCACAAACCCTCTGAACCCCAGCAACTCTGTCCAGCTGAGGAAGGAGAGACAGTGAAACGCAGTGGGTGACTGCAGCAAGTCTGGTGGGTGACATAGAAGGACAACACATTCTGAGAGGAGGCCTCCTCCATCTGACTGTGCTTACCAGCTGCTCCCGTCTCTGGAGTCTTCCTGCCTCTTCCTCAAAGCAGGCTGATGAAAATGCACATGTCTCTCACTCTCCAGTACCCCAAAAACTAAAACCCAAGGTGGCAATACATACATCACTGTGTGTGGAAGGCGTGACTGTCTCGTGTCTCCGTGACCAGGATACTCGGATGCTGTTAAGACTTGCATCATAGGGAAAGGCGGAGAGAAGCCTGGCCTCCCATCACCGATCAGCCCACCCAGAGAGTGCAGGACTCTCTCAGGTTCCAGAAGAGTGAACTTTGCGGGGCTACATAGGAACTTGCAGACTTCTTTTCCTCCCTTGTAAAAAGTATCACTCCCAAGGTTCTAGTTTTATCACCCTGCACAGGATACTAACCAGTTTCACATCCTCCCCCAGTGCCTGTACCATCGCCGCCTCTAGTCCTCAGAACTGCCGCCAACTTCCTGCTGGCTCCTTCAGACCGAGCCTCATTGGCCTTGGACCACGTTCACAGTAGATTTGTATGTGGGTCTGGTTTTCATTTTTTCTCGTTTATACTGACAGTACATGCTCAATTATGTGTGTGCTGTGTCTGTATATGGATACACATGTCTATACACACATGAACAGAAATTATCAACAAAATCTCTGCAGAAATCGAATTGGTACATGACGGTCCATCTTCATTGCCCACTGGATTTGGAATCCTCTAGAAGTCACGTCTCTGGGAACGCCTGTAAGGGTGTTTCCAGACTGGTCCACACAGAGAGGATTACTGGTGGCACTGTTGTGTGGGGTAGGGTCTAGAGCTCAAGAGGAAAGGACAGGGGAGCTGAGCCACTGCATCCATCTCTCCCTGCGTCCTGGTGGATGGGATGTGACCTCAAGCTCCCGCTGCTGCGATGTCACAGCCATGCCGACTCTTAGGTCACAGCTACAAATAAGCCTTTCCTCCCTGAGTGGCTTCTGTCAGGTGTCTCATCACACAATGAGAGCGGACCTAGTATGTGGCTTCATCAGCGCGTAGTTCATGAATGGAGCTAAGCTGGCTTGGGTCCTCCCTGACCTGAGCATTGTCAGGGGTTTCCTGGGCAGGAAAGACTGGAGGAGCAGGTGCCAGAGAGGTGATTTGGGGGTTGGAGCCAAGTTTGGGTCCCGGCACCAGTATCAGTCGGCTCAAAGCTCCTGGAACTCTAGCTCCAGAGGCTCCGCTGCCTCTTCTGGCCCCCACAGGCACCATACTCACAAGCACCCTCCCCCACAGGAACAGGTACTCACACAATCTAAAATAATTTTTGAAATTAAAAAAAATAATTGGAAAAGAAAAAATAAGGTCCAAAAGACAGGTGGGACATTTCAAACTCTTTCTCCATATGAGTGAAGGCAGAGACTTTCTACCACTTTTTTTTATCATTTTTTTTCTCGATTATGCTCGTAGACAGTGGTAACCTTCTTGTAAGGTGACTGTCATCTCTTGCCTGATCCCTCAAAGTTAGCGCTTACCAATAAACTGGTAATATTTCATTTTTTTACATTCATTAATTGTGTGTGTGTGTGTGTGTGTGTTCATGTGTGTACCATGGCATTTATTATCTTCAACTTTGGAGACTCAATTCTCTTCTTCCAACATGTGGATTTTGAGGCTCATGCTGGGTCGTAGGGATTAATGGCAAGTACCTTTCCCACTGAGCCAATTCTCCAGCCCTCAGGTTTTAATTTAGTTATTTGGAACATTCTAGCTGGCCTGCCTCCATTTTGGGTGGCCTGCTGGGGCCTAGTAGAGCTCAGTCCAAAACAATGGCCTCTCATCAACTGTAATTAACAACACACACACACATACACGCACACGCATGCACACACGCACGCACACACTACACAGGGAGAACACGGGAAGGAACACAGGCAAAGTGTTACCTCTCGGTAGTTGGCACATGCATGAGTGTGACTCTGATAAACAGAAAGGAAACGGGCAAACATGATTTTCTCATTACAGACTCATGCATGCTCCTTACTGAGAGTCCTCAAGCTAAGAGCTAAGGCAAGCTCCTTGCTTCCCATAGGCAATTCCCTAAGCCCTCACGGATGGACTAAGACACTGAGGACTGTACCCTTGATAAGAGAGGGTGGCCCCAGTCCTCACAGTGTGGACGGGCACAGCAAGTAGCCTGAGATTCCAGGTCCAGACACTGAGTCACATCTAAAGCCCAGGCGCCAGTCTCAGAGCCTGCCTCTCCCTGTCCTCACAGACGCGCTAGCTAGCTGCCTGCCTCCCAAGTGGAGAAGGAAGAAACAAACATCTGTCGGGCTGCCAGGGTCGGGCTTGCAGAAGATTGTGTCCCCACCCACTCCCAGAACACAGAGCATGCTGAGAGCCAAGCTCAAGTCATGCCAGCCTGAATTGAACTCACATGTGTCTCCTCATCATAGGCAAGCAGGCTCTGGTTTCTATTCTGCACTTCCCATCACACGGGGACAGGGACTTACAGAGGGATCCCCTACCTCCTCTGACTGTATCATCACCCCAACCACAATGAAGGATTGGTTGGTGACGGCATCAGAAAGGGGCAGCTTGCCTCCAGCCAGCAAATGTCTCAGTCTACAAACTCCGGGGGACATGGCTTGTCTCTAACTCACTGGCCTTGGCCAAATCACCACACCTCTCTCCTTGTCTTTAAAATAAAGATCTTTTCTAACATCAGCTTTTCTTCACTGGCTCTTCATCTTCACAGGGGGTTTTACAGTCATTGGAGACTCGTGATTAATTCTCACAGAAGGGCTTCATGTAGGGGGTCACTGCAGGTTAAATCCATGTGGAAATTAGGTTTTGAGGGAAGAAAGTTATAAGATGTATTAAACCAAACTGGGTGGGGACTGCAAAAGAAGGGAGTAGGGGGAGGGGCAGGAAGCGATGCCTCACTAAAAGGGAGCTTTCTTGAGAATCAGCTCCTATGTGACATTGCACTGACCACAATAATTAGTTGGTTAGTTAGTTAGTTGGTTGGTTAGTTAGTTTGGCAAATATATTTTCCCTGGTTTCCAAACACCTGTAGGCTTAGGCTCAGGCAAGATCATTTGGGTAAATGCTGTGTCTCAAAAGCACCCCAAGAAAAGGCTCCATTTTCTTCACTTCTCAGTGGACACCCATGCAGTCTTCCTCTCTGACCATAAGGATAAAAGGAGAAAGATCAGTTCAGAATGTCAGCTGCTAAGTAAGGGTGTCTCTGGGTGATAATCAAAGAGACACAGGAGAGAGATCTCTCTTAGAAAGAAGACAGGGCTGAGGAGATGCACCTGCTTGGTTCCTGGCTGAGTTCCTGAGTTCACTAAGCTGAGCAACAAGCCATTTTCACAGCTGTCCATCAAAGAGCATATGTGTGTGCTCCAAGCATCTAGAACTGAGTTTTAGTTCACAGCCCCTTATCTTAGTTACTTTTTTTTTTCTATTCTGTGTTAAAACACCACAACTAAAGCAACTTATGGAAGGAAGATTTTCTTTGGGGCTTAGGGCTCTAGAGGAATAGGAGTCCATGACCAGCATGGCGGGGAGCATGGCAGCGGCAGGCAGGCAGGCAATGTGCTGGAGCAGCTCAGAGCTCACATCCTGATCCACACACAGGAAGCAGAGCAAGGTGGGAGAGGCACAAGTCTTTTGCAACCTCAAGCCTGCTCCCAGCGACAAATCTACAAGACTGCACCTCCTAATCCATCCCAGACAGTTCCATCCCCTGGGGCCCAACTATTCAAACTGGAGCTATTAGAGCTCTTCTCATACAAACCACCATCCCTACCACATAATGTTGAGTCCGCTTCCTATTCTAAACATCCGGGCATCTTGATTGCAGGCCATCATTCCCCATTCTTGGCCAGCATGCTTTATTTAGTTTTCCACTCGCCCATTAGCCCCTTTGTGAGCTCACAGGTGCCTCACAGAGCCATGAGTATCGTGAAGCAATGTCTAACACAGCACTCCATCTGATGAGAGAAGGGAAGCCTGCTGCTGGCTCTGCTCAGGTGAATTGCATCCAGATCACCCAAGCATATGCTTCAATTCCAGCAAGGCACCAGTCCAAACCCGGAGCCCCACCCAGACCTCTGGGCAAGAAAACATCATGGATGATTTGAGCCACCTAGTTGAAGTCAGACCTTAGGCTACATGGTCACACAACTAGCGACAGATTCCTCAGGCCCTAGGCTGTACCCAGAACCTCCATGGTTCTGTCAATTTGTTTTCTTTTAATATTGCCAGACATCAATAATTGATCTTGGCACTGCTTCCTGTTGTGCCTGGATAAAACAGCCCATCCACTCATCAAAGGTCTCAAGGCAGACCCTACTAATCGATCAGCACTGGCATTTGAGATCCAATACATACACATGTCTGCCAGGGACGATTACACCATGCTGCTCCTGCTTGTCAGCATTGCTCCCCCAAAATCCAGCTTCTCTCTCAGTAGATCAGCTTTCCTGAGCCCAGAGGGATTGACAGAGCAGCAGCAAAGAACAGAACCAAGCCTGACCCCACCATTCTTCTCTGGTTTGGTATGGTTTTGCTGTTGTGGGTATTTGGTTGGTTCTGGTTCGTCCTCCTACCCCCAGGTTTTCACAGATGACAAACAGGTCCCAGAGGGGTCTAGCCTTGTCTAAGACCACCCAGCGAGGCTGCATAGAGCCAGAGCTTGACTTCTAATCCCCGCTGTGTCTCCACACTCCATGGAGTTTCTCCTGGCCAATTAAAAGCCCCTGGTAAAGTCACAGCCAGGGCTTTTCAGTCCACCTAATCACACAGCTCACTTATTCCCCCGCTAAGCAGTAAATAGCAAGTGTCAGCCCAGGCTGGCTGGTGACTGGGCTCTCTGAGCAGACAGCACCAGGCCCAGAGTGGACCTGCCTCCTCCTCCTGCTGATCCTGGGCTTTAAGAGATTTGCACTAAGGCGAGCAAGATTGGGAATCCAGCACTGCTGAAAATTGCCCTTTTGCGAGGCACTAATACACACAAGCCCGAGGAGGAGGCTGTGCAGAGGTGTTTCCGTGCAGCTCAGGAGACCTCTGTTGTCGGGCTTCCTGTCTTTATTAAGCTGTGCAGACAGGCTCACAGTGCATCTGGCTGCAAATGAAACCCAAGCTATCTCATTTTCTTCCCTCAGCCAGGCCAGACGCCCTTCTCACATCCTCCCCTCCCCCATTCATGGTAGAGATCAAACAAGGAAAACAAACAAAAAAACAATCCAAACCTCCCCAACATCAGCAAGTCTGCCTTTCTGAGACTGATCTGGGCCTTTGGAATTGAGTTGTGATGGAGTATCCTCCCTTCAGAGCCAGTGGGTGCTCCCACCCAAAGTCTTCTCCTGGGTGGTAGGGTAGAAGGAAGTGCTGACCTACATGACCACCAGCAAGAGAGACAAGACCCCTAGCCATGCTATTCCACAAGCATGCCCCAACCCTTAGAGGCCCTACAGTGTGCAAACAATAGTCACTGGCAGGTAACAGTCTCAACAGCTCTGGGAGACACTTCAGATCAAGTGTGACACCTTACTGTACAGGCCCGAGATTATAGGGCTTCAGACAAATGTCATCTCTCACTCCCCTTTCTGGGCCATCTAGCAAACACCATACCTTCTGCACCTTAGGTCTCCATTCTGCAAAGCAGGTTTAGAACCCCATTGTAAGGAGACTGCTGGGCACCATAGGACACAGTGTGCAGGCTCAGTGGGTCCCTGGCAAGAGTGCTGTTTCTGTACGAGTGAGTGGGGAAGGACCCGGTGCACTTGACTTTGTCTTACTGCCTCCCCACCTCCGCTTATAATGAGGCTGTGATAACTCAACCACAGTCACAGCTAACCAAGATTAGAGTTTGATCCCGACCTGTGTGACTGCTGGAATCTGCCTCAGTTTCTTACAGTCCCATTGGAACACAGGGGACATTCCAGCAGCTCTCAGGATACTTCTTTCTAGAAGAGCTTCGTAGGAATCCCTTTGTTGCTCCACAGAGATGTATGTGAACACACATACAACTTTGTTTGATGATATTGTTACCACTGTTACTATTTTCCAGAGAGAACCTTTCATCAAGTCCTACACACACACACACATACACACACGCACATGCACAGGCACACAGACACACACATCCTGCAAATAAGTTTGAATAGATCTTTACATATGATTGGACTACTGGAAACAAAAATTGTCCATTATTTAAATTCTATTACATGGTAACTACTTTCTTAAAAGAATATTTTTATTTGAACTTATTGTGTGGCAATCATCAGTTACTTACATTCTTTATACCACTTTAAAAAGAAAAGATTATCAAATGAAAGGGAGGGTGTGTGTGTGTATATGTATGTTTATATATATATATATATATACACACACAGATATATCATTTCAGTTATTAAAAAGACACTTGCCCTCTTATTTTCTTTAGACAACACCCATGAGATCCACAACTTCTGGCTTTTCTTCTCCTTCTCAGACTCTGAGGTGAACCTGGTGACTCTGGGGTTGGAAGAAACCCCTAGACTCATCAGGACTCGTTTCTCTATGAGAACGAGACATCAGAAGATCACAGTGGGGCTGGGAGATTGTGCAGTTGGTAATGTGCCTGCTATGCCAGCCTGAGGCCCTGAGTATCCACAAAATCCCCAGTATCCACAAAAGAGCTGAATTGTGGCATGCATTTCTACCCCAGGAAAGAGGTGGTTGGACCCACTGAGGCCCACTGGCCTCAGATCGACGAGCAACAATTCCAGCCTCTTTTTAGACCCCTTGTCAAAAAAATAAGAAGGAGATCAACAAAGGAAGACATCCAACATTGACCTCTGGCTTCATTGCACATGTGTACACACAAGCACCTAGATATTATGTGTATACACCCACATACAAGCAGATACATACACGCTCACACAGAGAGACCCAAGTCTTGGAGGCTTTGGACCTTCAGTCCAGTGTTCTCCATAACGATAGGTGGAGGACAGCCATTTGCAGACCAAGTGTGAGCTCCAGTCTAACTTCATTCACTTTGTGATGATGCTGTATTCCCAGGCCCACTAGGGCCACCAGGCTCGGAGCTTGGTCTCCTTGATGTAACAAGCACAGAAGAGAGAAGGACCCAGGCCCCCAGAAAGCTCAGCCTATGCTGCCACTCTGGCCCATCAGCAACACCAAGCACCCTTCACCTGGCTGGGTGTGCTTTCTCACTGGGTAAGTTGGCAGAGCCTCAGAGACCACTGTTCGCCTTGGCTCGGCACCTGGCTCTCAGTAGAAAAAACAAAATACAAACCCTCTGGAAAGAAGCATCAAACAAGAGCCAAAATCCCTTGAAGAGAAACAACACAGTCTGGAACAGGGTGGAAATGGTAATGGCCCCCACCTTTACCTGCTGCTGTTGCAGTCACAAAGACCTCGGGAGGGCCTGGATACTCTTCCTGACTATACCAAGCCCAGGCTTTTGGACCCCATGAGAAAGAAAAGCCAAGATGATGCTTGTGGGGACCACAGTGGATTGGGCAGATAGCATGGCAAAGCTAGGGAAGGCCAGGAAATCATGAGGGGCAGAAGTCTCACAGGCTGGCTATCTACTGAGGTCTATGTAGCACTTCAGTCCCTTGTCAGGCAGAGAACGACTGTGGCCATGCATGCAGCTGACCGAATCCATCACAAATCTATGCCTCTACCTCAGGCAAGTGAGCTGTGCTTCCAACGCACTCCCGCGCCCACCCCACCTGTGGTGCAGCAAGAGTTCCAGGTTTTGCTGGAAGGTGCTGCTTCCCTCGAGGGCTCACCAGTCGGCAGGCTGGACGTGCACAGAAGCCAGAGTCTCTGGGAGCATCATTTTGTGTGACAATGAAATTGGTGACCAACCAGCGAGCTTCCCCTGCCAGGTGGAATGACTGATGTGCTTTATATAGTGGCTCAGAGTCCCCAAAGGTCTGGGCCCTAGAAGTCCACAGGGGGAACTCCCTTTTTCATGCATAAAGGATTGGCCCTCAAATCCTTGATCACAGGATCTGCTGTTGGAATCGCCCTACTAAAGCAAGGCAGGCTGATACAGGGTGCGTGAGTGATTGCCAAGTGCAGAACAATGTGGAGGAAGGCACTACAAGTTAGGGGATTGGGTAAAGGACAAATATCAGTCATGACTGCCAGGCTGGCTAGGGACTTGAACACAACCAGGTGGTTGTGTTTAGACATGCCTGTCCCTAAGCCCTGTGACAAGTCGCCTCCTCTGATTCTTGTATCTGGGAGGGATCTAGGTGTTTGAGCCCTCCAGATCCCAGAGAGACGGTCCTTTTTCTGCTCTTTGCATCAAGCCCTCAGGCATTGCATGTGGGGTCCACAGAGCCATTCTGTGTGAGTGGAGCCAACAAGTCAGCCTCGTCCCCATCATTCCAACGGGCGCCTGCTGGGTTTAGCCACAGGCAGCGCCTGCTCCACTGGCAGGGCCCCAGAATGTCAGGAAGCAGGTGGCCCGGCCTGCTCCCCAGGAGGCTGCACACACTTGGCCAGCCTGAAAGCAATCTGTCCCAGCAGTAGAGATGGCCATGTGGGGGCAGGGTGAGTGGCAGGGAGCCATTCCCAGAAGTATCTCTGGGCTCAGAACCCATGAAAGTGGTAGTTAACTCCAATTTATCTCCCCGCTCCAAACTGAAGTTCTGTTAGTTCATCAAGAGAGCCCAATCGTGAGGTCATATGGGTAGACGGTGGGCAGATCTGGAACCTTTTACCATTTAGCCAGTGTCTGTCCCTGTGCTGGGTGCCTGTCTCTGTGCTGGGTGCCTGTCCCTGTGCTGGGTGCACAGTTCTGCTAGAGCTGCCCGCTTCTCTCTTACTCACACTCTAGTGCACACTGTGTACCTAAAACAAGATCCTTGGCCTTCTCCTCAACTTCCAGATGAGTTCAGCACCTTTGCCTCCCTAACTTCCCACTCCCACCAACCAAAATACAAAAGAGTCACCCTATGAGAGAATAGGAAGACATAAGTACAGAAGTACCTACTAGAAGAACTTGGGGAAGGTTCTGGAAAGTTCTCAAAGTAATAAGTTTCAGCAAGCCAAAGGAGGCCATAGAGCACTAGGTGGAAAGTCAAGAGATGGCTGAGTGTGCTTGTCAAGTGCCCCTTGTCAGCTCCTTCGGCCCCATCACTCTGCAGTGTGTCCCAGGCCCAATATGAACACCTGGAAATAAAGTCCCCATGTGCAGACTGTGTGCAATCAGGGCCAGTTAAGAATAATTCTGTCTGAAGGGCTGGTGACCCAGTCATCCCAAGGAGCCTTAAACGTTCATCTCAGCACTCTGCTGCTAATGCCAATGCCAAGCTGTAGTTTCTTTGTGGTCTCAGCTTCCCTTGCAGCTGACTAGGACTGGGCAACAGATCTGGCCAATGTACCAACTCCTGCTAAAGCATGGAGTGCCTGCTGGCATTCCCACCATCCTCTTCTCCTTCAACAGTGACATCAGTGTCACTTATACAGTTCAGAGCAGCCATATACATACCGGGGTCACCCTCCCAAGCACCCCAAAAAGCAGAGACAGAGGCCAAGAAGGAGAGCAAGCAGGGAGAGCAAAGAGCTCAGGCATGGAGGTTTGATGTCATATGAGGCAGCAGTTAGTGTCCGCTTAACAAAACACAAGTGCCATCATTCTCAGAGATAAGGAATTAGAGGCCACAGCACAGCAAGACAATATCAGATCCAGGCCAGCAACACACCTCTTCCTTACAGCCCTTTCTTGCTTCCTAAGATTGTTCCCCTCTGTGAGCAACCATGTCCCCAAACCTTTTAACCCACCTGTCTCCAAGGTGCCTAAGTGATATGTGTAAGATGAAAGGAGGGGTTCTCAGAAGGTGCACAGAGCAAGAATGGTCAAAAGCATATGTGTGGGGAGGTGGGGGGTGTGGTGTGTGTGTGTGAGGTGTGTTGGGGGTGGCCCAACTTCAAAAGTACCCACTGGGGCCCTGGGGGTCACAGGAAGGAGAACCACACAATGGCTGAACACACAGGATGAAGAGCCAAAATGAGCTAATCTCAAACCCCAGCCCCACCGCCAACTCCATGTTTTTCAGAGCCTCTTTCTCCTGCCTATGAAAGGGAAACAATAGTTAAAACCCCTGCGAGAAGCGATGAGGCCGGAGCGTGGTCTAGCCCGGACTCATAGGAACAGTCTCAGTGTCTGTACCATGCAGATGTCACTGTCAAGATCACTCAGAGCAATAGCCTTCCTGGGGAAGAGACATAGGTGCAGCCTGGACTGTCCCCTCCCAAGCAGCCCGAGGAAGCTTCCCCAGTCAAGACAGGAGACATAGCCCCACTCTGCAGACCTCAGACCTGGCCCAGCCCAAATCCAGAGAGGGAACCAGGCCCGTTGGGGAAAATACAACCCACAAAGTCCAAGAGAATTTATCTGAAGGCCCAAAGTGTTTTAGAAGAAGAGGCCGTGGCTGGGGTATTGTTGGAAGCTGTTGGTCAGTTTCTCATCAGCTCAGGTGGTCCCGGTACCCAGTTAGGAGAGGAAGCAGAGTAGAGCAGTGAAGACTGGTAGATAATGACTGAAGGACTAGACATCACACTGGCTATCCTCAACAGGGACACGACTACTGTGAAAATAACTACCAGGAAATGCATTGCCCCGTAAGGTAAGAAAGGAAGAAAACACCTGACAACCAACCTACTCCCATTGTCTCCTGTCCCTAAAGTACAATGGGAAGATAAGAGTGTTTGCTGTGTGCTAGCTACAGAGCTAAATATTTTACTAGGACCATCTCACTGAGGGTCCACTACAGTCTGATGGTGTGAGATACTCCTAATTCCATTTTATAGAAAATGGAAGACACCAGAAGTTGAGTGACCTAAAGTCACATAATTGACAGGTAGGGTGGACAGCATTTAAACCCAGGTACTCTGATCATCGCACGGTGATTTTTCTAAGCAAATGGAGAACCTGAGGCTCAGACAGGGCAGTGACTTAGCTGAGGCCACACAGTCTCGTCTATGATCGATCAATTCCTGGTTCTCCGGGTTGTCTACTCTACCATGACTAATCTCCCAGTGTACACACACACACACACACCTACCAGTCATGAGCCTATTTCTGCTTATGTCTGACCCAGAAGGCTAGGCTAGAGGAAGCAGGATAATCAGGGCCCCAGTGAAAGCCTGGTGGTGTCGGCTGCAGACCTGGGCTCACCATCTATAGTCTGCCTTTCTTTGTATAAAACACTTGTGATCGGCCCCACTCCATCAGATGGAACACTTGCCAGCCTGTGGGGCAAGAGAAGCCCAAGATGGTGTGTTTGCCTGAGAGTATTGGGTTCTGAGCTCTCTGTGAGGTCCCAGCTGAGCGCAGACAAATGTGCCTGATTTCCCCTCTCAGTGGTTGATGAAATGGACCAGAAGAGCAGCCCTCTGGAAAGGGAGGGGTGGGGGCTGCTAAAACGTGTTGTCCAGTCTCAGGCCCTGGCTTTCCCCAAGGAAACAGGAACTGGACAGGCACCGAGAAAAAGACACCGGCACTGGCTACTGCCACCCTCTTAACAGGAATGGGTCAGAACATTACCCTCTCCCTGCACCCAAACACCAATGTGTGGCATTGGTCCACACAAGCTGAATGACTACCCCTGGGTTCTAGTACCAGACGCCAGCTAGAGGAAGCCAAACAGCCTGGAGAACCCCTGAAGAACTAAGGGCAGCATCCAGTATAGCTGTCCAGATCACCAAGAGACTTCCCCGGATTTAAGTCACAAGGCCCCTCCATCTCTGCAGCTCTTTGCAGACAGGGAAGCAGGATCACAGGAGAAGGGGTTCATCCGAGGCCTCATTGATAAACTGGCTGGATTTCAAATCTGCTCTTTCCCCTCTACCAGCCCTTCCCACAAATCCCCCTAATCCCTTGACTCCAAACCAAACAACCCCAAGCCCAGGGCACTGAGACATCATTTAGTAAGCGGGGAGCTATTCTCAGGTTGGTGTGGCAGTTATTAAAGGGTGGGGAGTCCTTTCTGGATTCATACCAAGATGTCCTATGTGTAACCCAGAGGTCCGCTCCTACAACGCTTCCTGGAGCTTCAGTGACTGACTGGTATTTTGGACTTGAGGACAGAGAAGACAAAGAAATAGGCCCAGGCTTGGATTACTGTTAAGTCACAGATTGGGAATCTACCTGGAGTCCACAACACAGAAGCAGAGACATGAGTAGCCCTAGAGGGTGGAGAGTCTGTGCTCTCTTCAGTGTGGACGTTGGGGTGAGAAACAAGCAGAGAGACAGCACTCAGAATCTCCGGCCCTTACGGTAGGGGACAGGCTAATCCCCAGGTTCCAAGGGTGAGACTGTCCTACAAGGCTACCAGCACACACACACACTCACATACACACACGCACACCACACACACACAGAGACACACACACACACACACTCACACACACACACGCACACCACACACACAGAGACACACACACACACACACTCACACACACACACGCACACCACACACACACACACACACTCACACACACACACGCACACCACACACACAGACACACACACACCAAACCAAATACTTCTTTTGTTTTCTGACCCTGGCATGCCTTAAAGACGAACCCAGAGACAAGGGCTTCCCCACCTTCCCTTTGCATCCTCGTCTCAGTTCTGGGATCCCACACTGACTAAAGGGGGTTAGCTCTGCCATTCCACACAGAATCCAGTTGAGGTCTGCTCCTCTAACGGAAACTTTGTCCCGCAGTAGCATCCCATAAACACACGTGGTTTCTACCCACACTGCAGCCAGGACCCCATCTGTCTCCTGGGGACTCAGGATCCACCCCATTTTCCCCTCACCTTCGCAGGAGTGTGGGGGGCAGTTGGGATGGTGAGCACAGATTCCTAGCAAGGACACATGGAAAGTTCCAGTCACTCTGAAGTCACTGTCTCTAGTGAGATCATTTATACTCTCTTGGGTCGCAGAGAGGAGAGACGAGTTTAGAGATAAAGATGAGGCACCAGTCACCCACAGAGTCCCCTCAATATGAACAGCTCTTCGCACAACAAAGATGACACTTCCTACGACTCTGGCTGGATGTCAGCATGTCCCTTCCCACAGGCATCATGTCTGAGAGTAAGGGATGGAAGGTGAGTTTTCACAGGTGCTTGGGAAGTGATCAGATAGATGTGTGTGGGACCCAGGTGATGGGATGCTCTTTGGATGGCTGGGGAGTGTAACTCTTCTAATCGAACTACAAAAATTCCTAAGGAACCCCACCACCCACCCAATGTACCTGTGCCCAGAAAGAGGAGGAGTCCTGCCCACCACGCCCAGAGATCTGCCAGGACCAGGACAAAGGGAGCCACTTTTACAAAAAGTGTTGGGTTTCAGTAACTTCAAGTATATCTCAACCAAGGTTCTATCCCATTGTCTCCATGTCAGCTCACTGTCCACTTAAAGTTTCTTTTGTTTTTGTTTTTCTAGATGTAAATCATTCACTCATCCTTGCCTACAGCCCATGAAAAATCACCTCATGACACCATCCGGTCATCGCAGAGGCACCCCAGTCTCATAGTGGTGCCGTCAGCCCGATTCGCTGGGGCAAGGTAGGGCGCTCCTCTAGACAGACCCCGCGCAGCGCAGTGGTGCATCTGCGGAGCTGCGGTCTGTGAAGATCCTGGTCTGATCTGGGAAGCACCGGGCCAAGCAAGTGCGCCCCCTGGCGAGGCAACTCTTCCAGCGCAAGCAGGACCCCGATCCCGCGCGCGCCCACCGCGGCCAGCCACGCTGGGAACCCGCGGCCACCACACCCCACATCCGGCCGCGGGACCCGCCCGGTAGCCTCCACATCCAAGGAGCTGCACACCTTTCGGCGCAGGGAATGACAGCTCGAGTGTGGAAACAAATTCAAGAGCACTCTCCTGGCCGGCCACCAGGGTCCCACGAAGGCGACGCGCCCTCAGTACCCCACCACGGCCGGCGATTCGCCGCACCTAAGCCCTTTTCCGGGTCTCCCGTCGTGACCTGTGGGCGCTCAGGGTCACCTGGATGCATCCCTTTCCTCCTAGTACATCCCCGACCAACACTCCGGACCTGAGAGTCCCACCTGCCGCCTTGTTGTCGCTTGAGCCCCCGGAATCCATGGGCTCTGCACCTGACCTGGGCAAAGTCCGCGACCCAGGGCGTGCTCGGAGTCACACGAGGAGGCACTATCCCCTCCCCCAGGGGAGTCGCAGTAGAACTTGGTGACCGCTTCCCCGAGCGTCCTGGGACCCACATTGGTTCTAGATCTCCCCTGGGGCGCGCAATGTCCCTGCGCCAGTATGCACAGAGAAGCGCAGTGGTCGAGTCCTACCTGGTAGAGGCCCGGACGCGGGGGAAAGTTTCCCCGGGCGCACAGTGCGCTAGCAACTTGCGGGGCGCCGTCAATTCTGCACGGTGGCGTTGGGCTAGGCGTCAAGACGACGAGAAGCGGCGACGCCCGTTGGGGGCCGGGGCCAGGAGGCCTGGCGCAGCTGGGCTTCGGGATAGCCTGGCGCGGCGTCCGCCTGCAGCCAGCAGCCCCTGAGACGCCGGCGGCAGCTGCAGCCGCTGCCCGCCACCGCCGCCGGCCACACCTCCCGCCACCCTCCGGCCCGCCCTCCCTCTTCCTCCGCCCTAGCCTCCGCCCCTCGGTCTCCTGTCGCCACTACAGCCGCCACAGTGCTGGCACGCCTCTAGGCTAACCTGGCTCTTGCCTCCCCACGGCCGCTCTGCCTTCTCACCCGGTGCTAGCGTATGATCTCTGGAGTCGTGCTTTCCTGATGGACCCTGTGCCCCTAGCCTCCTTCCCATGCTTGTGTGGTGTTTGAATTTAGGAGATTGCTTGAGGAGGGCAAGGGTGGCTGGCACGCAGAACTGGGGCATTTATTCCTGTGGAGCTTTCCTGATGTCACCACCACTCTTGGGTGTGACTGCAGGGTTGAAGTGTGGAATTCTCCTTTGTGACATAGTCCCTTGGTTTCCCACTCATTGCCAGGGAAATACCTAGTGGGATCCGGTACAGCAAGCACTGTTAAGTCTCATCGCTGGTGACTGCCTCTGGCCCGGCGAGCCTTCCTAACTACATCAGTTGTAAACCAAGGCATTGCTAAGACCAGACCCGAGGCTCTCTTTCCCGCCCTACACAGGGTTTCACTGAGACAGCTAATCTATGCCACACTGGAGTCCATACAAAATTCACAAGAATGCATATAAGAATCACAACCTAACAGAAACTGTCATGAGAAGACTCAGATTACAATGCTTGTTCCCTCCCTGGCATTATCAGTGCCCCAGCTTTGACAAACCTCCACACTGAAAGTACTGTCTCACACACACAAACACAGAGAGAGAGACAGAGACAGAGAGACACACAAGGAGAGACAGAGACAGAGACAGAGAGAGACACACAGAGAGAGACAGAGAGACAGAGACACACAGAGAGAGCAGAGAGAGACAGAGACAGAGAGACAGAGATACACAGAGAGAGCAGAGAGACAGACAGAGACAGAGAGAGACACACAGAGAGACACAGAGAGACAGAGACACAGAGAGAGAGAGAGAGAGAGAGAGAGAGAGAGAGGAGTTAAACTGCAGTCTGAAGGAGATCTCTCGGCCCACTGATGTCAGGACAGACGCTCTTGCCTTGGATGTTAAAGTTGGTAAGGTTAGGGTGCAAGACGAATTATAAAGGGAAGACAGAAAGACTTGGCCTTTCTGGGCCAGCAGTCCAAAAAGTAAGATGTCTCAGGTTTCAGGGTTAGCCCTTTGAACCATTTCACAGAGTCGGGAGAGAGGCCAAGGACGGATTGCTAGAGAGACACACAGCTTCATGACCAGGTCTGGACTCTGCTCTTCAGTGGGCCCGCATGGCTATGGAATTCTGTCAATATATAGACACCTCCCCAGTTTCCTGAACAGGGTCAAGGGGAGGCTGGCCCCTCTAGTTGAGAACCCCCACAGGTCCTTAACTCAAGGTTGTTGCCGTAAAGGACAACTGGCATGGGCCTCCTGGGACCACAGAAACTCAGTGAGAATCAAACCCCGGATGAGGGCCCGGGCTTGACAAGATGGGGAGGCTTTTGAAGATTTAGCTCTGGTAAAAGCAGGCAGAGTGGTGTAGGGAAAGAGAGCACAGGCTGGGCACCGATAAGATGGCTCACTGGTTAAAGGCACCACTAGGCCTGACAACCTGACTTTCACCCCCAGAAGCAGCAGCTCACACCCAGCTGGGACACGGATTCTAGCTCTAGGCCTCAGTCTCCTGCCTCCTTCAGAACATGGGCCTGGCTGGGCCCCAGCCTGAGGGCTGCCTACTTAACGGCTTTCTTTACATCAGCACTTCTTTTATATTTTGTTTTACTTAAACAAGTTTGTTTTTTTTAAACAGTGATATGTCCTACCACAGCCATAAATGGAAAAGCAGTGCCAGGTTGCTATAAATAGAAGGATATCATAAAAACAAACACAGTGTGAATAAAACGGTGTCATTAAACTACAACAATGGATCTTCAGCCACAATAAAAGAAAGCATAACCAGATCCCACTGGCTCTTTCACCTAAAAAAGGCTGACCACTCTTAGGCTTATTCCCTCTTGACGATCATTGAAGATCGGAAAGGATCTATAAACGTGTTAGCAATCATCTTGGGACACCCCCACATCAGGAAATGTGACACCTATATACCTATAAGAAGTAAAAACACTTCTTTCTCCCACAAAATAGGGACCCCTGAAAGTTTAGTTCCAAAAGACATAGGCCATACTCTGTCCCTGTGAGACTAGTTTCCTGTGCACACAGCCATTTCTGTCTTAATGCTTCCACAGGTAAAGTTGAGCAAACTACCCGTGGGATCCCTTTAACTGTTCTATCAAAAGAGCAAGAAAATTCCCCAAATTGTAGCTTCTCTGGGGTTTCTAGGAAGGCAAAGGAATTTTCTAAGGAGATAGAGTGGAAAGAGAAGACAGGCAGCCCAGGTAAAGGACAGCCAGCCTTGACCAAGCAGACTGCAGGTTAGAATAGCCTGGCTCAGAAGGTTCTAGATTCTTCTTTGCCCATTCCAAAAACCAAAACAAAAAACAAAACAAAAAAAACCTTGTGGAGAATTCATTGTAATATGGCGATGCTGAGAAAGCATAGCAGGTTGGACAGATGGGGAGTCCTGGTAATGACATGGGCCTCCTGACTCCCGGGCTGGGATCTCTTGGCTCCCTGATTTAGGGAGGGATGTGGTATTTAATATTTTCAATTTGACAGAAACTATAATCATCTAGGTCTTAGGTTCTAGGAGGTGAATCTCTGATTTTGTCTATGAGGGCATTACTAACTTATGTTAATTGAAGTGGGAAGGTCTGTCTTAAGTGTGGGCAGCCCCATTCCACAGGCTGGGGTCCCAGACTGGAGAGTAAGAAAAAGGGAGCTGAACACCAAAATGCACCTCTACTTCCTGACAGTGGATGAACACGGCCAGACGCCACACCTTCCCCACTGTGTATTCCTCGAGACTGTCCGCCCTTCAAACTGTGAGCCAAAATGAAACTGCTCCTTCAGCTGTGGCTGTCATGGCAACAGGAGAGTGATATAGGAAGTGTGGGGGAAATGGATTTTGAAAACACTCACCTCTCTCCCAAGAAGTTCTTCAAGGTTCTTTTCTCTAACACCCACTAGAAGAAAAAGCCCCAAATGTCTCATTGGCTTTAAAGTCTCAGGTCTGTCAGAATCAGCTTGGGCTAGACAACTCAGGTGCTGAGGCTCAGGTGTCCCTGGACACGGGACACCTGGAGCAAGCTTCTGCAGTGACATCCTGTACAAAGAGCCCTGAACCAGAAGTCAGCAGCCTGCAGCCTGGAACTCTGCCCACACCAGTCCTCAGTGTTTCCAACTGGAGAACAGGGCCCTAGACATGAGCATGGGCTCTGATTGGGCTGTCAGGCCCTGCTCCAATACCCTGAGAATCATGAAAAATGGCAGGAACACCACCTCCTTGTTCCAGTTCAATTAGGTCCCTTCGTCATTGGCTCTGTGCCATGGAAATCCATTTGAGATTTAAAAGAGCATGTGTCCTTTACAAAGAAATAGTTCGAAAGCCAGTGCCTCCAGCTTTATTACATTATGGCCAGGAGACAGTGAACTTCTTACTGCGGAATGCTGCCTTGGGTCTCCAGCACCTTCAGTGGAGGTTGCTTCAGACATAAAGAACCCCAACTGTACTGCCTGGAACTAGCAGCTTAAAGGCTCTGATCTCTCTCTCTCTCTCCTTTCGTGTGTGTGTGTGTGTGTGTGTGTGTGTGTGTGTGGTGACGGGGGCACACATATGGCTGTCACAGGCCTACCTTGTGGAGTCAATTCTCTCCTACCTTTATACGGTTCCAGGGACTGAACTCCAGCGGGCAGACTTCCTTCACTAGCATTTTATTCTTGCCAGCCCAAGCCACCCGATCTTCCCAAAGACACTGAGGTGACCACCCTTCTGTCATTGACGGTGGTGCAATTCTCAGGGAAATCTCTGGCAAGGCACGTGGTCCACACCAGGTAAAGTGGAGCCTGGGTGATGCCTCACCCCCACCCTCAAGGGGCTGACCTTCCGGTCTAATCCAGCCTCCCCAAGGCAGTCTACACTTGAAATTTTTAATCATTGTCGCCTTTATTTTTTTCTGAATTGTCTTCTTTTATGTGCAATTAGCAATCATTTCCCCAAACATTGACAGTTCATTAAATGTACACCCAGGAGTGATTGCATTTGTTTATCTTTCCAAAGCCTTTCACAGAAATAAATCCCTGGGTCCCAAGAGTTTCCTACAAGCTTGGAGAGCTGTGCTCTTGCATTTTGAGTCCTGGAGCAGCTGTCAACCTCAGTTTTCTGCCCTTCTCCCAATGCAGCACTCCAGACAGCCCAGTCACGTCTTTGAGATTTTAGTACAAGGCCCCCAGGGCGCACTACCTCCTCCACCCCAGAGAAGGAATATTTGGATTCATGTGTGTACTCACACATACACAAACAAACACACAAATGTTGCAGAAAGGGGCAGGGGTCTGGAGCCTCTGGCTGCATCAGGTTCTTCTTGCACTTTGTGGCTTGACTTTCTAGAAAGCAAGTATGAGAACAGCATGGAGAACGCGCACCTGGGGATGCCTACTGCACTTCTGCCCGCCCTCACTGTCTCTTTAAACTCTGAACAAATGGGATGATATCAACAACTGCCATTCAGGAAACGCTTCCTTTTGCCCATGCCTGGGTGGAAAAGTTGGACATACTCAGATTTAAAACCTTCATTCATCAACTGTGTGTCTTCAGTCATGCTATTTTGCCTCTGTTATTTTCATTCATTGTCTTTTAACATGTGGAGTGCCAGTGATGTTCTAGACACTGGTAAGATATTTAACTGTCTTCCTGCTCACTTAAACCTCCTCACAGTCCATGGGCAGGCGCAATCAGGAAGCCCATTTGTTCAAAGGGAAACAACGGGGAGCTACCTAGAGGGCTGCCTGTGATGAAGCTGAAGGACCCCATCACATGGGGCTCAGAGAATGAGGGATTGGTGCTCGGTGGTAAGAAAAGAGTCATCACTGGCTGTGGTCTGGAAGCCTGCTCAGGCACCGGCAGCAGTTGGGATCAGAGTAGGCCACCTGGCTTCTGGTAGATCTTCCTCCTTGGTCACAACGACACAGCTAAGTTCCACACAGGTCCTTCCAGCAAGAGGGACTATTGCTACCTTGGTCCTCCAGGCAGCTCAGGCTGGATTCTCTCCTCACTAAAGCCATGGTGGAGTTCTTAATCCTGGTCCTGGTGCCTCAGCCTTAATTAAAAATAAGGTATCTACAGGTGGTGAAGTTTAGATAAAGCACTAATTATTCCAGTGTCCCTGTCAAAGTGGAGTGATGGACATAGAAACAGACATATGACAGCAAACCAAGGGGCACCTAGGACAGTTGTCTACCAGATGGGCAAGAAGGAAGCCACCCAAGGGAGGTGAAACCTGACGTGACAGCTGTCTGTCCTTCTGTGTCACTTGAGTGGTAGCTCTTTGCTAGGACAGTTTAAG
>NW_004949096.1:17327940-17328390 GCF_000317375.1 Microtus ochrogaster | reverse complement strand
CCCCACACTTCCAAATCACAAGACTCAGAAGAAACATTCACTTGGGACCCCATTGAGTCTGTGTCAGGGTCTCTGAAACAGATGTACAAAACAAGGGGAACCGGGAGCCACCCCCAGCCCTGGAAATGGTTGTTCCCATAAGATTCCAGTGCCATGGGCTTGGCCAAGACAGTGCTGGAAGAACCCTGGTTATCATCCCCATTCTGTCAGAGGGCAGAGTCATGAGACAAATACTCCTAGCTAAGTAGCAGAGCTGGGATTTACCCTGAACCCTGGTGCACCTGGTGATGTCTCCTTGCTGCCTGTAACTGCTTTGTTGGAATAAGAGCGGCTGGGCTGCATCCCCAGCACCTGGCCGCCCACACGGCTAGCTTAGCTTATGCCCTGAAATAATTACACGGAAACTGTATTCTTTTAATCACTGCCTGACCCATTAGTTTCAGCCTCTTA
>NW_004949096.1:17322036-17324285 GCF_000317375.1 Microtus ochrogaster | reverse complement strand
CTGTTCTGTTTTCTCCGCCTACCTAAGGGTTGGCCTATGAAATGGGCCTAGGCAGTTTCTTTATTAATAAGAAATCATTCCCACATCACTGCTTGGTCTTGTTGTCTCAGCCCCTCTCTGTTCCATAGTAGCTTACAAATGTGAGCAGAAACCCAGGCCCCTCTGGTGGGTACCAGGGACTGAGTCCCACTGTGGTGTTTACGGAGTCCTTGAATGGGGCAGCCAGGGTGATAGACTGCCCTGGTGCATGTGTGTGCTTGCATGTGTACAGGTCCATGTCTAGGCACAAGTGCATCCCCATGTAATGGTTCAGGTCTGTGTTGTGTTTCTGGGCATCCTCTGTCCCCAGGTGTTGGTGCAGCTCTGTGGGTGTCTGTACATGTCTAGACACATGTGTCCTGGTGAATGGTGCTAGTCTGTGTATGCATCCATCCTGCCTAACGACATCTTTGTTTTCCAGAGAGAGGCGGATTCTCTTACTAAGGGAATGTTCTGATCTTGCCTGACTCACTTAATGGGAACAGTAGGATCACACACCAACTGTGGACCCCCCAAAGTCTTTCACCTCAAACCCCCGCATCTTATTCTTGGGCCAGCAGCCAGCTTTGCCTTGACAGTGCATGTTTGTCACAGAGCAGCCTGCTGACCTCCCCACTGTGGTCTGCCAAATAGGATGGAAGATCATGTGGGAAGGAAAACAAGGGATGAGGCTTCAAGCAGAGGGGAACAAGTAGAGCTTGCTTGTAACAGACCAGCAATGGTTTTGACCAGAAGAGGAGCGTCCCAAGTCAGAGGTCGGTAAATGGCTTGGCCAAGTTTGCCTCTTGTGGTCAGCAGGACGTTTTTCTTTCTTCCTGGTTTTTCCCCACCTCTGAAACTGTCCACTGATCCCCTCCTTTTCATCTCAACCATGTAAAGCTCTAATATACTGGAGACAAGCTTCTGTCTGACCACTCCCCGGTGACAGAGGAGCAAGATCCAATTACAAGGTAGATAAGCGTCTCTACGAGCGCTCCTTGCAGGTACCCACCCAGTGCAAACAGCTGAGCTCCATAAGGCTTCACAGAATGTTTGCTTAGTGCCTTGGTTTTAAAGAATCCAGCCTTTGTTTTGAGACCCTGAGACCCTCAGTTACAGCACAGCGCACTGCAGCTCAAGTCTGCCCATGCGTGAACCAACTGCTTGGCAACAGCCTCATTCTAAGGTCCGTTCATAGTGCTGGCTCCTAGAAAGGACTCAAAAATCATGTGATGAATAAAAACATAAAACAAGAGATACTGGAGATGTCACTCTGTTGGAAGAGCGCTTGCCTTGCATGAATGAAGCCCCGGAATCAATCCCAGCTTAAACCAGGCATGGAGGTGCAAGTCTGTAATTCTAACACTCAGGAAGCAGAGGCAGGGAGATCAAAAGTTACAGGTCTTGACTACATAGGGAGTTGGGGGCCAGCTTGTGCTACATAAGACCCTGCCTCAAGAAGTAAAATAATAAACAAAACAAATGATAGATAAATATTAGCTTTAGCAAAATGGAATTAAAAGGTTACAAAATTTAAAATTGGTGGGGACCAAATAGCATATACTCTCCACAAACAACATTCTACAAGCACCTGATATCAAAGTCATCAGGCAACATTCTAAGACTCAAACTCAAGAGTTAAATCCATTAAAGCCTTAAAGGTTTGGTTCCATGGTAGAGCTCTTATCTAACATGCATAAGGCCCTCCTGGGTTTGCTTTCTTTTGCTGAATTAAAAGAAATAACTGAGTGAGTAGAAGAGTGGATGGATGGGTAAATGAGTGAATGGGTAGATGGGTGGATGGATGGATGGATGGATGAGTAGATAGATGGAGGATGGGTAGATGAATAGATGGGTGAGTAGATGGATGAATGGATGGATGATGGATGGGTGAATGGATGGATGGATGAATGGATGGATGGATAGATGAACGGATGGATGGATGGATGGATGGATGGGTGGGTGGATGAATGGATGGATGAATGGATGGATGGATGAATGGATGGATGGATGGATGGGTGAATGGATGGATGGATGGATAGATGGATGGATGAATGGATGGGTGAATGATGGATGGGTAGATGGATGGATGGATGGATGGATGAGTAGATGGATGGATGGATGAATAGATGAATGGATGGATGGATGGATGGATAGATGAATGGATGGGTGGATGGATGGGTGGATGGATGGGTGGATGGATGGATGGGTGGATGGATGGATAGATGGGT
>NW_004949096.1:17313976-17321674 GCF_000317375.1 Microtus ochrogaster | reverse complement strand
TGTGTGTGGATTGTTAGGTAAGGGACAGATTAGTGAATAGATTGAGAGGTGAGTGGTGGGTAGGTAGGTAGATGGGTGGATGGATGTGTGCATGAATAGCTTGGTTTTAGATTGAAGGAAGAATGGGTGGATGAATGGGTAGATGAACTGAACAGATGGACAAATAATAAATAGATGGTTTGGAAAGTCTATGTATGGACTGAAAGATGATGGATAGATGAATGGGTAGGTGGGGGTGGAAGATAGATAAATGGTTGAATGGTGGGTAGGTGGAGAAACGGTTGGGGGATAGATTTCTTTGTTCCTTTGCCTCTTTCTAGTCTGTCTTCCTGTGTCTGTCTATCTTTGTGTTTCTGTCTCTGTCTTCCTGACTCTGCATCTCTCTGTCTCTTCTTGTGTCTCTGTCTCTCAGTCTTTCAGTGTGTCTATCTCTGTCTACCTCCACTCTTTCTCTGATGTTCTGTCTCTGTCTCGCTGTGTCTGTTTCTGTCTGTCTGCCTCTACCTCTCTTCCCGTTTTCCATTTCTTGTTCCATTTCTTCTGTCTCTTTCTTCTAATTTCACTTTCGTTTCTTTTCTGGCTTTCAGAAAAGGGCTGGGACCTGGAGACCCATAAGGTATAGATTATGACACAAGGTGACACACGGCCATTGTGTCCCTTCTGAGACAGAGTTTGCCACATGGCTGATCTCCTTTTCCAATGCACAGTGACTGTGGGCCTGGTTCTTTTCTACATATGCAATAGACTGGAGGTAGGATGATTGCTGTAGTTGTGATGGTTCTCAGAGACCACAAGGGAAGTCCAGTTGATGATATAAATCAGTCCCAGTCAGGATCCAAAACATCTCTGGGGACTCTAGGACCTGGATCTAACCAGGCCTGCTGTCTCTCCACCTGCCATAACCTGGAGAGGGTCACTCGACTTCCCAAGGGACTTGGCTGATTATTTCTTTGAAAAGATGTTAGGACATCGGATGACAAGTTCATCCTATTGGGCCCGTAGCCAGGATGAAATTAGCCAAGTGTAGGAGGTGCTTGGGGCAAAGTACTAGCCCTTCACTAATATACATTCAATTCAACATTACCTGGTTTGAGAAGCTCAGATAACAGTGCAGAGGATGTTGGACAACCCAATCTCCTGTGTCATGAACATCTGGATGGCTTCCAGAGCAGAGAATAGCAGGGGACTTTAGGGATTCATAGGGACAGGGAGAGATGGCTGGCATTTAAGGCAATGAGACAGTTTGTGGAAAGGTCCTGGTTGGAGAAGGGTCTGATACAGTGACCATAAATGCTTTGGAAGCCCTAGTGTCTATTTCATCATCTTACAAAATGGATATTAAGCAAATGCTTTGTGGATGAATGAACACATGAATGAGGTTCTGAAGGCTCCATAGAGGCCAAAGACTCAAGGGCAATGAATGACTGTACATGGAAAGCTGGAAGAGGAGGATAACTTATAATTACACAGCGAATGCATGAGAATATGTTAGGGTCACTGTTCTGGAGCCTATAAAGTTCAAGAATCTGGTGCTGGTGTTTGGCCTTCTATACTGGAGAAGGGAGAAGCAAGAGGATTCGGGTGGTGAACAGGAGGCCAGCTCTATTTCAGGCCTTTAGATAACAACCTTCAAAGGCCTAGCTACACCTTTGATTGACATACAACCAACTGTACACATTTCTGGGGTGCTGTTTGATCATCTGAAACCAGACACAATCCATCCTAATCTGATCATATGATTGGCATTTCTTTGTTTAGGATAGAGTCCTTTTATAATATTATCCATCTACCACTTATGGGGATGGGCCTTCATGACCTAACATGTCTCATGGGCCCCCATTCTAGAGCTGCTGCCTCTGGGATTGACGTTCTTTACTGGAAGAGTGTGTAAATACACACCTGTGATCCCAGCAACTGGGAAGTAGAAACAGAAGGATGGAGAACTGGAGGCCAGCCTGGGTTACTGAGAGAGACCATTTAAAAGAAAAAAGCTTCTATCACAGAAACTTTGAGGTAATCCAAGCCCCAGCAGACAGGTTTCCTGAAGACTCTCCTCTCCAGAGAAAGGCTCTGTGGAGCATTGTGGCTTGACCACTCAGGGTTCTGTGAACTCACTGATTCATTGGCTTGTTCTTTGAAGAACACACTGGCATGCTGGGGAGGCCTCAGTTGGTAGAGCGCTTGTGTTAAGTCTCCAGTTGGAGTCTGGAGGAGAGTCACTGCAGTTCACAGGTATGTGTCTCTCTGTACAAGTCATGACTGACAGGAAAGAAGATGTGTTATCTCAGGAGAAATGCAAAGGGACTTGGAGGTATGTCAGACCTCATTAGTGGCCCTCATCAGACTTGCTTTGATTGATCCCTCGAGCCTGGAAGTGGGCCTTCTCCAGTCTGCCTCCATCTCTAAGTGTTGTGCCAAGAAAAGTCCTGATTCCAAGAGGTCCAAACAGACAAGATGCTTCATTTTCTTTTGGAGGGGGATAGGGTGGGGTGGGAAAGATGCCTTTACCGTTGACTATCCTTGATCCCTAGTGAAAATTTTAAATGAGGTTTTGTAGTAAGCTGTCTTGTTGGATCATCTTTGGACTACCAGCCTGCAAATCATAACCCAGAGACTTATTATTAATTATAAAATAATTAGCTTAGGCTTTTTCCCAATTAGCTCTTACAACTTAATTAACCTACTCTTTTTTTTTAAAAAAAACTATGTTCTGTCACATGGCTCAGTTGCATCTTCATAGTACAGCTCATCCGACTTGCTCCAGGTCTGGCTGGCAACTCCTTCTTTCTTTTTCCCAGAGTTCTCTCTCTGCACAGAAGTCCTGCCTATACTTCCTGCCTAACTATTAGCCGTTCAGCTTTCTAGCACAGCAATCATGGCCATACATGTTCACACAGTGTATGAATATCCCACAACATTTCCCCCCTTTTGTCTAAATAAAAAAGAGAGGTTTTAACTCTAATATTATGGAATTTATACAATAAGAACAATTATGAAGTAAAAATTACATTCACAAAGTCCAGTTCATTTGTATTTAGCAAATCTAGAGACATTATGCTATTCTTTATCTTATCTTGATGAGTCCAAAGTTTTTGACCAAAACCATTTTCTATCATAACTTCTATTAACATCCTAAAAATATCTTTTTAGACCTTAAAACATCTTCCTGGATAAACAACTCAAGTTCTTATGATCCTCAATGTTATAAACTTTACATCTCTTATGTAAGTTTCTTTTCTGAATTTAGTAACAAGGAGAACTGTAAATACTACAACTGTCTCATCTTCAGCTTCATCAGAGACCCAAGAAGGATATAATACCTGAGTAAATAGGAAGAGCAGAGCAAGCAACTTCCAAAACTATAGAAATGACAGAAACAATTGGCTGCCCAGTCACCCAAGGCTCCTCTACAACATTGGGGCACTTATCTTTGGCCTACAGGCCCAGAATATCTGACAAACTTTTCTGTGAAGTAGGAATTTTGAGGACTGTCTTACCTTGTCTTGGCCAAGTTTGGCAGTCACCTTCTTTTGTGTTCTGCTCATCCACTGGACAGCATAATGTTAATAGTCCAGGCAAGGGCAATTTATTGCTCAGATAATTAGCTTTGCCACACTGAAAGCCAACTATATGGAGGTTGTCTAATGCCCATCATCCTTTTTGAAGTAAATTGGTGCTGCCAGGAGCAGATGTGTCTCATTGTCATGAAAAGCCTTATGTTATTAAAAAAACTTAAATGCTATATTCTGTAGTTCTCTGAAATGTTTGAAGACCACCTATCTATCTAAAATATATCCGTTTGATCTTGAAAACTTCTCTAACATAAGTACAGGTTTGATTATTATATATGACTAGGTACTAACATGTATTTCTTAATTATACATTAAATTTTTAAATGAGTTGCATAGGTACAATGCCTTAAACTAGAATGGAAACATATATATGTATATATCAACACATAAAAATTCATACCAACGCAACATATTTGAGATTAATGGTTGTTTTTTAGTCTAAAAGTAGATTCAATAATCTACCTTTTTATCCCATCATTTCTATACTATATCCCCCCTTTTTCTCCTTCAAAAAGAGATCCCTGAATTTAATCTTTGTTTAGCTTTCTCCCTGACCATGACCACCAACAACTTGCAAACAACCTCCCTAAATGTTCATAAGCATCCATAATCCATTGACTGACCAAAACCACCCACCTCACCTCTGGTAGACATGGTAGCAAAGTGATTACAGCAACTCTAAGCAGAGTAATCCAGATGTTTCCCACAGAGAGTGATCCCCTTTCTCCTAGGGCCCCTTTTAGAAGAGGGGTCAACCTTTCAGGAGCATTCTGCCAGACTTCCTCTTGCAACCCACTGGCCAGACCTGTGCACATAAAGAGCATCATGCCTGAGACATCAGTTTGTTAATCTTGCTGTGACGAGGTCCACGAGCTGGATAACTTAAGCTGGAGATGTTTGCTTCTCACAATTCTGGAGGGAAGTCTGAGGTGATGGTGAGTTTGGATTCACTGCTCTCCTCAGTTCATAGTCAATGTCTTCTCCCTGTAGCATTCCTGGCTCTCCCTCCGGGTGTGTGTGCCTGCGTCTTGACTGCACTTCTCTTTGCTCTTTCTTCTCTTCTCTTTTCCTTCTTTTGAAACATGGTCTTGAGTTTCAAGCATGACCTTAAACTTAATGCATAGCAAAAGATAGCCTCGACTTTCTGGTCCTTCTGCCTCCACCTCCTGCACAGGATGACAGACCTGCACTTCTGTGCCCAGCATCTGACCTCTCTCTTCTCTGATGGTGTAAGTTCCCAACCAAATAGCATCCTTTTATCTTATCCCCCTCTTTAAAGGCCCAGATCCCCGAGGTCAGGCATATACAGTCACATTCTGAGGAAGGGGAGGTTGAGGCTTCAGTGTGAGTTTTGGGATGCCTTGGGTCAGCTGGGACACCTGGTAGAAGTTCACCAAACACCATTGTTCTGTGATTCCCTTCTAGACCCTTCTCCAGCTATGAATGGAGCACATAGTCTCAGCTCTATCCAAAACTGTTCCAGGTGAAAGGGGGTGGAAATATGAGATGTTCCCACAGGCCTGGGACAGCAGCATCCTGAGGACAGGGAAGGTGTTCTCGGCAGCTACCTGCCTTGCTAAAGACCAAGACAGTTGGGCCTCCTCTGGCCTGCCAGCTGACATCTCAACTAGAATCATCACAACTGAACCTAAGGGGGATTACTTGGTGGTAATGACACCAGAAGTGGTAAGATGGGCCAGCCTCAGGACACAAAATAAGACACAGTGGCTAGTGGCAGCCAGGGCTACTGGGAGAAGGTTCTAGAGATATGCTGTCTCTCCAGCCATCTTCCATCCCTGTTCTGGGTCACAACAGAGGAGCATTTTTACAGTTGTTTCCAGAAAATTCCTTCTTACCCTTGTTCGTTTAGAAATAGAAGACAAAGAACGGAGGAGGTGAATCAGGCGTTCAGGAAATATCAGAGACACTGCCTAGGGCCTGGCCCCCCAGTGGCCCTACACATTCATTCATTCACTCATTCATTCATTGGGAAAGCGTTTAAGGAGTGCTTTAGACAGGGATGTTGTAAGCTCCAGTGACATACTGGTGAAGAAACCAGGGCATGAGTCTTAGGATGGGCAGTGAGCGTCCATCCAGTCAGATAAGGAAGGAAGCCCATAGTGACACAAATGTCAGTGTGATAACAAAGGGGCAGAGTGGAAAGCCAGAAGAGAATCTCATTTCAACTGGGATTCCAAGTTAGGACCCCTGAGCGAGGCTACATGAGGAAGATCACCCATCTTGGGAGAGATCCAGGCTGCTGAAAAGCCTGTGCATGTGCAGACCCCCGAAGACATCCAGGAGCCAGTGACTCTAGAGAAAGTCAGGTCCTCTTGGCGGATTCACACCAATCTTTGATATTCTTTCTAAATAAGAAAGAAAACTGGACAGTACCAGAAAGGAAGACAGTCTGATTCAGGGTGCTGGGCGCACTGGTGCTCAGAAGAACAGAAGGAACTCATTCAGGGAAGCCTGTGGGACATCTTGGGCACATCACATGTGCCACAAGGTTTTCCCATCATCATGGCTGTTATCACTCCTTCACAGGAAGTGGGGTTTAAGGTAGGAGCCGATTGATCCATTGCCAACCATAAGTAGATATAGAATTATTATGTACTCATTGGTCCACAGTAGATAGGAATACATATGTCCTAAGTCCAACCCATGCCCTTCCCCTCCACCCTGACTTCAGCAGACAATCCTCCATGAACCCACTTTGCACCTATGAAAAGACAACACCTGATGTCCACCACGGAGGATGAAAGGGCAGGAGTCCTGCTTCTCAGTCTTCCAGTTCCAATCCACAGAGTGTAGCATTCAAACCGAGGCAGGCCATTACTATCTAGCCAGGCTGCTTCCCTTTGGCTGGCAGACTGGGGAATCTGACAGATATGTGGGAGAAGCCTGGGGGTGGGGTAAGAACTGGGAAGAGCACTGGACATGGCCTTGAACACAGATGCAGGAGACTGTGCTCTGCTTTAGCTCCAGAATGATCTGAGTAACAGGCCCTTTTCCAGTCAAGCCTTCAGCTGAGGTCAGCCGCAGCCTTGGCATGGGGATTCTTGGAAGCAGAGAGCCTCGGGAAGGGGGACTGGCCCTGACCCACAGAAGCTATTAGACAATGGTGTAGAGAGTGTCTCAAGCCACTGGGCTTTACAGCCATTTGTCACCCAGTACTAACAGCTTGTACAGGGTGATGCGTTTAGTACTGATAATCTTTCAGATGATGAGATACATGTCTGGCACAAAGCGAGCCCCCTCCCGGTCCCTTTGGATTGGGCCCAAGTCTTCATGTATGCTAAGCAAAAAATCTCTACCACAGAACCACACACCCAGCCCACAAAGTGATTTCTCAATAGAGTGTTTCCACATAAATCATTTCCCTCTGAGGTGGAGGAGAAGTGAGCTTCCTGAACTTGGCCTGAGAGAGGCAGGGGTTTGTTAATACCCCAAGTTTAGGAAGACTAGGATTGGACACTTGGCTCTGAGGGCAGGAGTATCCCTTCCCCAGGGCCTTCCACTCATTCCATGTCTCACTGTGGAATGTTCTGGACCACTTTGTGTTGCTATAATGAAATCCTGAAGCTGGGTAAACTCATGAGATCAGAGATTGATTTCTTAGTCTGGGAGGTCCAAAGTCAAGGGGCCCTTGTGTGCTGGGGAGAAGGCGAAGGCAGAGGAAGAGAGAGAGCAGAGAGAGGGGAGAGAGGGAGGAAAGGAGGAGCTTGCACAAGTGTACAGGCTGATCTCTTTTTTTTCAGGACTCCATGCCTCTGATCTTGAACCCACTCCCACAGCACCCGTATTAATCCAAGTCCCAGGGCAGACTCATTGTATCTGATCACCCCGCTTGAACATTTGGTCCCCAGCTGGTGGCATTAGTTTCGGAAGCGATAAAGACTTGGGCAGATAAGACTGCTATCAAACTTGAAGGTTACAACTTTTGTCTCGAGTCAGATCTGGTCACCTGTCCTCAACAAGCCATGAAAAAGAGCCAAATTAAAAGAGGAGAGTAGACCAAGGACACTCTTGAGTGTGTACACACGGGGAACAAGGACACTCTTGAGTGTGTACACATGGGGAAGAGGACACACTGGGAAGAGGACATTCTTGAGTGTGTACACAC
>NW_004949096.1:17311293-17313282 GCF_000317375.1 Microtus ochrogaster | reverse complement strand
ACACACTGGGAAGAGGACATTCTTGAGTGTGTACACATGGGAAAGAGGACATTCTTGAGTGTGTACACACTGGGAAGAGGACATTCTTGAGTGTGTACACACTGAGAAGAGGGACAAAGAGAGACCTCCCTCACATCTGTCTTCAGGGTTCTGAAGTGAAATCAGTGGTTAAATAGAGGGCTCAGGATATGTGTGTCTGGGTAGTCCCAGCTAAGGTGTGGTCTCACCCACTATGGCCCATCTTTATCTGGGCTACAGTCTTTGTAAGATGGGCTGTCTCTCCATCAGGTACATAAGTTCCCTTTAGAAGACCTCACTCACAAGACCTTACAGGAGGAAGTGGGCCACTGCAGCTTGCCTTTGAAGGTGACAAGGTCCCCAGTACCTTCCTCACTCTCTGATTCCTGTCCACCATGTGAAGAGACTCTTCAGCCACATCCCTCTGTTACTGTGATGCTCTGCCAAGTCACAGGGCTGGAAGACAACAGCCTGGACTATGAAACCACAAGCCTCCGTCAGTCTGGAGCTGCTTTCTCAGGCATTTTGTCCCTCCCAGATCCACAAAAACCTGCACTCCTCTCTCAGAGAACTGAGTTTGCAGACTGCCATGGCCCCACAAACCAAGGTGAACTTCCAAGGGTCATGTGGGAATAACACATATACAATAATACAATAGGAAAGGGGCTCTGGGGCCCTGGAGATAACAGGGTATGACAGTCGTTCTAATGCCATAGCCCCATGTGCTCCAGGCTTCAGGGAACAGTGTAGAGCACAGCAAGTGCTGTAGTCCCTTGCAGAACAAGTCTACAGAAAGCCACTACCATTGAGCACGATGGGGAGCCGCTGACCCCCTGGGTCTGGCAGGTCTCTAAGCCTGGAGTGCGCACTTCTGCCCCCACCCCAGACCTAGCCCGCACAGCTGGTCTCCAAGACCAAGGCAGCAAGGGTGGATCTCAGAAATGGAGCAACAACTCTCAAGCAGGAGCAGTGGGGCTGAGACAGAGAGTCTCTGGTGTTTCCTCTAAAGGGCAGAGCTAACTGAGAGCTGGACCCTTGCCAGAATCAGGACTGACAGAAATGATGTGTGTTCTCACGGTATGTAGAGCCCAGCGGGCTTTGATTGGCTGGGTGTGTGTGCATGCAAATGAGATGTAGGGTGGGACTAATCAAGTGAGAGATGTCAAAACTGGGCAAGAGGCTCTCAAAACCTGAGCTTCTTTTCTTCTTAAAAACATTTTAAGCATATAATTATCTTTTAAATTATGTGTAGATGTGTGTGTGTCCCCTAGAAGAGCAGCACACACTCTTCTCCACCGAGCCATCTATCTCATCAGCTCCCCCGAAACCTCCATTTCAGTTAGGGCCACTGCTACCGCCCTCTCTCATGTTGCAGCAGAAGAGAGGAAAGTGGGAGGAGACAGGTAGGAGAAACCCCACATCCCCCTGGTTTCCAGCTCTGATGGACACTCAGCAAAGCAATCTGTTGTGCTGGGGAGTTTGGGCTGCACGGACCAACATTGTGGCTACCCTGTCCCACTGAGGCAGTCCAGTTATTGCAGTAGACTAAGTGCAGATACCCACCGTTTCCTAGCTCCTGCCCTGAGGAGTCCCGTTGCCTGCTCTGGCTGTTCAGGTTGCTTCTAGGAGTCCCCCTGCTGCTGCCATCAGCCAGGGTCACCATTGGGGCCACCTCCTACCTTTTCCACCACCTCCTAAGACTGCTGTATTGGGGAATAATTTTTTTTTATTTTATTGAGAAAAGGAAATAAAAAAAGTTTCAGCCTCCTCCCAGCCTCCCACTTCCCTCCCCCTCCTCCCATCCCTTTCCCCCACTCCTCTCCCCCTCCCTCTCCAGTCCAAAGAGCAGTCAGGGTTCCCTGCCCTGTGGAAAGTCCAAGGCCCTCCCCTCTCCGTCCATGTCTAGGAAGGTGAACATCCAAACTGGCTAGGCTCCCACAAAGCCAGAACATGAAGTAGGATCACAACCCC
>NW_004949096.1:17298170-17299533 GCF_000317375.1 Microtus ochrogaster | reverse complement strand
GGGAGGGGGGACTGTGCTCTCTTCCGGGACAATCAGCCCCTGGATAGCACACACTCACCTGTCCAGATGGAATTCCACAGCACCTAAGCAGGGCCCAGGGAATAAATTTTGAATTTACGAATTTTAGAGCATCCAGTTAAATGCAAGAATGACCCTGGGCCAGTTGCTCACTGACTTCACACACAAGGAACCCTGGGGTTTATTATTTGCCTCCCATCCCCTGGTGTTTTCAGAAGCCCAGCCTCCAGAAACCCTCTAGGTCCCTTTCCTGCTCCTGGAGGCTGGAAATGCTTAGTCAGTCAGGGGGCCTTGGTGGCTGGCTGGACTACTCTTGTGCACAGCCTGTCTGTGCTGAGGTGCCCATGCTGGCTGTGGCGCCTGGTCCGTGGAGCCAGAGCTATGTCCAGCACTTTGTCTTCTTGCCCACCCCTAAGTTGTGAGTCATCCATCACAGCCTTGTGACCATGGCTACCGTTTCATAGGAGGCCAGGAGTAAGTTGCTTCCCTTTGACCTGTCTACCATCTCAGAGGCAGGATGTGACACACAGGGTTACTCTTTAGCCTCCCCCAAAACACATCCTGGGTATATATGGGGACCAGTGTCTCACCCTCTGTCTGTGACACCTGGTCTCTCCCGCTGCTCTCTGACCTTGCTCTCTCTTGACCCTCTTCCCCCTGCCTGCCTATGGCTATGGCTTCATTTCTCTCTGTACCTGCTGTCCTGGTTTCAAGGACACTGGCTTCTACCACTTCTCAGCCTCCGGTGGGAATACAGAGAGGGAGGAGATATGAAGCAGACCAGAGTAGACAACCTTTTCCAGATGAGTTCATTGAGCACACATGGTGAGCCAGGCCTATAGCTAGAGCATCAGCTCCCTAGGGCAAGGAAGGCCAGCATTATAGACAGGCAGGGGCCATGGCCTCTGAATCTGAGAATGCTGGCTCTGCTCAAAGTCCTGAGAGAAGGCAATGAGAAGACAGGGAAGAGAGTGATGTGAGAAGCAGCATCAATGCCATTAGAAGGAGCAGTCACTGTGAGTGGCAGGAACAGATATCACAGTGGGCAGGATGGTCACTATGGACAAGAGTGGTTACTGTGAGCAGAAACAGTCATTGTGATCAGGAACACCCACCAGGGGCAAGAACAGTCACTGTGGGCAGGAACACTCGCCACTGGAAGGAACAGTTGTTCTGGGTAGGAATCGTCACTGTGAACAATAACAGTCTCTGTGATCAGGAACGTCCTTCATGGCCAGGAAGAGTCATTATGGACAAGTCAGTGTGAGCAGGAACAGTCACTGCAGGCAGGAACAGTCACTGTAGGCGGGAACAGTCACTGTAGGCGGGAACAGTCACTGTAGGC
>NW_004949096.1:17296509-17297006 GCF_000317375.1 Microtus ochrogaster | reverse complement strand
GCAGGAACAGTCACTGTAGGCAGGAACAGTCATTGTAGGCAGGAACAGTCACTGTAAGCAGGAACAGTCACTGTAGGCAGGAATAGTCACTGTATGCAGGAATAGTCACTGTAGGTGGGAACAGTCACTGTAGGCGGGAACAGTCACTGTATGCAGGAACAGTCACTGTAGGTAGGAATAGTCACTGTATGCAGGAACAGTCACTGTAGGTAGGGCCAGTCACTGTATGCAGGAATAGTCACTGTAGGCAGGAACAGTCACTGTAGGCGGGAACAGTCACTGTATGCAGGAACAGTCACTGTAGGCAGGAATAGTCACTGTAGGTAGGAACAGTCACTGTAGGTAGGAATAGTCACTGTAGGCAGGAACAGTCACTGTAGGCGGGAACAGTCACTGTAGGCGGGAACAGTCACTGTAGGCAGGAACAGTCATTGTAGGTAGGAACAGTCACTGTAGGTAGGAACAGTCACTGTATGCAGGAACAGTCACTGTAGGTG
>NW_004949096.1:17292555-17293384 GCF_000317375.1 Microtus ochrogaster | reverse complement strand
GTAGGTAGGAACAGTCATTGTAGGCAGGAACAGTCACTGAGGTAGGAACAGTCACTGTAGGCAGGAACAGTCACTGTAGGTAGGAACAGTCACTGAGGTAGGAACCATCACAATAGGCAAGAATTTTTGCTGGGAGTGGCAGCGACTGTAGGGAATATCCTTGCTAGAACAATCATGGGCTGAACAATCACAGTGGACAGAAGGAACAGGCCCAGTGGAGGCAGACTACAACCACTGTGGGCAAGAGCAGCTGCTACAGGCAACAACAATTGCTCTTTGTGGCCGAAACTATCCATGTGGGTGGCAGAAACTGCCTTTTGGTGAAGCAGGTATGTCACCAGACGCAGAGAGGCGGGGAGATGGGTTTGAGAAACAGTGAATAAAGATGACCATGGCTGTGGTGTTCAAGGAACTATGGATGGAGGAACACAGCCTGCTTTGTCAACTACACTGTGACCAAGTGTGACTACTGCCCCCCTCCAAGCCTTAGGAAGAGCCTCTGGATTCAGGCCTCCGTGTCTCCAGGGGAGGTAGGCCTGGAGACTGTTATTTAGCGCCCACAGCCTCCTACTCCCAGGCTCTGACTCTGGCCTCTTCCTGCTTCCTTCTATTCTTCTGGGCAAGCCACACTGCAGCTGCTGCAGGGCTGGAGGTTCAGGGAGGCTGCCCTGGCTCTCTTATCTCTTTCCTGCTGTTTCCTTTCTAGGGAGATAGGGAGAGGAGGTGTCCTCTACATATGGGGGTGAGAACTGAGGCGCTGTGGACCAGCTCCCTCTGCCATAGGGCTGAGCAGATGGTGATATGATGATGAGCCTGGCCCTATAAAGCC
>NW_004949096.1:17276361-17292297 GCF_000317375.1 Microtus ochrogaster | reverse complement strand
AGGAAGGAAGGAAGGAAGGAAGGAAGGAAGGAAGGAAGGAAGGAAGGAAGGAAGGAGGTTTTATTAGAATGGCATCTTATAGGCTGTGGTCCAGCTAGTCTAACAATGGAAGGTCCAAGAATCCAATTGTTGTTTAGCCCATGAGGCAGGCTGTTTCAGCTAATCTTCAGTATACACAGAATCCCAAAGAGGTAGGCTCTAATGCCTGTGGAAGAATGAACTTGCCAGGGAGAGCAAGGGGAAGCAGGCAAAGAGAACAAGCTTCCTTCTTCCATGCCCTTCATATAGGCTGCCAACAAAAGATGTGGCCCACCTTAAATTGTATCTTCCTATCTCAAAAAATCTGGATTAGCCCAGCAGTGGTGACAAATGCCTTTAATCCCAGTACTTGGGAGGCAGAGGCAGGTGGATCTCTGAGTTTGAGGCCAGCCTATTATAGAGAGTGAGTTCCAGGACAACCAAGGCTACACAGAAAAACACTCTCAAAAAAAAAAAAAAAAGAAAAGTCTGTCTTAGAGGTATATATTATCATCTCAAAGGAGCCATATTAAAAGTGGGTCTTCCCTCTTCAAGTGATTTATGTAAGAAAAAAAACCTCAAGGTGTACCCCGCTGCGTGGACTTCAGTTTAATTCCAGATGCAGTTAAGTTGACAACCAAGAATGTCCATCACAGTGACCACACTCATCTCCAAGGACAATGGCTGTGTCGTCATCCAGGACTTGATGGAGACAGTGGAAGTCATAGCCTAACCAAGGGTGATGGGACAGGGGTGGGCAGGGTCGCTGCAGAGGAAAGCAGGGAGTGGCCACTCTCCTATTGAGCTCACGTCAGCCACCCCACCAGGATTTCTTGGGAAATTTGTTTTTAGCAGCCTGTGCCTGAGACTTCCAGGAAGGGTCTGGGCTCTGGATTCCGGCTCCCTCCTTCCTCTTAGCTCCAGCAGCTACTTGAATACACAGACACAAAGGAACCTCCATGAAGAAAGCCACAGAAACCTCCCTGTCTCCTCCCTATGCTTTTAGGAGCCTGCTATGTCCCTTCCTAATCAGGTGTCTCAGTGGGATTTGCTGGTCCTCCTATGGAACTTTAAAGTGCACAGCAAAAATGACATCAAAGGAGACAGGCACAGATGGTGGCAGAGGGGACTTTCTCAGTACCCAATGGGAATTTCACCCTCAATGCGTCCAGTATCTCACTTATTTATTCATGCAATGAGCAGTTTTCAACCTAATATGCACCTACCACAGTCTGAGAGGGGCTGAAGACGACAGCAGGACCGACTACTGGAGATACCAGCAAGCCAGCTGAACAAGATTAATTGTGATTAGAGATTTGTGATGCAGACCACAGAGTTCTGGGATGGGAAGGATGGAGGGCCGGCTCCTCAGGGCAGGGGACCTGGCTAGCTCTGGACAGAGGAACAACTGCATGGGAGCACTGTTCTTGCATTTGCATAAAAGATTTATTTTTTTTAATCTAAATTGTGTGTGTGCATGTGCCCACACAGGTGAGTGTAGGTGTCCTCAGAGGACAGAAGAGGGCACAGATCTCCTGGAACTGTAGTTAGAGGCGGTGCGACCTGCTCAGCCTGAGTGCAGAGAGCGGAATGCAGAGCCTCTACAGGAGCAGTAAGCACTCTTGACTGCTCAGTCCCCTCTACAAGCATCTGTCCTTGGGTTTTCTGATAACTGAGGTGACTGGCCTGGGGCTAGAGCATTGGGTGGGTGGATGGAGTTGGGAGAGTGCAGGTTTAAAATCCCTCAAAGGAGATGTCACTGTTCCTCACAGGTCCACCTCTCCGTTCAGCAACTACTTGTCCTGGGTCATTTATGGCTCACAAGCTCTTGGCCAATAGTATCTGTCAGGAGGTCACTGATTTCCAACAGGCTCCACCCTCTTGCTCCCACCCCTTCTTGTCCACCCCTCAGCTCCCCCTCCTCATCCATTCTCCTTTCCCAGAGCTTGGTTCAAAAATCCTCCATGGCTTCCCATTACCCGGCCAGGACAAATCACAAAGCTTTGCTAGACCTTGGGAACACAACACAACCAGATCACAGATGATTGCCCAGGCCTGTATCTCCTTGTTTTGCTGAGGTCTTTGGTGGCTCTAAGCCAATCATGCTGCTAGTCCTCTACAAGCTCGGTCTCGTAATCACCCTGACGGGAGCCCTGTCCCCTGCTCTTCCCATAATATACTTTGTAACTTGCAGTTGCCCTGTCCCCTTGCATTTGCCCCTCCACCACGTCCCCAGCACTCTGTCTGCTTCTCCACGCAGGTCCTTGGTGTATGCCCTGATGACCTCAGTGCCTACCAGGCAGGAGGAGAGGCAGAGTGCTGCACTGAGTAGCCCAGAGACCACACCCCCAGGTCTGTGTTCTTGTCTGTGAAATACAACTCTATTATAAGCATTCCTTACATTGAGCGATTGAGCTGGTGTGCTGACAGACAGGTGGGAAGCCCTCCAAGGGCCTTTATAAAACAGAAACATTTGGTTGGGGGACAGGCAATGAACGGAGTGGGACAGTCTCACAACCCCCTTGACACCTCCAGAACCCCCTGGGGATTCAGGGAGGTTGCCTGACTCTAGAAGCTGGCCCCTTCCCATGTCAACATGAAGATAGCGCACTCATTGAACACACACTAGTGCTTGCATGGCGTGACTCTGGACCCAAACAAACAAAGCCTGAATCTACGGTAGGTGCTTCCGAGTGGTGAGAATGGCTCACGAGCTTTCTATCCCAGGGATGGGGTCTCCTCTCAGCACTCCTCAGTTCTCTGCAGCCCCAGCGGGCCCCCTCACAGTGGCTTCACAAAGGCTGCAAGCCCCTGGTTTCCTACCAGACCTCCAGGGCAGAGGACATCCACATTCAAGGGAAGATCATTTCACAGGACCCACACATTTCCCCCTGCTGCTGCAGGTGAGGCATTACCTACCAAACTTACAAAATGATGGGAGGGCGGGGTAAGGCGGAGTTGGCAGAGTTCTTGTCTTGCATGTAGAAATCCTCAGGGTTCTGCCCCACATGATGGTGCATACCCATAGTCTCAGGAGTTAGGAGGCAGAGGAAGGAGGGTCAGAAGTTCAAGTAATCCTTGGCAGGTTCAAGACCAGCCTGGGCTCCATGAGGCCCTGCACAGAAAAACAAGACTAGAATTTAAAATGACACATACAGAAAAGCTTCATTGTTTCAAGCTCCATTGAAATATGGAAAAGCATTAATGCTAGTAATAAGGGTATTGAGATCTGAGCTCTGGGGTACTTAAGGCTCACACCCTAGCTTCCAGGGCTTTGACACATTTGAGGGTGAACAAATGAAGGAGTAACTGCATGCACTCTTAGGGGAATCTCTTTGAATCCCCAATATTTCCCCTCCAAGTGACCTGTTACTTGGGCAGTTATAGACTTTGCTTCTCCCTGTCCTAGAACATTTCAGGGAGCAAGCTAAGCACCAGGCTTCCTTGGTCCCAGTGGCTGTTCAGTTTCTTGCTGGGTGTGGGAGAAAGATATCCTGACCTTTGGGAACCACCTGGGTGTGAAGGCGCAGCCAGGTCAAGAGACCAGGTGAGGACTACCTTTCCTTCCCACTGGGAGGACAACCATGGGGTTTGCTTCAGATCCATGTTTTGTTTTGCAGCTCTAATCTGAAAGTAACTCACGGTTGTTGTCAAAGGAGCTGTGTATGCACAGAAGCAGGGAATGTTCCGTTCCTTCTCCTGTGTCATCAGAACCAGAGGCAGGATGGCATTGTTAATGACTTTGCCTGTAGCTGGCTCCATGCTTTTGCTTAACACTGAGCCCACTCACTTCCAATCTCTTTTTCTTTTTCCTCCTGATTTACAAAATCCAGATCACAAGGCCTCTATTATTGCAAGATCTGTTTTGACGGTGCGTGGGGCTCTGAGGCCACCTGCCAGCATGTAGATTCTCTTAACTGTGCTTTCTCTGTGCACGCACCTTTGTTAATTTGTCTTTAAATGGTTTCATTAAACTGTTCCTTCTCATAGAATGAACACATGCATACAGCAAAGACTTAATAAGATGCTAATTTCTCTCTAGCCTCTCAGAAGGTCCGTGTTTGTTTCTCACTTTTCCAAATGAAAGTTAGAAGAAAAAACCCTTCCTGTGTGTTGCTGTCTGTGCTCTTGAGTCAGTGCCTACTGGGGCATCTGAGAAAGGGGGGTCTTTGACCGGTCCCCTGTGTTTATTGTACAGATGATTTTATGTTACAGAGCAAAAAGTAATAGCGACTGTGTTCTGTTGTATTGCTATACCTGTAACTGGCTAAAGAGGGAAAGTGGCTGACCTGGACCACTAGGTGAAGCCTAGACCACAGTTCAGCGAGGCCCCAAGCTCTGCACACACAGAGTGACGTAGACAATGACCTGCTCAGTCCTCAGGACCTCTCTCAGTGAGTCTGCAGAGCACACACACTTAGACACACAACCGACCTCCCACAGCAACTCTGGAGAGCACATGCACAGGCTTTGCCCCAGATGGGCTTAGGGGACCTCTGTCTAGACCAGAGGCAGGAGAATGGCCAGGCTGACCACAGAGGCCTAGGGAGTCGCTGGTAGTACACCAGCCCTGGGTCAGTCACTGAGTCGTGGCTAATACACTCAAAGTTCTTACTTTTGCTGGGCATTCCAGGTATTTTATGAGTGAGGGTCTTTGATTTTAGATTTCATGTTTGTGTGTGGTGTGTTTATATGTGGGTGCTTTGTATTCATGTGGTGTGTTTATATGTGGGTGCTTTGTGTTCATGTGGTGTGGAGACCACTGGTCAATGTTGTCGTGTGTCTTTCTCAATATCTCTCCATCTTTCTTTTCATTTTAGACTTACTTATTATGTCTGTACGTATGAGGCATGTGGTTGGTGAGCCACAGTGAGCATGTGGGATCAGAGGACAGCTTGGCTCTCTCCTGTTGGCATGAGGGTCTGGCATCAGAACTCAGGTCCCATGCCTGCACAGCAAGTGTTTTACCCTCGGCCCTCTCCCCAGACGGCTTTGCTTCTGTCACCATGTTTGTTTGGTACAGCTGTCAGAAAGAATTCTAGGGAAGAAGAATGAGTGCCCACAACCAGTTCACCTAGCCTGGCAATACACGCTTTCAGGACCCTCGAATATGTCTTTTGCAAGGTCTTATTTTACAGATAGGGACGGCGGGGTCCAGTGAGTTAGAGTGTACTCCAGCAGCAAGGCAGGATGTGCTCTGCCCCTAGCTCAACTGTCGTGAGGCATGGATATTTTGAGAGCAGGGGTGTGTGAGGCAGCTTGCTGGCAGCCTCAGTGCATGAGGATGTCCGCTGTCTGAATCTGGCAACCCCAGACCCTTGGCTGCGGAGAGAGGGAGGCAACCAGTGGGGCAAAGCTTGTCTGTTCTCCTGCACTTGGGCCACCTTGTCAAGGTGTGGCTAGCCAGCCCAGCACAAACATTCCCTGAGCTGACGCCCAGCCAGCAGGAACCTCACCCCCCACCCTGGGCTCCTGTACTCCTACAACCCCTTTCCAGCCCCTAGTCACCTGAGAAGAGCTGACTGCTTTTCCCTTGTGCAAAGGCAGCATGAGAGGTGGTCTTGATGGAAGAAGCAGACTCTACTGATCAGACTCTGGGGAGGAGGGTGTTGAGTGTGGGATGTGACCAGCAGCACTGATGGCTTTAGCAGGCCCTGAGGTAGACAGGGTAAGCTCTCACGCTAGGGCCCAAGGAGGCAGCATGTGCAGCTAGATGTTGGCCCATGGGACCCATGGGGCCTCTATTCCTGTTACTCAAGCTACCAGGCATCCAGGGACATCAGGGACGCCTGAGATATTGCTAGTCCCAAGAGGAATAGTGTCCGTTGCTATCTACTGATGTCACAGTGGCACTCTGAGGAAGACAATATGCTGTCTCCATTGTGCCTCCTTGGGACCAGAAAGGTCATTTGCCTAAAATCACAGCATCCACAAGAGTCTTGGGATCCCCAGCTCATTCCTTTAATCACAATGGCTATGTAACCTCAAGTTCAGAGTCCATAACGTTATCTGAGGTCCTAAGAAAATACCTGTTCTTGGCTTGCCCTTGTGCCTCAGAGCCAGACTGCGGAGAGGATGTGTGGCTTTGACAAGCACCCTGATCATCCCCATAAACAGACCCTGTGTTGTCAGAAGGATCCACTCAGATCTCTGGAAAGTTCTCTGCTGTGGCTTGTGAACAGTGGGAAAAGGGGCTCTCTGTGATGTGTGAAGGGGGAAGGGAAACAGCCATTCCCGCTCTTTTCCCTGAACACTGTCCCTGGGCAAAACAGACAAGTTTTCAGAGTCTAATGGATAAATGTCTATCAGCCCCTGGGTAAGGGCTGTTAGGAGGCAGCATATGGGCCCTGAGCCTAAGGCTGGGCCAGCACGTTCCTAGCTCATCTTTACTGCTCCCGTTTGGCCCTTCCACCCCCAGCAGCCTGTCTCTCCTCACCAGGAGACAGACGCCAGGAGCTGAGCAGCCTCTGCCAGTCAAGAGGGCAGAAGAGCTGCTCTGCCTGGAGGCCTCCAGCCCTGTGGAATCTAGCCACGCCTTGACACGGACTGTCCTAAGGGGGACCTTCCTCCAGCTGCACCCTGGTGGAGGGTGGGAGAAACTGGTTCAGCTTGTAGGAGACAAGATGTAGCCAGGGTCACATGGTAGTCATGCCATGTCAGGTTGACAAGTTCTCAAAACCAGTCTATTGTTTGACCATTGAAACCTTGTTTCCATTAGTATCATATAAAAATCAACATCAATAAGAGGGAATAGATGAGATGTGAGGACAGTTTGACTGTGACACCTGTCACCCCTTTGACCATCAGGGCTGACTCCTTTGCAAAGGTTGCTTAGTTGGGAGTCTCCCTCCTCCCTCACTGCTCTGTGTGCTTCCCTTGCAAAGCTGAACACTCAGTGGGTCGAAGAGGATGACCTTCCCTGAATAGAGGAGGACCGATCTTTGGTCAAAAGGTTCCAAGTAGCTGTGCTCCCCTAACAGAATCTACAAACAAGCTCTCAAGTGTTGAGAGGAGCAGAGGGCTGCATCCCCAGCACCCAGATGCCCGCATGGCTAGCTTATGCCCTGAAATAAATACACGGAAACTGTATCCTTTTAAACACTGCTTGGCCCATTAGTTCCAGCCTCTTATTGGCTAGCTCTTACATATTGATCTAACACATTTCTAATAATCTGTGTAGCCCACGAAGTGGCTTACCAGGGAAGATCTTAACCTGAGTCTGTCTGGAGTGGGAGAATCACATGGTAACCGCCTGACTTGGCTTCTTTCTCCCAGCATTCTGCTCTGTCTACTCCTCCTACATAATTTTCTGTCCTATCAAGCCAAGCAGTTTTCTTTATTAGTTAACCAATGAGAACAACAGATAAGATACAAGACCCACCTCCATCACTCAAGAAATAAACAACATCTGAGCACTTCCTAGCAGACAGACCCCTCACCTAAGGCCCCCAAATCCCATGAATATCCGTATTACACATCATCAATATTTTATAGATGCTAAAGTATGGCACAATGAAATGACAGGCATGCTGCTGCCTGGTCTGCCTGGTCTGCCTCCAGGGCTCATGTAAGCACAGTTTGAAGACTGGGGTACAGACCACTAATAAAATGCCATATTTGTACCTGAATCTGGAAACAACAGGTCACACTGTTTATCCAGGGATAGTTCTGCCTGGGTCTGAAGCTTTCTAGAAGTAACCATGTCCTCTCACCCCAAAGTTGCTTCCCTAGCCCACCGTGTGGTCATACTGAAGAACTGAGTCCTTCTGGACTTGACTGACCTCTGTACCCAGGGTTTTCTGGTGGTCGTACCCTCTCCCAAGCTATCTCTTCCTGGTGGCTTCCAGGATCCTATTGACTCTACCCTGAGGCCACTGTTAATTTGTTTGGAGGGTCAGTTATTGATTCCAGATGACCAATCAGTTTCTTTCTGGAGTTCCCCAGTTTGGAAAGAAGGAAAGTTCCCTGCCCAGTGGTGGTGAGATAGGACAGAGTGCAGGCAGTCAAGTCTCTCACTGTATCTAAGAACAGAAGTGAAGATGGCCTGCAGGGAGGGCAGAGAGACCTGTGGTCATATCCCTGTCCTTCCCACGCTCAGTTGTTTACTCGTGGTGTCTGCCTGACTAAGGAATGCTCATTTCAGTTGCTCATTTCCCAGAAGAGAAGGAAAATCAATCAATCAATCAATCAATCAATCAATCAATCAATCAATCAATCTGTCAGAGAAGAATGGAGCTACTTGCTAGACTGTCTCCTGTATTTTCATTTTTTGTTGTTTGTTTGTTTTTTGAAACAGGGTTTCTCCACATAACAGCCCTAGCTGTCCTGGAATTAGCTCTGTAGACCAGGCTAGCTTCAAACTCATGGAGATCCGCCTGACTCTGACTTCTAAGTGCTGGGATTAAAGGCGTGCGCTACCACTACCTTGGGCTCCTGTACATTCTTGGACCACCCACCAGCCAGGCTGCACTGCTTCTGCATGACATGAACTTTAGCCAGAGGGATAACATGTTCTGTGGGACTTTGCAGGGCTCATGGGAAGGAATCCTCATGTTCAAAGGGCATGTGAGTCAGGACCTATGAGGAGTAGCACATTGAGTCCCACACTCCCCTGCCTTACATATATATTTAACTGTGGTTTTTTTTTCCCTCACTGGAGGGAGAAAGGAATGCTAAATTGCCCCCATATACCTGTTTTTTTCTTTTGTACAACAAGAGAGCTTGTACCTGGGCACATGGTTGCTTGGATGGCATCTCCCGGCATCCCTTGCAGCTAGGTGTGGTCATGTAGCCAAATTCTACCCTATGATGTAGATGATCCATGCATCCTCTGTGGCTGTATTCACAAAAGGATGAGTGTGTCTTCCCATTCCACTCCCCTTTTGATGACTGGCACACTAGCAGTGATCAGTCACCTTGTTCCTCATGAATGAGACCAACACCACTGGGACCCTGTTAACACTGAACTGGCCTTGGAGTAGAAAGAGAGAAGAAAATAAATGTCGGTATTTATCAATCCCATTACTGTTTTGGTTTCTGTAACAATAACTGTGTCTGTGTCTGATACAGCCACTTTGTCTTTTGACTTTAGACTTATGATGGTGTCTGGAGCTGTGGCAGCCATATTGTGATCATGAAAGGGAAGCCAAGAAGCTAGCTGAAAAGCCAACTAAGAGTTCTCCTTCTCTGGGTTCCTGAATTTGCCAACTCTGGACCAGTTATTAGATTATCAGTTACTTTTAGATGCTGTGATAAAACACCATGACTAAAAGCAGCTTACGGAGAAATTTATTTTGGCTTATAGTTCTGGGGGAGGGGGTCCATGATGGTTGAGGAGGCACAGCAGCAGGAGGCTGAAGCAAGAAACTGAACGATCACATCTTCAGTTGCGAAAATGAAGCAGAGAATGGACTGGAGGTGCTGGAAGAGGGCCATGGCTACAAATTCTCAAAGCCTGCTCTGAGTGACATACTTTCAGCAACTTCACACTCCCAAAGTTCCTTAACTCCCCAACCAGGATTACCAATCAGGTACCAGGTGTTCAGAGACTTGAGCCTCTGGGGGCGTCCCACATTCAAACCATGTTTGGCAAGATGATGCATTTCTTCTTCATCAGAGTTTTTCTTTGGCTTTCTAGCACTAGCAAAGCTGCCAACTGAAGTTTGCTATCAGTCCTGTGGACAAGTTGCCCGAAGTCACCAGCAGGAAGGGACAGTGGAAAGCTACGGTTCTATGGGGAGCTAGCTGTGTGGCTGGGGCCCATGAACCCTTGTGAGGTTCCTTCCATTCATACTTCAAGTCCAGGTTCAGCTCTGTCCAAGGAGGAGGGTAGTATATCTCTGGGACTCTGACCTCCCTAACTTGGGCTTCTGTTCCTGCCTATGCTTGCATTTATGCACATCCTGGAGGCCAGGGCTTTCCTTGGTCAGTTTGGGTTATGGTGAGGAAGCAGAAGCCCATCAGCTCAGAACATGAGCACAGCTCAGTGAAAGGGCACTGCAGAGGCACGGACAGTCGGGATGCTGAGGCATATTATAGAGGCACCAGGACAACAGTGGAAAGCCATGACTCTCCCAGAGCTGCAGGTAGCAAGAGCAGTCAGCTAAACTGTAAAGACCTGACATCTCTGGGGTCCTGCAGGCATCTCCCAGCCCCTAACTCTAATCTTAGTCAAGAGCATATGTGGCGGAGGGATGTGGTCCTTACAGTCAACCTCCTGGAGCAAGTGAGATGAAGGCAGGTCCCTGGGTCTGTACCACAGCCAGCTCTGAAAAGAGGACCCAGCGCAGAAGGCCACAAAGCAGCATCTGGCAATGGGCTGCCCTCCAGGAAAAGTAGGCACCCCTGGGAGAAGGGAGCTTGGAGCTGCTCCCTGCCAGATGGGCTCCAGGGGGGTTCACAAGAGGAGTCCATGTGAGTCAATGGCAAAAGATGCAAATGCAGACAGATAAATAACTTGAAAGACCAGACTTGCTGGGAAGGGCTTCTGATCTCAGTCTGGCTGCTGGGCAGTGGGACACACAAGCTCCATTTTTAATCAGGGCCAGTTGGGTGAAGACAACTTAAGTCCTTCAGTGGCTTTGAAAGGGGATTCTGCCTCCTGCTCCCTAGCTGGGTTGCTTTACCTTATCCTGGGGGCCTCTCTCTAGCCCCAGCATGAGAAAGGTCACCATGAGCCCCCACTAGGAGTCAGTGCAGATGAGACCTAGGGCTCGAATTCCAGCTGTCTTAGGCATATGGGGAGCAGTTGCAGAATGTCTACAAACCTGTTACCTTACCTGTGAGATGGGGACCCGGCAAGGCCTCCTGACATGTACTGTCGGCCCACAGTTCTTAGCTCAGGCTCTTTGCCGGAGAGTGAAGAGGCCAAGCTGAGGTTCCAGGGCAGGAAGCCAGACATGGATCTGTTCTATCCCCCCAAAAGCCAGTTGCTCTGTGGGCAAAATGTATTGAGTATGCCCACCACCACAGCAAGCGTGATGCAGAGAAATGCCACTCAGGTGGCACTGGCTACAGAGAGCACCAGGCAGGGGGCAACTGTGTGGTTGCTATTCATTCTTTTTCTGCACAAGAAGATTGGAAGGAAAGAACCAATAACCCAAGGCTACCACAGGGCAGCCTTGAGTTAGACCCCCACCATCCTGAGCTCTCATCTGTAGTGGAGTAAGGAATGGAATAGCAAGATGTCGCTTGAGTCACACAATACACTGACAGTGGACACCATGCCACCGACCCTGGCCTCGCCTGTCCACACTTCAGAGTGGTCAACTCACCTCTCTGACCTTGGTGTCTTATTCTGCAAGGCTCTCCCCACGTAGCTGCAGCAGAGAATGAGAAGCATTTTGCTCTTAATAAAGGGTGGTTGAAAGCATTGACTGCTCCTCTAGAGGTCCCAGGTTCAATTCCCAGCACCTCACAACTGTCCAGATGGAAACAGGTCCAGGGATTCATCACACAGACATGCATGTGGTGCACATATCTGCAGTGCAGGCAAAATACCTACATACACATAAAACAAAATAAATAAGTCTTTAAAAAATGGTGATTATGTAAAACGTATTCCTTAGGCAAGATCGAGGTCTCTGGTACCCTGTAGGAGAGGAACTGAGCAGTTCTGCTTGGATGAAAGGGAAGACACAGACATGTGATGTTTCCCCCCAGTGAAAGAGAAGCTCTGGATGTAGGCAGGGTCAGAGTGAGACCAGAACTACCCCCCTTCTGCTTCCTCAGGCAGCACTTCCTGGTAGACACCACTCCCAAGCTTGACACCTCTCCTTTTGGACACTTCTGGAGGACTGAGTCATATCCTTCTCCCTTGCCTTAGCCCAGGCTATGAACTGCACACATGCACGTTATTCTTCTGCTTTTGAAACATGGCCGCTCCTGTGAACAACACTCAGACCAGGACTGCTCCCACTGCCCTACATCATACTCACGGACACATTCACAAACAGACTTCCACAATTGCAAAGCTAGAGCAAGTTCAGCCACTCCACCATGTCTTGGCTCCCAGCTGTCCCCCTCTGTGACAATGAAAAGGGTGTATGTCATTTGTTTTGATGGATTTGGGGGGGTGGAGTTGTCTTTGTTTTTGGAACCTGTGCCATATATGTGGCCCTTGCCACCAAAATTTTATCCAATCTTCAAGGCAGATATCCCTGGCTGGCCTGGAACTCACTCTGTAGCCCAGGCTCAGACTCACAGGGATCCACCTGCCTCTTCCTCACAAGTGCTGGGAGTAAAGGTGTGCGCCACCATGTCAGAGCTTCCCGGGGGCATCTTTAGAGGGTGAGTCCACTGGATGGGTATAGCACAGAGCTGTGATGTGGAGACTCGCTCCTGGCCACAGGGCCACTAGAACAGAGCAGGGACTTGCCATGCCCTCCCCCACCACAGAGCTTACTGCCCCAGAGCACATTTCTCTCCGCAACACGGTCTTTCCCAGCTCCAAAGCAGAATTTGGGGACCATGAAACCTGTCCTCCTCCAAGATACCAACATCACCTTCCCTGCCATCTCCTCCCATCCCTTCCTCCTTCCCTGGGATGAGATCAGGCAGAAGAAGCAGGAAAGGATGGACACAGGGAGGTGACATCACATGACAAGGACAATGGAACTGGGATTGTTCATTCATTTTGGTTGAGGATGCAAAGGGGCCACATGCGGCTAGGACCCAGTGTACAGGCCCTGTAGAACAAGGCTCTGAGGACTCTTGGGCTTCTGGAAAGCCGGCGTTTGGAGGCATCACTGCAATAGTAGCACCTAGCACAGTACTCACTGGGCTGTTACTTGGAGTTAGAGTGATGAAAGAGATTGATGAATGGGAGAGCCGAGGCTCTGCCTACATTTGCGGATTACCCTTTTGGTTTCCAGTATATTTCTCTGTACTGTGGTCTCAAAGAACACTGGCAGATAGAACAGGAGCGCAGATACCAAAAGCATGCATAGTCAAGGGGCAAACTGTATCAGGCAAATTGGTCAAGCAATATCCTCAGGACCCATCTGGCCTGGTAGAAATTCAAAGTCCTCCACAGATTTGTGACAGGACACCCAGCCTGTCACTTCCTAGCCACTGTCAACAGCATGATGGAGAACCACAGTCAGTGCTATGCTGACAGCAAGTCTCCTCTGCCAGAGCAAAGGCTTCTTCGTCTTAGACTCCGGCAATGGGCAAGGCAATTGGCGGCCAGCGCTTTAGAGCCTCTCTTCCCCAGACTCTTCCTCGAGGCCAGCTTTGTACTCTTGCCTGGCCAAATGCAGAAGGGCTTGTTAATAATGAATAGGGTCCTGTCTGCCTTACTTAACACTGAAGCTCTGAGCAGATGCGCAACCCTTCAGAAACGATTCGGTCTAGCTGATGAGGCCCCTCGGGGCGCGTTCCTGCAGCCCGCCTCTTGTTCCTCCTAATGGAATCATAATGTTAATGTGATTTCAATTAGGGCTGCGTTACAGAACACAGGTGCTGGAGCAAGCCTGCGGCAGGAGGCTCCTTGGAGACTCATTTGCCTGCGAAAGGTGCGTATGTTTCCAAAGGCACCTTGGGTCCCAAGAAAGAGCCAGTCACTGGGCTGAATGGGGACTGTGGGGTATTTCTGCCCCTTCATGGGCCCTGAACTTTTGTTTTCCACTCAAACCTAAACAACAGCCCTCACTCTGCTTACACCTGATGTGTGTCTTGGGGACTCCTGAGGTCTACAAGCTCCAGTATGAGAAATACTAGACCAAGAACAGAACAAAAATCTTTTTTTTTTTTGTTTTGTTTTTCGTGAACAGGGTTTCTCTGTGGTTTTGGAGCCTGTCCTGGAACTAGCTCTTGTAGACCAGGCTGGTCTCGAACTCACAGAGATCTACCTGCCTCTGCCTCCCGAGTGCTAGGATTAAAGGTGTGCGCCACCACCGCCCGGCAGAACAAAAATCTTACTCTAGACAACTGTGTTTTCAAAGTAGCAAAGAGTCACTGTTTTGTTAAATGGTCACCGCCTCTCTCTCTTTTTAAATTTTATTTTTATTTTATTTTATAAACACGGGCATTTTGCCTGGATTTATACCTGTGTACCACTGTGTGCCTTGTGCCCACAGAGGTCAGAAGAGGGCCTCTTCTGACTGGAGTTACAGGTGATTGTGAGCCATCTTGTACGTATTGGGAATTGAATCTGGGTCCTCTGGAAGAACAGTCAGTGCCTTTAACTGCTAAGCCATTTATCAGTCCCTAGCTTTTTTTCTCAAAAAGGAAAAGGCACACATATATGTATACATAGAGATGTAGCTGCCAGATGTGATCTGAATGCTACATGAATACACTCATTGCTCAGATTTTATCAAAATGGATGCATGCAAACAGCTGGGGGCAATTTTCATAGAACACAATAGCTCTCAAGAACATATTGTCAGACACTCCACCCATCCTGAGAAACCAAAGCCTAGAGCTGCAGGGCCAGCTGGGACTCTGGGGAGCACTGGCCATCTGCCGTTCTGCAGATGAGGAAGCCGGAGCCAGAGGCTGCTTAGCAAGTCAGGGCCCCATAGAGATTAGAACCCAGTTCCTGCCTTCCAACCCTGCTCCCTTCTCTCCTAAGATCATTGTAGAGAAATTAACAGGATGAAGAAAGTGTCACTTCAAATCCCACCATCCAGAAAGCTCCATGGCTAACCTTCTAGAATATTCTTCCAATTTCCTATCTATAAGCATATATAATGGTGAATATCTTGGTAATCTAGTGCCTTTTTCATTCAAGTATGGCACAACAGGGACACAGTCCTGGCTATGTATTTGTGAGACTTGTGACCTCCCGGTAGCCCCACTGGCTGAAGGGTGTTTTCCTCAAAGCATTGTCTCATTCAGATACTCCCATAATGTCTCCATTTGAGCCTCTAGGTCCACATCTTCATGCCATTATCTTTGCTGTGACTCCTGCCTCCCAAGCCCTTCTCTGCCTAGCAACTGATGCTCAGCCCCAGAGGCAGCCCTGCAGCAAAATCTTCCCTCACAGCTGTCCCAGCACCACATTGTGCCCTGCCTTTCCCTCTTGAAGGACTTCTGATAAATTTTGCAGATGATGGTGGGGTGGGTCTTGTAACCTTGTAGAAACAGGGTATCTGTTGCTGGTGGGAGTGCAAACCTGGAGACGACCTAGATGCCGCTCAATGAAAGAATGGAAAAAGAAAATGTGGTACATTTACACAATGGAGTACTACACAGTGGTAAAAAAAATAATGACATTTTGAAATTTGTAGGTAAATGGATAAATCTAGAAAAAAAACCAAAACCATGGTGAGTGAGGTAACCCAGACCCAGAAAGACAAATACAGTGCTACTCACGCATAAGTGGCTTTTAGACATAAAGAAACATCATTCTACAGTCCACAACCCCAGACAACAGAGAGGACCCTGAGAGAGACATACATGGATTGAAATAAGAAGGAGAAAAAGACAAGATCTCCTGAGTAAATTGGGAGTGTGGGGGCTTACAAGAGCAGAGAAAAATGTATAGCACAATAAAACAATAAAAAAGAAAGCTTAGAAATGCAAATGAATACCTATAATGTTGCTAAGGATGAACTCAATGCATTGTATGTGTTTATTAGCTTTATGCTGCTGTCTGCGCTTCTACATGTGATGAATACTGTGCACTTTCACAGATCAGTGAACACCAAAAGTACACGTTCTTCCACTCCATAATGAGCCATGAAAGCCAGAGAAATTATTTCAGCTGTGTACTGGCATTCCTAGGGAAGAGTTTTGTTGATGCTTTATCTCAGTGTTGTCCTCTTCTGTGATACAGGATGCTTTGGATTAGACACACCCCAATGAGACTATGCAAACAATCTTCACAATCTTTCCATAAACACGAGATGCTAGAGCCTGGACTCACATTACTGCTATAATTGTTATTAAGTCTATGGGTTTTGAAGATGGGAT
>NW_004949096.1:17267396-17276221 GCF_000317375.1 Microtus ochrogaster | reverse complement strand
CATAGAGTGGGGGAAGGTTGACTGAATGAATGGGTGATGAATGGGTGATGAATGGGTAGACGGATGGAGGACTGAAAATATGAAGGGTGATAAGACTAAAGGGTACTGGATAAGCTCAGGGTATGCAGGTGACTGCATGAGTACATGAGTGGGTACATGATGGATGGATGACCGCAAAACAGATAAGGAGATAAGTGAATGGTGAACATATGTGCACATACATACATACATGTGTGCACGTATGTATGTATGATGGATGAATTAGAGATGAGTGGGTAAGTAGATGGATGTGTAATCGTATGGATAATGGATGGATAAATGAGTAGATGGGAAAGCAGATGAATGAGAGGGTGGTGGATGGACAAGGAAGTACTTAGAGATGGATGGAAGGATGGATGAAGAGTTGATGAGTCCATGGGTACATGACTAGATGGTAGGTAGATGGATGGGTACACAGGTGGATGGTAGATTGATAGGTGAGCTGCATCTTTGCATGGCTCTAGGAGTTGAACTGACTGGGTCAGTGAGGGAATAAAGAAAAGGTGGACATACACAGAGAATACACACAGAGATGATGGAATCAGGTGAACTCGACTCCCTGATGCCGCAACACTCCAGAAACTCACAATGTTTTATTATATATATATAATTGAACAGGGAGATGGGGTTATTTCATAGTACTAAGTCAAGGAGGAGGGGTTTATGATCTATAGAGGAACAAGGAAGGAGGTATAGTTAATTTCACTAATCTCTGTAGATGGATGAATGGATGATCAGGTTAGTAGGTAGATGTGTGTGTGTGTGCACGTGTGTGTTTGTGTATGTGTGTGTGTATGTGTATGTGTGTGTGTATGTGTGTGTGCGTGTGTTTGTGTGTGTGCGCGTGTGTTTGTGTGTATGTGTGTTTGTGTGTGTATGTGTGTGTGTGCGTGCGTGTGTTTGTGTGTGTATGTGTGTGTATGTGTGTGTGTGTGTGTGCACGTGTGCACGTGTGTGTGTTTGTATGGATATTAGATATACAGGGCTTTGGGGAAATGGATGTGAGTTATTGTGTGGGTAAGTGGATGGATGCTTAGGTAGATGGATGAAGTATAAACAGGTTGGAAGATAATGGTACACCCATGACTCAATGGCTAGACAGATGGATCAATGGCTTGCTGAGTGAAAGTCTCATCTCTCCATTTATAGTGTGAGAGAAAAGAGGCAAGAGGATGGCAGGGAGACTAACATCTTGGATTGAGGAGTTGAAGGCTGCTTGTTACAGCCTGTGAGTGTAGACCACAACTCACCTGGTTATAGAACTTAGCCTGGTTGTGATGCCCCTATGCTGCCTTGAAGTCATGTTCCTGGTGTGGACAGATGTGTGGTACCTTAGATGGGACAAATGCAGGGCTAGCATTTGCTCTGGTCAGAAAGGCTCCTCTGAGTTTAAGACCATGGCCATCACTCACCAGAAACTGACTTCTCAGAGAAGAAACCTGAGCCTCTTCCACTGAAAAGGAACAGTGGTTGTCATGGTGCCCATCTCAGAAAGATACCATTTCTGCCCCTCTGACCTCACCCTGTGAGCTCCTGACCCTCAGGCATGTGCTGGAGAGGTCTCAGAACATTCCCCCAGCCTCTGCTGGGTTACCCTAAGAGAGCCTGGAAGGACACACATCTTTAAAGCACCCGCTCTGGCAGGGACATGGGAATCCCCTGGTGAGGTGAGGACACAGTGGAGCAGGTAGTCAGCCTACCGAAAGCTTTGTAAGTCAGCTGGTGGTGGAACTGGGACCTGAACATGTTCAGGCCTTGGGTTTTTCTGGTGACCCTTATTGATCAGGTCCTGTTCTCTGTTCTGTGGCCTCTGGGTGGAGTCGCAAAGGCACTTTAGGAACCTGGGGAAAGTGATGTATCGCTCATGACATCCATGCATTAACCCAGAGAAGCTACCCTCCAGCACTCCGGGACACTGAGAGTCAGCCCCAATCTCCATCTCTGGTCTCAGGCCCTGTGTCTGATAGAAGGGGCTCTGGCAAAGTCTCCCTCTGTCTTGAGGCCCTGGTTATCATTCCACAGTCTCTGGCCTGTGAAGGGAACAAGACAGCTATGTGGTCCTTCAAGGCTGCAGTCACAAAATGTCTAATGGAGATTCATGTCAAAGCTGAGGATGCCCCATTCCTTTGGTGTGCCCAGCATCAAACCATTCCTTCCTGCCATCTCTTGGATGGATAGACAGGGACAGCGGCAGGGATGCTGCAGGAGGGAGACCAAGTGGACGGGGATCACTAGAAATGTATTTTGAGTCCCAGAAGGACAGGAGAGGATTCTCAGGGTGTGTAGCATATACCCGAGGTTGTGTGCTTTATTCTGAAGATGTCTCAGCACCAGGACCAGCCTGGAGGGAAGGGAGAAGTCAGTAAGCTCTTCAGGTTCCATAAAGCTCTGCTGGGCCTCTTGTGTGGAGGAGAGTGTCTGCTTGGGTTCAGGCCACACAGATATCTGAGGCTGTGCAGAGACAGTCCCACACCCAAGAGAGGAGCCTGGCTGATGTCATAGCTCCCTCGCTGGCTCCAGAGCTTAGAGAAAGTGAAGCAGAAGAAGTAGGCAGCAAGTGCATCCAGGGGCTCAGTCTCCTGAGTGAGCATCCTCATCATCCAGACAGTGATCTTTAGATCAGCTCTCTAGCTAGCTTGTGGTCCTGAAGCTGGGGCTTTAAGGGAAAGAAGGAAGAGATTTAGAATCACCCCTCTCTGATTTCCCATACCGTTTCTGTCATGGTCAACCCACAGCAATGGCTGGCCCTGTTCCAAGGTGAGTAATCTTCTCCCTCCCCTCCCCACTCACACACACACATACATCATGAGACTTTTAAAAGCAGGCTGATAGAAGCTGGAGTAAGGAACAAGGTGGCCCATGGATAGGACTCAAAAAGATGACAATTGGTCTGACCTCTTTGGTGACCCAACAGATGCTGTGGTCCCTAAGAAGACAAGAAAAGCCTGTCACCAGCACTCTAGAAAGAAATAGAAGTAGAAAGTGAAGATGTTTTGGAAATAGTAAATTGCAAGGCTGGAAAGAGGGCTCAATAAGTAAGCATGCTTGCCACCAAGCCTGAGAACCTGAGTTATCATTGCAATCCACATGGTGGAAAAAGAGAGCCAACTACCTCAAACTGTCCTATGACTGCCACTGCCACATGCATACCATGACATGTATGCACACATATACACAAAGAAACACACATACACACTCTAAGCAAATTAATGCAATAAAGATAAAAAAAAATTGTAATGAATACAAAGAGAGGCTGTAGACCGGCTGACAAGCAAGCCCAGAGATCTTCGTGGTTTGTTCAGTGCTGGGATTGTAAGTGCACCCTACCCCATCCGGCACCTTCACTTGGGCTCTAGTTGCTGAACTCAGGTCCTCAGACTTCTGCATCAAGGGCTTTACTAACTGAGCCATCTCTTAGCTTCTCCTGAAATAGGGACGTGAGTGCAGTATAGTAAGGCAGTTGTCAATATTAAGCAACACATTCTACTGAATGTGAGTTTGAGGCTAAAGGAGGAGTTAGTGAAAACCACGTTGAAACTCAAGTCTCAGGAGTGGGGACTCTGGTGTTGTGGGCAACACAAGATCCTAAAGAATGGAGAGTGTGACCCAAGAAATTGACCTAACGAGTGTCCTCCAACAGGACAGGCAATGGGCAGTGTTCCAGCTCCGTTTCTCTTGTTCAGATGAAACACCTTGCCAACATAAAATGCAGAGGAGAATTCCAGGTTACAGTCTGTCATTGAGGGGACGTCAAGGCAGGAATTTCAAACAGCTAGTAACATCATATCCACAGTCAAGAGCCAAGAGAAATGAATGCATGCATGCTCACTTGCTTGCTCATGGTCAGCCCAATTTCTCCACTCATCCCTTTGACTAAGAATAGCACCTCTTACAGTGAGCTGGGGGTTTTCACATCAATTAACTTAATTAAGACAATGCCCCATAGACATGTCCACAGGCCAATTTAATGTAGACAATGGCCCATCTATACTCTCAATCCCAAGTGATCTTAGTTGTTGTCAAATTGACAAAGCCAGCTATTGCAGGCAGACGTTCTCAAGAATCCACATTGTGGGGAAGAAGTGGTGCTTCGTCTTTCCACAAGCAAAAGTACTATTGGGCAATAAAATGCAGTTGGCAATGGGATTTGTCAGAACAATGGTAGAGGATGGAGGAGCTTGGGTAAACACACCAGTCATAACCCCCAACTCCATCAAATACAGAAGTGAAACTGTGAATTTGGTGTATATAACGCACCATCAATGTCATAAACATCAACACTAAGTCATAGCAATATGGTGACTGAGGCCGGAAGACAGATGCGACATGGTGCGAGCCAGTGTGAACCTGCTTATTTCCTTGTTCCTCACAGTGACAGCAAATCAGGAGGAGGTGAAGTTGGAGAAATGTCATGTTAAAAATAACGTAATTATTATAATCTCCTAATTCCCATTTTAAGTATTACTTTTCTTAGGTTTAAAGGGCCTGATAGGAGGAGCTCATGTTGCTTGTCGTGAAAGGGTTTCTTTCTTTTTGAGTATTTATGTGACATACAGCAATTTCTTCAATTTATTTTTTCTTAATCTTTTTATTATGTAACAATTTTATGGTTGAATGCTTGGGGAGATGTCGCAGTGTTAAGTCACTTGCCACCAAGCCTGATGACATACGTTCAATCCCAGGGACCTGCGTGGTAGAAATGGAAACCCGACTCCCTCAAGCTGGTCCTCTGCCCTCCAGATGTAGCTGCTGCACACAGTACTAAGATGCAATAACTAAAAAACAACATTCAAAATCCATCCTTTCCCTGGCATTCTTAGCCAATCTCCTGTCTAATGAAAGACTCTGGCTTTATGTGATACCATTGATGAAATTACTGGCTTAATTCTTCAGATCGCCCCAGTTCTTGCCTAATCTGCTTTGGTTTGTGTCCAGTCGAGGATGCCATGGTGCCTTTGAGGTGACGTCTCCTGGATCTCTTCCAATCTAAGACAGCCTTACGGGGTTTTCTTGTCTTTTGATGATCTTGGCCATCTTGAAGACTCCTGGGCAGATATTCTGTAGATTACCCTGTTGTAGATTATCCTAGGCTAAGGTGGATTGGGAGAAAAATACCACAAAGGCAGCAGGGCCCTTCTTGCTGTATCGGATGGGACCTGCTGCAGATGCCATTAGCCCATCTCACTTGGTCAAAAGCATCTTCAATAAGGTCGCTGCCCTTCTCCTCAGCACAAACCACATTCCTTCTTCAGCTGCCTGTCTGTTGGATCAGTCCTGCAGAGCTGTGGGTTCCACACTCATGGACTTAACAAAACTTGCACTAAAGAAAGAAAAAAAATGTCTGCATAAATCTTTTTCTCTCTTTTAAAAAATGTAGGCCTTTGTTTCCCGATCAGAAGAGAAGCAGGGCCAGGCTCTTCTGCCTGTTGAGACCTAGACTTGGCAGACATCACACTGGACTCGGGGGTGGAAAGGGGAGGCACAGGAGACAGCTCCCAGCTGTGTGCACTTGGTCCTGGTTCTTTTTTTTTGTTGTTTCTGTTTTTGTTTTTCGAGACAGGGTTTCTCTGTGGTTTTGGAGCCTGTCCTGGAACTAGCTCTTGTAGACCAGGCTGGTCTCGAACTCACAGAGATCTGTCTGCCTCTGCCTCCCAAGTGCTGGGATTAAAGGCATGCGCCACCACCGCCCGGAGCGCACTTGGTCCTGATTCTAAGAAGAGCTTACTCAGAGATGGTGGCACCATCAGAACAACCAGCCCAAAAGAGGCAATAAACCCCGACAGACCACAGAGCCTGTGAGATAAACAGGATCAGTCATGGGCTATCTCTCTCTCAGAAGCTCTCTATGGGGATGGGAGCTCTGAGGGCCACCTGCACAGACAGAGAGAGCAGAGGATCAAGTCCCTTGTCCTGTCTCCTACATGTGAGCACTGAGTTTTGGCAGTTTGACCCTTCCCTAGCTACTGGAGCCATCCCCAGGCCTGGCCACAAAGAGTAGAGGGATTGCGCAGCCTGCAGGAACCACGGAAGCACAGCTCCGGCTTCCGGGGGGGGGGGTTACAGGGAGAGGGACTGCAGACAAGACAAAGACGAGAGCTAAGAGTTAGTGAAGGTCCCCAGTACACAGTCCAAATGTTAGAGCATCATGGCTAGACAGACAACGGCCGACAGTGATGGATGACCCGGCAAGGGAGCAGTGGGGCTGGGTGATGATCTAGCCTTGGCCTCCCTCTGTGCAGAGACAAGGTAGGTTGAGCTTCATTTAGAAGCCACGGGCCAACCAGGGCCAGAGGGATGGAAGGCAGAGGGAACCTGAAGGGACGCAGAGCAGGATAGAGACCTGGGTTGGAACACACCTCCCCAGAGCCGGGATTACAGGCATCACTACCATGCCTTATCTGAGTGCTGGTTTCTTATCTGAGTGCTAGGGATTCATACTCAGTTTTTCAGGCTTGCAGTCCCTTTACCCATTGAGTCACCTTCCCAGCACCTCTCTTTTTGATACGGGGCTGGAGAGATGGACCAGTGGTTCAAAGCACTGACTGCTTTTCCAGAGGAGAAGTCTGATTTCCAGTACTACATGGCGGCTTGCAGTTCTCGGCTCCAGGGAATCTGATGCTCTCTTCTGGCCTGTAGAGGCGTGAAAGTGGCACACAGACATACATTCAAGCAAAACGCCCATACACATGCAATTGGAAATAAATACATTTAAATTTTTAATTACATTCATTTATTGTATTGTGTGCACTTGTGTGGAGGTCAGAGGGAAGGAGGCTAGTCAGATTCCTCCTTCTATCATGTGGTCCTGGGGATTGAACTTAGGCCGTTAGGCTTGGCAGCAGGTGACCTGCTGAGCCATCTCACTGGCTGCTGCATAAACACAATAGTCTAACCACAATTTATGAAACGTTTGCATCGCCTTAGGCACTAGAAGCATCCTGGGATAATCCCTGCAGGGAGGCGTGGCCGGCCGGGATGCCAGTAATGCGCAAATATCAGGCATTCTCTCTATGGAACGTGAGCTGAGCATCCGAGGATCGTGGAACTTTAAGGTTTTGTTGTCTACGGCGGGTCCTTGGACTGCTCTCCCAAGGGACAAGAGCGCATTAAAACGACATGACTTCATCGCACGTTCATCTAGCATTCCAGCGCTCTCTGCAGCTCCGCACTTGCTCGCCGCTAGTTTCTTGCTGAGCGAAGCTTGGCTCTCGTTACCCACCATATGGGGACTTATTTGTTCAAGCTAGCAGAGAAATAAAGTCATTTTAAGATTCCTAACCTGGGCCGGCTGAGAGACAAATAAATGGGCTCAGTGTTTGTGCCTTGCTCGTTTCTTCTTCAGCTTCTGTGGTATCCAAGCAACATGGTCCACTGGTTTTCAAAGTTGCTTCAGCTCCTTTTGCTCTCCAAACTTGATTTTAATGCAAGGACTGGTAAGGTGGCACAGTGGGTAAAGCTGCTTGCCGCCAAGCTTGGCAACCTGAGCTTGAACTCAGAGACCCACAGGGTAGGAGAGAAGTGACTCGCACAAACTGACTTCTGACATCCAATCATGTATACTGTGACACAAATGAGCCTGCTTACACTTGGAGACACAAGGTAAAAAATTAAAAATCAATGGAGTTCAATGTAATTGTTGTCACTTACCACAGGATACTATTATCAGCCCACATTATTATAATGCAATGCTCTATATTTCCTGATGTCTGTCTGTACATCTTTGTAAAGCCATGTTTACAAATGTGTCAATCAAACATTAACAGTAATTCCCCTAGATGATGGATGCTGGACTTTATATTGGATAGGTCCATAGTTTATCATTCATTTTTATAACAAAGGCATATTTGTACAGAAAACAATGTGGTGATTTTTTTCTACAGAAAGGAAGGAAGCGGCCAGCAGGTGGGAGGCTGCAGGGGCAGAAGCTCCTGTTGGGCTTGAGTGACACGGGGGTTGTCTTTGGAAACTGATGGGACCAGCACTTTCAGAAGAGTGATGGGACGGACGGGCGCCAGCCTGGACAGCATGAAAAATGGAGAGTGAAGGGAAAGACACGGCTGGGGTGGGCGCCTCCCTGAGCAGTGACTCCTAGGGCCTCGTACATGCTAAGCAGGCTCTCCACCAGAGTTTCACCCTCGGTCCTCTTGTCACTTATGTGGGTGTGTGGTAGGGGGAGGGGTGGGTCACAGATATGTATCAGTAGAGGGCAGAAATCAGCACTGGGTATCTTCACCCATAGAAAGGGACTCTCTGAACCCCTAACTTGCTGATGCCCTAGGATCTTTCTGTCTCTGCTCCTAGTGTGCTGGATTACAGATGGATCATGCCACCATGCCCTGCTTTCTATGTGGGTTCTGGGGACTCGAACTCGGGTCTTCATGTTTGCAGGGCAAGCACTTTTCTCAAGTCATTTCCCTCACCCAAACAGGCCTTGAACTTGCTTCAGCCTGCCGATGAGCTAGAATCACATGCGGCCTGGCTGCATCTTATTCCATCCTGTCTCACCTCATCTGTCATACCCAGAAGCCTGGGAATCACCCAGAGCCTGTTCCAAAGTTTCCATTTGACTGATTTCCTACCAGGCCCCCAGGCTGCGAGTCCTCAAGATGGCACTGAACACACCTGAGCTGACTGGGTTGGTGGTTGGCGGCGTAGGAAGCAGACGAGGACAGCGGCTAAAATGGTCATGGGGTTAAGTAGGGTTGTTGGGTTTTGATTATTTTTTTAATCATTGTTTCTCTTTTTAATGTAATATATATACATATATGTGTGAAAGAGAGGGGGAG
>NW_004949096.1:17240755-17267296 GCF_000317375.1 Microtus ochrogaster | reverse complement strand
GAGAGAGAGAGAGAGAGAGAGAAATAGATAAATTCATGCTTGGGTGAGAAATTTTAAGAGATGTTTTTAATCATGCCGGACTCCCACAAGCCCTCCCGTCTGATGATCCCTGAAAGGTGCTTACTTCTGCGTCCTGATACGGGTAAAAAGGAAGCAGAGAACCCACACCTTAGGATTGGAACTCAAAGGTGAGTGCAAAAGAGGAGAGATACTCAGGAAAGGGGGTGATCCGGGAGAGGGAGTACCAACGAAGAAAGGAGACCCACCCACCTTTGCCCTCACAAATGGCCAGCAGCCAGATGGTAGCCGAGAGGTGACACCAGTCTCAGGCAGGGCTCCTTAGGGCATGAGAGGGCCTTCCCCCTGTAAGGAAAGAGCTGACTCTCTCAAGTTTCAGCCTTCCCTGGCCTTTCACCCCACCCGGCATGTCAGAAGCCTTGTGGCTCAATTCTCTTGTCTTTTCCCTATCTGCCTTCTTGTCCGCTTATCTCCACTCATGTTTTGCCCATATGGCTATGTCCCCAACACCTGGTCTGGCTATTCTGAGACTAAATGAACCAACCTGTGGATACTGGGAAGGTGAGAGGAAGAGACCAAGGGACCAATAGATGGGTGGATGGATGGATGGATGGATGGATGGATGGATGGATGGATGGATGGGTCTCAGAGTATAAAGTGAAGTTCAACATCCATCCAGCCTGGTCATTTCTGCCTAGCCCACCAAAAGGGAAACTATCAGTCCAGAGAGATCAGAAGAGCTGCCCAGGGCCAAGCAGCAGATCAGCCCTGGGGACTGCAGCTTCAGGAAGATCAAGGCAGAGAGAAAGAAACAGCTGGGAGGAAGCCCCCCACCCACTCCCTGCCCTGGGAAGGGGAGGGGAGAGCTGGGCTGTCAGCACCCCCTCCTTCTCCTGCTCCCAGACTGTGGGAAGCAAGCTGGGCCCAGGGGCAGGGGAATGCCCCGAACATTTGGCAGCCTGTAAATTTAATCCTCCCTGGATGGGGGTTAGGCCTGCACCTAGTTTTCCATTTCCCTTTCCCGACCAACAGCTCCAGGGATGTGGGGAAACAGCTGGACCTGCCCAGCTGTGTTTTCCTCCGGTCTCTCTGCCCTGCCCCCACCCCAGCAAGGAAAAGGAAAAGGACAATTAAGAGGAAATCCAGGGAAGGCGGGTTTTTACAAGCCAGGGCTGGGGCTGCCCTGGGAACTGGAGGCGCCTGAGAGGAGGTCCTAAAAATGGATGTTTATTTTAATGAGAGGTGAGGGGAGAGGAGTGAGGCCTGGGAGCAGGCAGGCGGGTATGGGGGGACTATGAGGACATAGGGCCTGTGCTCACCTGTCACAGGGTTAGGGTTACAGTTGCCGGTGAGAAAGTACTGGAGACCAGGATGTAGAAGGCACAGGCTTGGTGCTAAGGCAGCCATCTGAAAACGTGGTGCCTCAGGCACATGGCTATAAGTCGCTGGCCCCTCAGCCAGAGAACCAGGGCCCGCATCCCACCACACACATACACAATGGCTGCATCTACTTGCTCATGAATGTATCCACTGACTCATTCGTTCATTCATTTATTCACTCACTCACATTGTCTTCCTAACTCTTAACTAACTGTTCTGGTAGAAGCGTCACCCCACTCCCTGACATCCATATACCCAAAGAGTCTGGAATGTCTGGGTGGAAGTTCCACCCCAAGCCCCCTCCCCCATCTCTCTCCAAATCCTGCTTCATCTCAGAAAGGCCACCAAATGATGACCCCTCTCCCAGAGTTGCTCAAGACCTCTCCCGCGGTGTATTGAAATTGCTCCCCAGAAAACAGACTTGTGGTTTTCTGGCCTTCCTTTCCAGTCTCTGTCTGGGGAGCTAGAAAATCATCTGGAAGTGTTTTTGTCCATTTAACCTGGGCTTTTCCTAATTCAGTTTGATTTGATCTGATTTGGATTGTTGCAATGGAGGAGAGGCTTTTCGGGATGCAGAAACTTTTTACTAGCCCTTTACCCTTTAATCTTGACAACATGGCACCCGGTTCTAGATACCCATCCAGCTGGGCAAGCAATGATCCAGCAGCATGGCCCCTTCCCAGGAAAAATGCATGGCTCAGTGAAGTGGACACATGGAACTCTGCTCCCAGATACTCTGTCCTTTCATGAGTCTGCTTCAGGGCTCACTGTTGCCCTGGGTAGAACTGGGGACCTTCTACATAAACAGCCAGAGCCAGACACACTCTCTCCATCTCTCATCCAGCCCACAGCCCCTCAGGAGCCCTGTTATAGTCTGCTCCAAGGTTGAGGATGGGCTGCTGCAATCTCTCTCTCCCTTGCTCCTTCCTTCACTCAACAAACTCTCACAGCCTCTGGATCTGGACACCATGTGAACCACTGCACTGGGTCCTGGGGATCTGTAGTGAAAAAAGCATGAGAAACCTTCTTCTCTGGAATGAGCACAGAAAGACAAGTAAACGACCAGGGTCGTGATGTGGCCTAGCATGCACGAGGCGGTGGGTTTGGTCTGCAACACCATATAAAGGGCACACAATCTCAGCACCCAGGAAGTGGAGGCAGGAGGATCAATCAAACCTTGAATATATGAGAGCCTGTCTTAACTATTAATCAATTGAGTTGTAAAATTCACAGTGTCCTAGACTCCCAGCGACCGTGGAAAAGTGGGAGGCGGGGGAAGCTGAGGGGACAGTTACAGCAATCTCACTTGTGCACCACCTTATCAAGAGGTGCATCTGACCCCAGCATCCCACAGGCTGGCCCATACTTCAGTCTGCCATCGGCCTGAAGCTGGTTCTATGGTCCATCCTGCTTGGTGAATGACAACAGAAGGGCTACCTAAAAAGGGTGCCATAGTTGCCAACAATGGCAAGCTGGTTGTGGTACAGCCAAAGTTCAGTCTGCACCTACCAAGAAAAGAGGGCTCAACCTGCCACAAAGAACTTCTTATCTAGGAGCTAACCAGCAGGCTCCTGCCTCTGTTAAGATCCCTCCTGGCTGAGGCTCTGTCTTTGGGGAGAGCCCCAAGATTGCCTGTGTCCCAGGCTTCTTGCTGTGGCTCAGGAGAGAAGACACTGCATGGTGGCCAGAAGGTGTGACCCTTGGCTCCACCCTGCCCACGTGGATAAGAGAGGATGCTGATGGTCACCTCTTTGCCTCTTCCTTCCTGAACTGTGGGTTATCCAAGGCAATCCCCATGGCCCTGAGGATGGGGTATAGTGTCCCAGTCAACATGAGGTATCTTGGGGGACTGCATATGTCGGCTTCTTCTGTGAAGGCAGAACAGTGAAGGGGAGGCTGTCCTCTGACTTCCACATACACCTGCACATCCATTGCAGGAATCTACACACACACACACACACACACACACACACACACACACACACATTAGTTAAAGAAAGTTTTAAATCTAGGTCCTTTGACACTGTCTTTCCCTCCACGAACAGAAAGAGCCTGCTTTGTAAGTCTGAGGTGCCTCACTTGGTCTAGGCAGAGTCTCAATGGTGACAAGGACTCAGGGCATGCTGTACATTCTTGTGAATGCTCCCCCAACCTGTGTCCAGCGGAGCCCCTGGAGCATAGAGGCCTCAGAGAGATCTTGCCCAACCACTGAGACACAAACAGGCATATGCACCCACTCACATGTGTGTACACACAGAGAGATACACACACAGAAATCCCACTCAAACTCATCTCCCCCTCGTTCTCTGGGGCACTTAATGAATCTCTTAGCCAGTGATTAAGACATATTTGCTAAATAATAAATGAACATAAACTCTCATATCCAGGAACCTGGAAAACAGGGCTGGACCTTGCCTGTCTGTAGCAACCCTGCTGCCCAGGCTGCCTGCAGCCAGCTCTGAGGGGGAGGGGCAGCTGAGGCCAGCTGGAACATGGGAAACTGCTGAGCTGGCCCGTCTCCTGCTGGATGTGGGTGTTTCTCTGCAAGTTGCTGGTCTTACAGAAGAGAGACTAGGTGGGAGGAGGACACCAAGAGAAGCTCCTGGGGTAATGATCTGTCATGGCCTGGAAGCCTCTGACCTGCATACTGCAACCTCCAAGGGCTTCCTACATCTGTCTTTGGGGCCTTCAGGGACTCATAGGGGGAATAGGGAACATTCTCAGCCTTTAGTCTTGTCTTCTGTGGCCTGAACCCACCCAGCCCAGCGGTGATTGCACTTGAACTTGAGTCTCTCCAGATGTAGAGCACCCACAGAAATCCACTGACCGCCCATGGTGTCTTGTCTTGACCTGCCCTCGGGTGTCCTGTGTGGCTAGGGCAAGGGTCTGTGCTGGCCCTGAGAGAACTCTGCCTGAATCCACACCCATGGTACAGATGTCTCCGTGGACAGTGAGAACTCAGGAAGGACAGAGTAGTCATCAGGCTTCCATCATTGATGTGGTGGGGGAAGGAAGTCAGTCTGGACATCTGCCTAAGACATGGATTCTGTCCTCTTTCTGAAGGTCCTTTTAGAATTGGCTTGTATAGGACTTCGTAATCTTGCATTTTTTTGTACCAGTCAAAATTTACAAAAAGAGCTGGGAGCAATCTCTGCGGGCAATGTGCTTGCCACACAAACATAAGGACCTGAGTACAGATCTACAGCATCCACATGAAAAGCCAGGCACGGCAGTGTACATCTGTGCTCCCTAGGGCTTGCTGGCCAGCAGGGACAGCCAAAGCAATGAGCTACAGACTCAGCGAGAGACTTAGTCTCAAATATGTAGGGCGAGGAGTCAACATGATGGTCAGCAGGAAAAGAAACTTGTCACTGACTTGACAAGCTGAGTTCAATTCCTGGAACCCAAGTGATAGAGAGAGAGAGAATCAATTGCCCAAAGTTGACCCCTGACCTTGCATTATGGTACAGTATGAACACCACCATAATCAATAAATAAATATTAAAAAAATAAGATGGAGAACAATTAATGAAGATGTCTGGACTTGAACTCTGACCTCAATGTGCATGTGTACATGTGTGCACACTCACACATTAAAATTTACTAACATGCACACACACACACACACACACACACATGTACGTGCATGTGCGCACACACAGAGCAGCAGAATCATCTCCCAGTGATACTTTTTAGCAGAAGCACTGTGCACTAGCCAGTGTTTGAATAACAGCCTTGCAAGAGGAAGGTGGGCTTGGCTCCCACTTGGGTTTCTGCGGTGTCTAAGCCATGCTTTGTGCCAGACTGATAAGAACCTCACTGCCCATCAGCTCCCCGGGCAGCATAGTATTGGAACAAGTTGGAAACTAGGGAAGGCCTAAGGAGAAGAAGGCATCAGAGGCTGCAGAGATTGGTAGACGGAACTGCAAGTCAGATCTCTGCACCCCAAATCCAGCACGTTCCCCCCCCCATGCTTTTGAAGGAGTTAAAGAGAAGAAGACCCTAGAAGTGATAGGAGCCTGTTCTCACTAGTCACCCCAGGACTCTGGGTTCCCCAGCAGAAGACTGGACGGCAGCTGTGTCTAAGGCATCCTCATAATGTTCAGCCTAGCCCAGAGCCATGTAGGCAGAGCAATCTCGACCTCATTTCTCCTCAGCTCAACAACCCCAGTCCCTGAAGGACCCAACCCAGAGCCGGGCTCCAGGCTGTCACTTCAATACTGCCTCCCGCCTGCCTGCCAGTTCCCTCTGGGAATGCTCTGTGCCCTTAGCTGCCAGCATCTCCGGCATGACGATTCTCTCATGCCAGGAGGGAGAGGGCCACATGTTCCCCATATGCCACTGGGATGGAAAGTTTGGACCCAATAGCTGAGCCGGTGTCTGCTTCTCCTCCCTGAATGGATACTCCCCAGCTCTTCTCTTTGTCCTTTCCAAGGAACCTTCCACTCTGACCAAGCAGGAGACACAATGTGGGGTCAGGTCATGGCTCATTCCATGCCTGCCAACACGGTTCCAACTCATAACCCTGCTCAGGAACCAAGCTAGCTACGTAGGCAGCTCCTGAAGTGAAGACTAGCAGGCCAGGGGAAGTGAGATCCTCTGTGGGGTGGGCATAAGCAGCCTTTATCTCTCCCAACTATCCCCACTTGCCCCCTTTCACTGTTAGCCTCACTTCACAGATTTCTCCCTCCATCTTCCCCTCCAGCATCTCCTCTCTGCCTCTCTTTTTTTTTTTTTTTTTTTTTTTTTTTTTTTTTTTTTTTTTTGTTTTTCGAGACAGGGTTTCTCTGTGGCTTTGGAGCCTGTCCTGGAACTAGCTCTTGTAGACCAGGCTGGTCTCGAACTCACAGAGATCCGCCTGCCTCTGCCTCCCGAGTGCTGGGATTAAAGGTGTGCGCCACCACCGCCCGGCTGCTCCTCTCTGCCTCTCTTTCCCCAAGTACTCCATTGGCTGTATTAGATCGCGCCCACCCACACCAGGTTCCTTTGTTGGGGACTCTGTCCCCAGAGCAGTTAGTACTGAGAGACGGTTAGGCTGGGGAGCTCTGAGAGCTGTTGTGGATGGGCTGATGTCATCCATGGAGTGAGCACACTGCAAAGTGTGGTCAGCATCTCTTGCTCTTTCCTGCCTTGTGAAACCTTGTGAAACTCCTTCCCTGTTAGGACATGGCAGGAAGCCCCTGCCTGTACACCTTTTTCATTCTGAGGCAAATACATATCTGCTCATTACAAATGACCAGCAGGAAACAGATTTTATTCTTCATCCTTTCTCTGTCTTTTGATGTCTTAATCTGTCCATCTCTCTCTCTCTCTCTTCCTCCATCTGTCTTTCTGTCCTTCCAACCATTGCTTTCTGGAGTCTCTGTCAATCACTTCCACTTATCCAGTCAGCAAGCTTTCCTTCCACCATCCCGTATTCCACCCATTCAGTCACCCATCCACCCACCCATCAACACTTCATATCTTCCCCTCTCTCCGGATCTCCCTATCCCTCTACTGGCTCATCATCTCTTCATTCATCTCCCTCCTTCCACCCAGCCCTTCCTCCATTCCTTCCTCTTTCCTTGTTTTCTGTGTTTTCTTCCACATCTCCCTCCGTCCCTAACAAACTCTGTCTTCATCACCTCCATTTCTTATGCCCCCTCGTCTGTCATCCTGACAGAAGCAGCTTAAGAGAGGAAAGCTCTACTGGGGCTCACGGTTTCAGGTGATTTCAGTCCAACATGGCAGGTAAGGTGTGGCAGACCAGCTCCGTCTGTGCTTCAGGAGCGTGTGGTTGGACTCCTCCCGTGGTGACTGGGCTAGGAAGCAGAGAGCCAGACCAGAACCAGAGGCAGGATCAACCTTCTGTCTAGCATCTTGTTTCTCACCCATCTACTTCCCCAGTCTCTGTCCAGGCCTGGCAGCCTCACTATCTCCTCGGGCGATCAGGCTTCATGCTGTGATGTTTCTGATTGGACCTCAGGGTGCTGCCTGCAGCACATAATGCAGTAAGGACCGGTCAGCCTACTGCTGAGCCCAGTGCCACAAGGGCTGCAGTTAGGGTGCGGCCTGTTCTAGGGGAGCAGCTGGGTAGTAGGGGAACCCTGGATGTAGGGCAGGGCCTGTTCTAGGGGAGCAGCTGGGTAGTAGGGGAACCCTGGAGGGGCCCAGATGCTGTGAGCCTGTACAAGGAGCACGCAGTCTTACCCTGCCCCTGTATCCTTCCCTGTAAGAAGTTTTGGCTTGTTATATTTGGTCACTGAAGGACTAGAACAGAGGCCTGGTGGGGAGTGTGAGTGCACCTCTGCCCTCCCACAGCCCCACTGGGCAGATTTTGTCAGTTGCTTTTCTAGTCTCTCTGACAACAAACCTGAGGGAAGCAACCTTACAAGGGGACTTATTTGGGCCCACAGTTTCTGAGGACTTTGTACATCGTTGTGGGGAACAAATGTCAGGATGGCTCTCCATCTTTGCTATGGAAGCCCTCAGGGCTTCCCACATTGTGAACAGACCAGGAAACAGTGAGCCACACCGAGACCTTCTGAGTTGCACCCTAGTGGACTAGAGCCAAACAAGGCATCACATCCCAAAGGTTCCATAGGTTCCCAGCATAGCACCCAGGCGGGTCGAGTGTTTGCACATGTGAATATGTCAGCTCAGCTCAGCCCGCAGAGGGGTTCTAGAGCATGGTGTCGCCTGGTTCATCTTTCATCTCCTCCAGCACACCCTGCATGGCTTCCTCCCACCACTGCGCCCAGGATGAAGGACCCCCAGTCTCCTCCTCCACCTGGAGAAATCCTGTGTGCTCACTAGCATAGCCTTCCAGAGACTCTGCCTCCCCAGGTCATCCAGGATTGCCCACCCCATCAACCCCAGCAAGTAGCCTCACTTTGTGTTCACATACAGCTTGTTTACCCTCCCTTCTACATGGCTCCTTCTCTGTCTTGCCTGAAAAAGAGTTGAGTGAGGTCATAGTTTTCTCTCTGAGCTCCACCGACAGGGTGTGGCTCCTCTGTCAGTCACAGTCCAGAGCCAGAATGCGCTTAATGGACAAGACAACAGTGAGTACAGTGAGCTAGATTTAGAGTTAAGATGGTACTAAAAAAATGTCTGCCAGCTAGCAGAACATGGACAGTGATCAGAACAGCCAGGCAGCATCCCTGTCTGTAATTCTTCCATCCAAGTACTAACCAGACTCGACTTTGCTTAGCTTCTAGATAAGATGAGGTCAGGAGTGTCCACGGTGGTATGGCTGGTGAACCCTGTCTGCAATTCTCAAAGTGCACCAAGCTTGCTCCCAGCCTCCCTGCCCCCTACATGGCATCCACCCATTGTGTAGGTGTTTCCTCCAAAATACTGTTAAGGGTCAGAGCACAAACAAAACTTCCGAAACTCCTAAGATTCCCCACCCCCCTCCATGGTTATATGAGACTAAGGGCGACTAGGAATTGGGGACACTCTGAGGAAATACTGAAGTCACTCGGGGTTCTAAGGATGCAGCCTTGTGAGTCTCTGTGCTGGGGTGGGGGCCAGTGATGCAGCTGTCTTCGAGTCACCTGTGTTCCTGTTAGTGACCCTTCACCTCCTGTGAGTAACCCCTCACCTATAAATAAGCCTGTAAGTAACCCCCAAAACTCACCATTTTGCTAGGCTTAGGTGAAATCCCTTCTTCCCCTGTCATCGGTGCTCTGTCTGGCGTGAACAGGTATCTATTAATGTCTCTCCAGGAAAACCGCACATCACCTAAACCTGGAGAAGATGCATGTCTGGGGAAGTTGGGTGGAGGTGAGGGGCGGGAGCTGACTCTGAACTTGATATGAGCCTTCCTTCCCTTCCCTTTCTTACCCCAGGCTAGCTCTGTCCAAATTCTGACGCAGTCTGGGAAAGGGAGTAGGGAACCCAGGAACCACATACTAAGAACTGGCGCCTAACAGGTGTCAAATGTGCCCTCAACGTGGAACCAACCTGACCTGTATCATCTTGCTCCGCCCTGTTCTCTGGGTGCCTGCATGGTTTGTCCCATTCTGTGGGGAAGGAAAGTGAGGTCTAAAAGGACGAGACGATTTTCCAAGACTTCCTAGTGAGCACAGGGCCAGAACTGGAATTCTCCGGAGAGATTCTCAGACAGGCACGAACAGCCACACCCCCTACACTTTCTTCTTAAAGTCCCTAACCCTACATGGTCTTCTGGAGCTGGGCACCAGGCCCAGGATGGTCACTCCTGGCTGTGAGGCTTGTGGGAGCTGAGACTGTGAACGCTGTTTGAAAAAGAAGTCCATTGGGTGTGCAGACCTGACTTTGTCAGCAACATGGCATGGTCGGCATGGCTTCCCTCCCTGCCTGCGCTTCCCACTGTAGAGTGGATGCAATGGTATATATACTCGTTGAGAGGACAGTATGTCGTCAGGCTCCTGCTGGGACATAGCAGGGCCCCAATAACCCCAACCCTTGGCCTCTTGCCTCCTAAGCAGACAGGCTGGGTGGACAAATTAAGCTTTAAACCCATCTTCAACCCAGTGTGCTCAGCAAAGTAGTATCCTGTGAGGTTCCTGGTTGGCTGGAAGGAAGAGACAGCAACCGTCCACCCTGTCCTCCCAGGCTGTGCAGCAGACAATGGGTTGCTCTTGGCGTCTGTAAGGCAGCTCCCCTCGGGAGCCTGGTATATGGCATACCCTGGGTCTGCCAGAGCTCTTATTGCCTGAGGAGGGGAAGAAAATTTGAGAACCATGTGAGGGGCAGAAGGCCACAGAGATGAAGAATTGAGCCAGCCCCCTTCCCACTGAGCTTCAGAGTGAGCTCTGGCCCCACCTCTCTCAGTTTGAGGTCCCATGGATCTCAGGATGAAGAAGAGAGGGAAAACCATTCTGCCTGAGAATGAAGGGGGCCCCACATCCTTCAGTTTGCTTCAGTGAGGAGCAAAAAGGGCACAGTAAGCAAAATCCTGCCCCTCAGGCCCTGTAGCACTTCGTCTCTACACTTCCTATCCTAAAGCTGCGGGCACCTTTCTGTATAGAATACAGGGTTCAGCATGGAGATTTCTCTTAGAAGTCTACACTTGGAAGATTGCTTCAGTTTGGTGTGGGGACACAAAAGAGCTGGCCTTCAGAAAGCCCTTCTTGTGACAAGTGCTGAGTGTTTTCTTAGATCTATATGGTAGCATGCAGGTGGGAAACCACCACACCTTTTATAGATAAAAAGACATGGGTAAGGGAATCCAGCTGAGGGTGGTGGGTTGGCACTTGTACTTAGACACATGTCCCTAATAGCCTATATGCACAAAGCAGTGCACGAGTGCATGTGTGTGCATGTGTGCATGTGCATGCATGGAGTGTGCACACATGTACATATTCATGCTGCCTTTTTTTTATTTCCAGTGCTGCCTGTCACGCTAATAGATGTCACCAGCATCTGCTCTGGTCCTCTTCAGAGCAAAGCTACATGTGGACAACACAGTTGACCTCAGAAGATCCTCCTGACCAGGTGTGTTTTCCCTGTTACATGCCCTGCCATGAGCAGATGAACAAGAAGATACCAGTGTGTCAGGGTCAGGACAGTGCTTCTGTGTCAGGGAATTCTTTCTGGTGTTTCCTGGAGATGTGACTGATTTGGGCCTACGGACTCTAATTCAGGTCCCTCACAACCTTCAGCCCCCTTTCTCTTCTCCACAGCTTGAAGTGACACATGGCCTAGTTCCCTGAGCACCATCCAGTCTGGCGGTGCCTGCATCCCTTGCTCAGGAGGGCTCCTTGGTGCCCTCACATTAGCCATGACTTCTGTGTGTTGGGGCTGGGCTGGGTCATCAGCCTTACCTCTCGGCACTCCACACTGCAGGTCTGCCTGCAGTGCAGTTCTGCTTACGCCTCTATTCTGCCAGTGTGCACGTGAGACCCTGGTCATGAGTGCACTCAGGAGCAAACACACAAGGCGCTTTTCATCCCTGCTCTGATAAATCCCCACTAACGGACTTCCAGACAGGCAGGGCCCCAGAGCAGGACAGGGCAGGTTGGTCATCTAAACCTTGAAGCTCGGAAGGAAGAGGGGAATGGAATCCACCCCAGCTGTTCAAACATTCAGTCCCCTTTCTCTCTTCCTTCCCAAATCCTCAGTCAGCAGTCCAGTCTGGCTCAGGGCCACTCTGGCTTCCCTGGTCTCTGCAGTAAACACCTCAGAGAGATTTCCTCCCAGGCCAGAAAACCACCTCCCCACTGGGAGGAGATACCAGGTTGGCAGAGAAAAAAACCAGAAAGGATGTGTCTGCTGAGCTCAGAGGCCAGCATAGAAAGGAGTGGGTGAACTGTAAGAGAGAAGAGAGCCGGATCCTGCTGCTCCTAGCCTTGCTCTTCTGCCTGTGCGGCACATCCCACCATCAGTGACTGGCCCCTGGGTGTATTGTTCCTCTCCATTACACCCAGCTGCCATGGATACCAGCCCCTTCCTTCCCTAAGCATCCTCCTACAGTCCCAGCTACAGACCCATCACACTGCTGAATAGAAAGTCTCCAACCTCACCAGCTCTCAAGGACACAGGCGAGGATGTCAAGGGACTCACCACCTATGACTCATTCTTCTGCCATTGGGTCATTCATTTCCTGCCTTCTGTGGTCATGTCTAAATGAGACTTCTCCCTATGGTCCTGAAATTCCTGGGACCCAGGGTCTGACCAGGTGGTCCCTAGGGGGGTTGAAGCCAGAACCTATGAAAGCAGCAGGGACTGACTTCTATCAGCCTGGTCACTCTGCTCTTTGAACAGTTTGCGTTCTTGATTTGTTGGCTAGTCACATGGCCTGGTGAGGTGTGACTGCCATTTAGTCTGTGGAAGAGGCCACAGCCATCTGTGCTCTCTGTGTTTCTCACCACTGGTAGTGAGTCATACAAATACGGTTGTGTTAGTTCCATTATACCCTTCCAGTCTTTAAAGAGAATTGGGGGAGCCGAGATGATTCCCCTCTATATGCTGTAAATACCATTGGCTAATAAAAGAAACTGTCTTGGGCCTGCACAGAGCAGATTAGTGGTAGGCAGGGAAAACCAAACTGAATGCTGGGAAAGGAGGCAGAATGAGAGAGAAGCCATGTAACCCCTCCGGAGACAGACACCAGAACTTTACCTGGTAAGCCACAGCCACATGGCGATACACAGATTAATGGAGATGGGCTAGTTTAGGTTATAAGAGTTAGCCAGAAATACACTTAAGCTATTGGCCAAATAGAATTGCAAATAATATGGTTTCTTTGTGATTATTTTGAGAGCCTAGGCGACCGGGAAATGAACAAGTGAACAAGCAGTCTCCTACATCATGGAGAGATGGTTCAACAGGTAAGAGCACTTGCTGCTCTTTCAGTAGACCCACTTTCTGTTCTCAGCACCCATGTGGTGGCTTACAACTGCCTGTGACCCCAGTTCCAGAGGGTTCCGAGATACTCTTCTGGCTTCTGAAAGCACCATACACATGTGGTGTGCATATATATATATATATATATATATATATATATATATATATATATATATATATATATATATATATATGGTGTGCTGAGGGCTCTTCTCTTCTCCTCTCCTCCCCTCCCCTCTCCTCCTCTCCTCTTCTCTAATCTTAAACACACTGAAGGTGCCGAACATTCTGTGTAGCACCGGGATCATCTGGAGCTGTAGTACTTGGCAGAACTTGTCTGTGAAGTTGTCCGAGTGGGTTCCCCAACTGTGGAAACTTTGAAACTTCTGATAAAACCCTGAGATTACTGGGTCAAGGTTCCAGGCACCTGCTTAGGAGGCAATGTTGTATATCATATTTAATTTTTACTTTTTAACATTTTAATTGATTAGTTGATTAATTTTATGTATATAAATGTTTACATGCATGTAGATCTGTGTATCTCATATGTGTTTGGTGCCCAGAAAGAGGCGTTGGGTTCCCTGGAACTAGAGTTACTGACACTCATGAAGGAAGGGCTATACCATGTGCTGTATTTATTTAGGAACAGACTCTGGATCTTATATCCCACTGGCTGTGTATCATGGATCTCACATCCCACCGGCTGTGTATCATAGATCTCATAACTCTCCTCCAGCATTTCATAGATTCAGTCTCTAAAATTCAGTTGTTCTAATGATATACTTTTTAACAATACCTCCTTGCGGTCTAATCTGCATTTCTCTATTTTAATGACACTCTGTATATTTTATATGCTCATTATTATTGGCATAGTATGCTTTCTTTAGCAAAGTATCTGTACAAATATTTTATCCATTTCTAATTTTTAAATGAACTTTTAAAATATGTCTTTGACAGTTTAATGCATGTATATGATGCATCTTGATCATTTAGACCCCTAACTTCCCACTCTACCAGGTACCCCAACATATCCCCCTCATATCTTCACATCCTTTCCACAGAGTCTCCTGTAACTCAGGATGGCCATGAACTCAGTAAGTAGCCACACCATGCATGTGGGGGTCAAAAGACAGACTTTGGAAGTCAGTTCTTTGGGAATCAAACTCAGTGTCAAGTTCTATAGCAAACCTTTTCACCCACTGATTCATCTTGCTGGTCCAGTTTTTGTTTTTCAAGGCAGGGTTTCTCTGTGTTGCCCTGGCTGCCCTGGAACTAACTCTGTAGACCAGGCTGGCCTTGAACTCACAGAGAGCCTGCCTTTGCCTCCTGAGCCCAGGGATTAAAGATGTGTGCCACCACTGCCTGGCCACAGCTCATTTTTATATGTTAAACTTGTGTCTTGTCTTACTTAATACCTCTGAGTGGTTTGAATGAGAACGTCCACCATAGTGTTCAGATGTTTGAATACTTAGTCTCCAGTTAATGGCACTGCTTGGGGAGGCTTAGGAGATCGTGGTCTTGTTGGAGGAAGTGCATCACTAGGGCCAGGTTTGAGAGTTGAACAATTTTTGCCATTCTGAGCTCGTTTGTTCTGCTTTCTGTTTGTAGTTTGAGTTGTGGGCCCTCAGATCTCAGCTCCCAACTCCAGTCACTATGCCTATTGCTAAGCTTTCCCATCTGGACAGTAGTAGACTTCATCCCTCTGAAACCATAAGCCCAAATAACCCTTTCTTCTATAAGCTGTCTGGTCATGGTGTTTCAGCACAGCAATAGAAAAGTAACTAACACATCATCTTAGTTAAGGTAGTATTTGTAGCGATTCCATAGGACTTGCTGTATAAGTCATCACATCATCTGCAGACTAAAGACAGTTTCTACTTCTTGTTTCATAATAAGAATAACCGTTGGGGCTGGAGAGATGGCTCAGCAATCAAGAGTACTCACAGGTCTTGCAGAGAACTTAAGTTCAGCTTCCAGTACCCACATGGTGACTTATAACCCTCTGTAACTCCAATCTGATATCCAAGTCTAGCTTCCACAGTACTACACACTTCAGTGTAAAAAATAAAGTAAAATTGGAGAAGTGTAAAATTAAAAAGAGGTATTTTTCCCTTTTTCCCTTTTTTTTCTCTTACACATAAAATAAAAATAAAGAACCCAGAGGTGCTGGTGCATGCTTTTGATCCCTGCACTTGGAAAGCAGAGGGAGGCAGATCTCTGAGTTAGAGGCCAGCCTGGTCTACAAAGCAAGTTCCAGGACAACCAGAGCTACATACAGAGCCGTGTCTCAAAAAGCAAATAAACAAGCAAAACAAAACAAAAAAATCAAAACCAATAAATAAATGAATGAATGAATAAATAAATAACCTTTAAAATGGTATCTCACTGGTTAAAAGAAAGATAAGAAAAGAAGAAAAGAGAAAAGAAAAGAAAGGAAGAGAAAAGAAAAAAAGCAAAAATGATTTCCGATCCTGGTCAGCACCTCTGTCCGGAAGTCCCATCAGCAGCATCCTTGCCTGGCTCCCCTCCCAGGGTACAAACTCTCAGTTGCGCCTCCTTGGAGATTCAGTTTCAGGGCCTACAGTTCTCTTCATCAAGTCGAAGGACTTTCATGCCAACCGAGTTTATTCCTTCTGTTCTATCCTATTCTTCCCCTGGGGGCTTTTCTACAGAACGAATGCTGGATTTGACAAACACTTTTCCTGTGCTCATTCAGATGATCCGACGGCATCTATTTTTAATCTGTTGGTACAGTAGGTTCTTTTGACTGATTCTGTGTGGTGAGCCAACTTTACATTCTGTAACAGAACCCACTCGGTCGTGAGGCACCTGCTGTACTGTCACATTTGATTTGGTGAAACTTTAGTTGAGAAGCTTTGTACCTCTGTTCATGAGGCTATCTATCTGTATCCAAGCTTTTGTCTTTGTCTGCCCATAGCATCAGAGTAATAATGACCAAAATGAGGTGAGACACTCATTCCTTATGTGTGTGTGTTTGTGTGCATGTGTGTGTGCTCACATGTGTGTGTGCATGTTAGTGTGCACATGCACATGTGTGTGAAAGAGTATGTGTATTATTCATATTTTTTACTTTAAACTTTTAGTAGAATCCCGTGAAGTTATCTGAACTTGGCGTCTTCCTTGTAAAACATTTTAAATATATATTCATTTCTTTGGCTAGAATTGTAGTTCAAGTCATTTTCTTCTTGGGTAAGCTTTGATAGTTTGTGTCTTTGAAGAAATATCCATTTAATTAAAGTTGCCAAACTTATTGGCATAAGGTTTATAATATTCTCATGTTATTTTCGTAGCCGGGAGCTTAAAGTGATGCATTTTCTCTTATCCTGACACTGGCAATGTGTTTCCTCTCTGGACAGAGGTCTATTGACTCCCTCATCCTGACACGCAGTGTTCCGTCTCTGGACAGAGGTCCACTGACTCCCTTACCCTGACACGCAGTGTTCCATCTCTGGACAGAGGTCTATTGACTCCCTTATCCTGACACGCAGTGTTCCGTCTCTGGACAGAGGTCCACTGATCCGGGTCACCATCTCACTGACTCGGCCTTTGGCCTCACTCTTCCCCATATGGTTTTCTATTTTTAACGGTAGCACCTTTCATTCTGATCTCCATTATTGCATTTCTTTTATTTTAAATTTAATTTCCTTTCTGTTTCTCCTTCCTTAGAGAGAATACAGAAGTATTTATGTCAGACTCCTACCTCAGACGTGTACTTAGAGTATAAACAATTGCTGTGAGTTCTGTCTCACATGTATCATAAACTATTTTATATCTTATTTGAATATTTATTTGATTCTAAGTAATTTCTAATCCTCTTTTAAATATAAAACATTTATTTTTTTTAATTCTGTGGAATTGTGCATGTCTGTGAAGGGTTATACACATGAGTGCAGGCTCCTACAGAGGTCAGCAGAGGTTGTCACATCCCTTGGAGGTGAAATTGCAGGTACTCGTGAGCCAACTGTTACAGACGTTGAGAATCAAGTCCTTTGGAAAAAGCAGTAAGTGTTCTTAAAAAGCAGTTAGTGTATCTCTCTAGCCACTAACCTCCCTTTTTGAGACAGAGTCGAACACAGCCCAAGCTGGCCTTGACATTGCTTTGTAGCTGAAGGTGACATTGAGCTTTGGATCCTCCTGCTTCCAGTTCCTGAGTGCTGGTATTTCAGGCATGTGCTGCCACACTTGGTTTAGGCAGAGCTGGGGATTGAACTGGGGACTTCAGGCATGTGCTGCCACACTTGGTTTAGGCAGAGCTGGGGATTGAACTGGGTACTTCATTCATGCTAGGTGAACACTCCACCAACTGAGCTACACCAGCCTACCCTCACACATTTTGAAATTCTGTTATTAAACATTTTGGGTTATTATTTTTTTATTAATTGATTTCTTTACCATTATAAAATTACAGTGTTTTATAAGACTCATGTATGGTCTTTGCTCTGAAATATACTTTACACTCATTATTGTTAGTGCTAATTAATAATATTTAATATTAATATATTTATTATAGTTTTATTTTAATTAATATTAGCTAGTTTTCCAGTACTTCTTATCTATTTGTGTATTTATATTTATAGGCAATGTATTATTGGATCTTGATTGCCTCTCCAATCTGTTAATGTCCTCATTCCTTTTAACTTGGATGTTTAATTCATTTAAATATAATGTAATCATTGATGTGTATATTAGAATTCTACAGAAAAGCAAAGCCAGTAGATCTATCTATCTATCTATCTATCTATCTATCTATCTATCTATCTATCTATCTATTTATCTATCTATATCTACTTACTAAAAGATTTATAAAATTAGCTTCTAAGATTAGAGGCTGAATAGCCTACAGTAGCATCTGTGAGCACTTATTCAGGCCAGGAAGCTGTAAGCCTCAGGATCCGAGAGAGGTGTGGAATGCACCCAATCCTAGTTGAGATCCTTCTGCAGAGCCACCAGTGCACACAGGTGTTCAAAGGCTGAAGGACCTGATGCTCATGGGCCACATAGCAGAAACTGTAACCACCCAATCAGAGACTGTGTGCTCCTAAAAGTGCTTCCCCTCTGCCTCTTTGCTCCCACCCCACTCGGAGACTCACAGTAAGGGTGGGTGTTTTCCACTTAGTTTACAGACCCACCCGTCTTTTCTGAAAAGACCCTCATAGACAGCTCAGAAGTAAAGCAAAGCAGCCACCCAAGAAGGCTTAAACAGCATCATCGTTACTTCCAGTGCATCTTTCTGTGCTTTGTTTCCATTTTCTTGGTTTCTTTTATCTTTTTGTCCTTTTTGGAATATGTTTAACTTATTTGTTGAACTTATTCAATATAACCTTTTGTCATATTAGTCAGTATTTCTATATTTATTTGTGTGGGGGGTGGGTGCATACACATATATGCTTGTACCATAACACGTGTGTAAAAGTCAACACCCTTGAGAATCTGCTTTTTCCTTCTGTGTAGATTCTGAGGCTCAAACTCAGGTGGTCAGGTTTGGTGAAAGGAGACACAGGTGCATGCTAGCTAATAAGAAAATAAACTGTAGGCTTAAAATCTGATATTTAAAAAAAGAAACAAGTAGACAAGACAAGCTAGTGAGCTCAAAGATCAAATCAGACTAACTGACCAGACACGGCGCTGCGTTCCTCTAAACCCTGCACGGGAGAGGCAAAGGCAAGTGGAGCTCTGTGAATGTGAGCTCAGCCTTGTCTGTATAACAGGTTCCAGGACAATCATGGATACATGGTGAGACCCTGTTTTTGTTTTTTTTTTTAAACTTTAATGAAATAAAAAAACTATAAAAATTATCTTGAGACTGGGTATTTTTATAAATGGATTCGATCCTCTTTGCAAACCTCATTAAAGGAAACGCACAGACAGCAGGATCAAAGAGCCATGTAAACCCGTGCTCAGTGATCTGGCAGCAGCCATGGCCATCTGGACTGAGATGTGCCTGCCCCATGGGACTCTTTGTAGGCCTGCATGGCCCATTATAAGACAAGGTCCTCGTTTGCACATGCTCAATTTCTTCCACTATCTAATGACTAACACTTTTATTTATTTATTTTTTTTTGCACAGCCTTTTCATTGATGTCTTTAATATCTCAACATCATTTTACTCCTCCACTATATGGAGAACTCCTGCGCTTCCATTCCACCCACTCTGCTTCTAGCATGTGGATCTTCCTCAGCACATCCTCCCCTTTATCGCACAGCCCTCAGCAGCTGCTATGGCTGTTGTGGAGACAGTCATTTTTTGGATTTTAACTACATGTGAACTGTGGCTAGCCGCCATCCCCTACATCTCAGGCCTTCCAAATGAAATGCTCCCCTTCCTCTGTGAAGCACAAAATAAATACCCTAAAAAGTCAACAATTTTATTCTCTATCATTTCATAGTCATGAAATCCACGTATTTGAATGATGCGGTTCAATGGCTTTTTGTATTCACAGAGTCACTTGAGTTGGACATAACCAACCTTAGGATGTTCTCATCATCTGACAAATAACCACAGAGACATTAGCTGTTCCACACTGATTCCTAAATCCCTCAGCCCGGGGCAACCATCAAGTACTCTGTTTTGTATTTTCATAGGTTTTCCTGTTTTAATCATACAATCTATGGTGTAATTATACAGTGTATAGTTTCTAAATTCATCATATTAGAGACAGGAATAGTGGTCCATTCCTGTAATTGCATCACTCTGGAGGCAGAGGCAGGAGGATTGGAGGTTTAAGACCACCATCAGCTATATCATGAGTTCATGGTTAGTCTGGGTTACCTGAGATTCTACCTAGAACAAAATAAAACAAAACAAGGCTCATGTCATCCCATGTAACCAACACTATATTCTTTTTATTACCAAATAGTATTCCATTGTATGAATATGCCACTTATTATTATTACTTAATCATTCCTCAATCAAAGTTTAGATGTCTGTTAATAAAGTTGCTGTGAACATTCATGTACCAAATGTGTCTTAGTTGCGGTTACTAACGCTGTGTTGAAACACTGTGACCAAAGCAACCTGGAAAGGAAAGGGTTTGTTTAGCTTACATTTCCACATCACAGTCTATCATCAAAGGAAGTCAGTATAGAAACTCAAGCATGGTAGGAACTTGGAGGCAGGAGCTGATGCAGAGACCATGGAGGAGAGCTGCTTACTGGCTTGTTCATCATGGATTGCTCATCCTGCTTTCTTTCTTTTTTTTTTTAAAAAGATTTATTTATTTATTACATATACAGTGTATCCCTGCCAACCAGAAGAGGGCACCAGATCTCATTACAGATGGTTGTGAGCCACCATGTGGTTGCTGGGATTGAACACAGGGCCTCCAAAAGTGCAGCCAATGCTCTTAACCTCTAAGTCATTTTCTTTCTTAAAGAACACAGGATCACCTGTTCAGAAGTGGCATCACTCACAATGAACTGGGCCCTCTCCCATCTATCACTAATTAAGAAAATGCCCACCTGGTAGTGGTGGTACAGTACTTGGAAGGCAGAGCCAGGCAGATCTCTTGAGTTCAAGATCATCCTGTCTCAAAAAAAGGAAAGAAAGAAAGAAAGAAAGAAGAAACTACCCCACAGTTGAATTTATGGATAGATTTTCTCAATTGAGTTTCCTCCTTTCAGATGACTCTAACTTGTGTCAAATTGACATAAAACGAGCCAGGACACAATGTCTGTGTGGTTGTGCTTTAATTTCCCTGAAACTTACATCCAGGAATCCAGTTACTGTATTATATATGTCATATGATAAATGCTTGTTTAATGCTTTGAGGAACTGCCAAGTTGCTTTCCAAAGTGGCTGCATTATTTTATATAACCTACCAGTGTGAGCACTTCTGTGTGTTCTTATCTCTGCTTCATCTCCAGCTCCTTCTTCCCTCCTCTTCTGTCCCAGTCCCTTTTCTATTGCTGTAACAAAATATTGTGACCAAGGCAACTTACAAAAGAAAGCATTTATTATGAGGGCTCATGGTTCCACAGGGCTGGAGTCCATGACCAGCATAGCAGGAAGCACAACAGCAGGCAGGCATGGTGTTGAGCAGTAGCTGAGAACTTTACATCTAACACACAGGCAGGAGGCAGAAAGAGAGCCAATTGAATATGGCATGGGTTTTTGAAACCTCAAAGCTCACCCCCAGTGACACACCTCCTCCAACAGGACCACACCTCTTAATCCTTCCCAAGCAGTCCCACCAACTAGGAAACAAATATTCAAATATATGAGCCCATGAGGGACATTCCCATTCAAGCCACCGCTCCCTCCTACCTCTCTTCTTCCCCTCTCTCCATCCTCCTTCTTCCTTTTCTCCCTCCTCCCTTTTTATAGCCATCCTACAAGGTGTAAGGTAGTAATGTCTCATATTAGTGTTGATTTGCGCTTCCCTGATGACCACTGATGCTTGGCTCTCCCCACCCCTGTGTGCCCAATGACCAATCATATAGCTTAGTCAAAGAAAATCATTTTCAAATCCTTTGCCTGGTCTTCAGCATGTCATTCTGAACACATGGAATCCGTCAGGCCCTTTGCCTGTTTTTCAGCTTAGTGGTCCTCCTTCAGTCTGGTGCTAGCTTTTGTGTATGTGCAGATACAGTCTCGTGATCTGCAGTTCTTTGAACTTTCTTAGTAGTGTTTTTCATGGTGCATACATTTTTGTCTACTTTTCCTTTCAATGTGTTTTTATGTCTAAACCCAGACATGTAACCACACCTAAGATCACCTTAAGATTTCATCTATATTCTTACACATTCTTAGAAGTGTTTGGATTTTCAGATCTTTGGATTTAGGCTTCTGATAGAACTTCGGATAATTTTAATATGCAATGTAAGAGCCCGACTCCATTCTTCTGTGTGTTGATGTTCAGTAGCTTGAGAACCATTTGTCGAAAAGAATATTCTTTGCCCACCAAATTGTGTTGGCACCTTTTTAATTCCTGTTGGGCTTTTTCTATGTTCTCAGTGCTGTTCCATTGATCCAGCCATTGCCAAAGTCACATTGTCTTCATTACTTCAGCATAGTGGTTGGTTTAAATCCAGGGAATGTGAAGCCTCCAACTTTGTTCTTTTTCAAGTATGTTTTAGTTCTTCTCCTTCCCCTAAATTTCCATATGCATTTTAGGATCAGCCTGTCAGTTTTTGTAAAAACAGCCTGCTGGAATTTTGATAGGAATTGCACTGAGTGTGTAAATCAAATGCGAAATCTCCCAGTGTATAGAGAATGAGATATTTCCATCTATTTATGCTTCCCTTAATTTATTTCAGCAATGGTTGATGGTTTTTAGGGAGAAATTTTTGCTTCTCTTTTGTTAACAATATTCCAGAGTATTTTACTCATTTTGATGCCATTGTAAATGGTTTTGTTAAGTCCATCAGGGTTAGTGCTGGGGAAATAGAAGGGTTTTTGTACATTGACTGTAGATCTTGCATCCTTGATCAAACTGTTTATTGACTCTCAAAAAAATTAAGAATTATAAAAACTTGCAAATGTAAAAACATCACACACTACAGTTAACTAGACTAATGTCTATTTATCTCAATGAATTTCTATAAAGTTAGAGTAGTCTTTTGGGATGGAAGCTAAAAAGCTTCACATTGTATTTTACACTCTCACTATCAAATATATTTTTATGCACTTATCCACCACCACAAAAAAAACCCACAATGGAGTTAGAGCCAGAAAAATAATACACCCAGAGAATTTCCCTAACAGAGCTATTTGTGCCCTAATGTTTGTGGCTGCTTTATTCATAGTAGCAAAGTTGCTTTCAATCAAGAAATCAATGGATAATTAAAATTATATATATATATGTGTGTGTGTGTGTGTATATATATGTGTGTATACACACACACACATATATACTACTCTTCAGCTCTAAAGAAAAATCACAAAATTTTCAGGAATTAAGTGATTAAGTGAGGTCACATAATCTCAGAAAAAAAACACATGTTCTCCCTCATGCAGAATTTAATCAATAATAAAAAAGCATTTAATTGGAGCTGGCTTATAGTTTCAGAGATTTAGTACATTTCCATCTTAATGAGAAGATGGTGGCATGCAAGCAGACATGGTGCAGGAGAAACAGCTGGGGTTCCTACATCTGGATCTTCAGGCAGCAGGAAGAGACTCTGAGCCTAGATAAGCTTTTGAAACTTCAAAGTTCATACCACTGACACACTTCCTACAACAAAGTCACACCTACTCCAACAAGACCTTGCCTATTCCAACAAGGCCATGCCCACGAGGCCACACCTACTCCAACAAGGTCACACCTACTCCAACAAGGCCACACCTACTCCCTCAAGGCCATACCTACTCCAACAAGGCTATACCTACTCTAATAAGGTCATACCCTCTAATCTCTGGCAAGTAGTAGCTCTTCCTAATGACGACGCCTTCAAATCTATGAGCCTATGGGGGTCCATTCTTATTCCAACCACTATATGTGTTTTGTCTGAAAGTATGTTTATGTGAGGGTGCTAGGTCCTCTGGAACTGGAGTTATGGACAATTGTGAGCTGCCCTGAAGATGGTGAGAATGGACCCTGGGTCCTTTGGAAGAGAACTCTGTTCTTTTAATGCTCAACCTTTTATCCAACCCCCATTGTTTTTAAATTGTTGTTTGGTTGGTTCTTGTTTGTTCATTTATTTGTTTGTCTCAAGATGGTCTCACTGTGTAGGTCTGGCTGGCCTGAAACTCACTGTAGATCAGGTTAGCCTCAAACTCACAGGAATTCCTCTGCCTCTGCCTCCTGAGTGTTGGGATTAAAGGCGTGTGCCACCACAACTGGCTGGAGGATTTGGTTTGTTTTAGGAAGCATTGGTTTTTCTGGGTCTAAGGTCTGATGTTTTCACCTGTTTTTAAAAACTGTCATTTCTAGCCGGGCGGTGGTGGCGCACACCTTTAATCCCAGCACTCGGGAGGCAGAGGCAGGAGGATCTCTGTGAGTTCGAGACCAGCCTGGTCTACAAGAGCTAGTTCCAGGACAGGCTCCAAAAAGCCACAGAGAAACCCTGTCTCGAAAAACCAAAAAAAACCAAACCAAAACAAAACAAAAAACTGTCATTTCTTCAGATACCTCCTCCTCCCCGGGCCCTCCTTGCTGTCTTCTCAGAGCAATCCCTACTGCACCCCATCTTTTGATTTGAACTATGTTCAAGACAGTTTTGTCTTCAACTTTATTTCTTCCCCTATACTTTGAATTCTGAAATTTTAAAGATTATGTTTATTTCTAGAAGCTTCATTTCCCAAGTCATCCATTTGTGTAGGCCCTTGTTATTTCCTCATGTTTTCAAGTCTTTCTTATTATTTCAAAAATACCCTGACCTGGGCAGGGGAGTGCATATTTGTAATCACTGCGTGTTGGAGGTGAAAGGAGAAAGGAGGATCAGGGTCTTAAGGGAGTTCAAGGCCAGCTTACACTATGTAAGACTGTGCCTCAAAACAAAGGAACAAAACCCCAGATTCTGTCTTTGAATCTAGTCACAGTACTGTTTATTGGCCCTGCTCAGATTCTGCTACCCAACGTTTCTTCTGGCTTTTGTTTGGACTGCTTTCTTAGTGTGTTTTATGTTTATTTTTTTAGTAGGATATCATATTTCTTAGCATGTTCTCTGTGATAGTCTTCAGTGTTCTATTCCTCCAGATGAATTGTTCCTAGTTTCTTTGTTTTTTGTTGTTTGTTTTCAGTACTGGGGATTGACCCCAGGGCCTTTAGCATGCTAGTCAAGCACCCTATCCCAAAGTATAGCTCTAACCCTCTCTATTTTGTTTTTTCTATTTTTAAACCAATTTTTTTATCCTGAAAGTCACATTTGGGTATTACCAACAAAGGACCACATGAAACTGACATCTCTGCTGATGTGGGATTCCCCTCTGTATGCTATGAATATCATTGGTTAATTAATACAATTTCTGTGTGATTATTTTAGGGCTAAGTGACCGGGAACTAACTAGTGGCTTCCTTACTACAATTGGCATGCCAATGTGGTGGACTAAATCCATGTAAAACCTGAGAGGGCTTAGAAAGGAATTTTAGACACTAAAAAATATCACAAAGTTTAGCTGCATTTTTCCCCCTGAATGGGCTTTGCTTGCTGGTGGCATGCTGCGGCTTCTTTAAGAGGGGTTTTCCTGATTCAGCGGTAGCAGGAAAAAAGCTGCACTGTTTTGAAATGCCAGCTTTCTGGGCTGTGCTGCCAGCACGATCTCTGGCTCTTTCAGGAGACTTAACATTTAAATGGGTTTTGTTAGCAGAGTGCTACAACTGCATCATGGCTCAACATAGACACACTTCATGCTTGAAACTGGGAAAATGTACACGTCTTGCAGAGGTGGTAAGCAGACTTGGACTGTGTGGAGCAAGCAGGCAGGGCCATACATACTCTAGTGATGCCCCAATTTAAGTTTTTAAGACTCAGTTAGCATTTTAAGAAGTACTCCTGGACAGTAAAGAATTAGAGATACACAATAGGACAGATTCAGGAATGAAAAACCTCTAAATGAGTCCCAGTATTGGATAAATGTACAGAGGCTTGGGAGAGAGAAGAAAAATAATATAGACAATTATAAAAGGAAGTAAATGGTTCAAAAAATGAAACAAAGTCTTTAAAGAGACAGAGTTCAGACAGTCATAGATTAAAGGAGTAAAGAAAAATGAGCTACGTAAAGATGACACGTTAAGACACAGAGAGTCTGGATTATGTATATTATTGTTTTTCCTTTGAATTTTTTGACTGTAGAGAGACATTTGATTCTGGGGACCGTTAAGCTAAACCAACATATATGTTTTAAAGGTGTCTTTACTTCAAAATATGGGTCTAAGGATATGTTGCTTTGGAAAAGAAGTTCTTCTTTGTTTCCACAGAGGGTGAGAACCTGTGGATTCATTCCAGGCTAATGTGGTTTGATGGACCAATATCCCCTGAAAGGTTGCTTTGAACACCCCCCAAAAATTACTTTGCCCAACTGCTGACTGAGATGAACCTAGCACACAGGATACACCATAAAAGACCTGATTAATAGCACCCCCAATCAGCAGGACTAGAGAACTATGCCCAGAATCCAAAATATTGTTTATAAATGTTTCCTTACATTTAAAGGGGGATATGCTATAGAGATTTGCAAAAGTATGGATCTTAGTTTATTGATACAAATTTAAGGTCAATTTTGTTATACTGTGTATATATATTTCTGATCTTTATTAAGATATTGTGTTTGTACAGCTCATTTAAAACTGTAATGTGTAATTATGAAATATAGGTAAATAGAGAGTCATCTATAATAGTAAAATTTGTAGTCACGTTAGATTTTCTAAATATACAAAGGTGTATTTCAGATGTATAGGGATTATTCAAAACTTAAGACTTTTCAACAACTAAAAAAAAATTTAAAAAAGAACTTAAGACTTTTCATGACAGAGAGACACATCAGCTCCTGGCAGCACCAATTACTTCAAAAGGATGATTGGCATCAAAAAGTTTCCTTATGGAGTTGGTTAGCCATTTGTGCAAGAAACTGCTCTTGCCTGGACTGATTGATGAACTGGAGACGTTCTGCAGGACACAAAAGAAAGTGAGTAACAAACTGTCAATATAGGTAGAACTGTCTTTGAAATTTCCTGCTTCATGAAAAAGTCTGCTGTAAACTTTAGGCCTGTGGGCTGAAGATGGATGCCCCAATGTTACAGAAGAACTTTGGGTGACTGTCCTGGCAGAAAAATGTCTCTGTCAATTCTAAAGTTTTGGAAGTTGCTTACAATGTACTTCCTGTTTACTTAGGTAATATATCCTTCTGGAGTCTATGATGGAGTTGAAGAA
>NW_004949096.1:17232821-17240491 GCF_000317375.1 Microtus ochrogaster | reverse complement strand
GTGGTGTGGGATTCTCCTCTGTATGCTATGAATATCATTGGTTAATAAAGGAACTGCTTTGGGCTTATAGTAGAGATCTATGGGAACAGAGCTAGGTAGGAAAAACTAAACTGAACGCTGGGAGAAACGAGGCAGAGTCAGGGAGAAGCCATGGAGCCACTGCCAGAGATAGACATGCTGAAAGTTTGCTGATAGGCCATGACCTTGTGGGAATACACAGATTAAGAGAAATGGGTTAAATTAATATGTAAGAGTTAGCCAATAAGGAGCTAGAGCTAATGGGCCAAGCAGTGATTTAATAAATACAGTTTCTGTGTGATTATTTCGGTACTAAGTGGCAGGGAACTAACTAGTGGCTTCCTTACTATACTCTGCCAACGCACATGGCCCAGTGGCCACATCCATGGAAAAGGGACTCGTCACAGGGCTGGCTTGTACTTCCTTCCATATGCTCATCCTCCCTTTCCCATGATGCTGTGCTTAAGGTGGGTGTGAGTCCTCATTTCCCTTTAGTGTGGTTTGTCAACTGCCCTTACAAGAAAGGTAGAGCCCTGTGAGACACCCCCAAGCCTTCATGTGTATGTGCCCCACAGACCCCCACCTTGGGGAGCTGGAGCCCTCATCTTCTATTTTTGGTCCTCTCACTGAGGATAGAGGGTGTCTATGTCATGCCTTGCTGTGTAGAGCTCTGGATAGCACACCTGAGAGAAGCGGCAGCTGCTAGGGCAGCCTAATGACTGTCCACAGACAGTGGGCAGAGTACAGCACCAGGGCTCACTCTTGTTCTGGCCTCCTGCTGGAATGGGGCTGACTTCCCCAGGCAGCCAGCCCTCTATGTTCTGAATTCTGTTCTCAGACTACAGGTGCCAGGGGTTACATTTCCAGACTGATCCTGCATAACCCCCCACCCAGCAATTGTCTTGGTTGAGAGGAAGGAGAAGAGACTATGATGGGAGTTGGGGCGGTAGTTGTTGGCCATACTAAGGGCACAGGGATGATGTTGGGAGTTTTCATGTGATGTCCTGGGACTCCCTCTCAGAATGCACCTCACAACAGGTGATTGCCTTGATGGTCTCTGGAAGCCAATGCTAACTCAACATAGTAAGCACATTTCTAAATGGTCCCTTCCATCAGATAAACGCGAGAGCAGTGAAAAGGCAGGAGTGAGCATCTCATGGGCAATTGAGGTTAACAGAGGGTCACTGTGCCAGTGGGAGCAGAAGCTTGGCACCCAGACCAAGGATGGGCCTAGTACTGTTGCCTGTTCTATGAGTTAAGGAGATAAAATCACCCATCCCCGGCTACCCAACTGGCATCCTGCTTTGTATTTGGACTGGATGTGATGGTTGGAGCCTAGCAACTCCACTGGAGGACATACCACAGGAGACAGCCAGTGGTCTGCACATACTGAGCTGGAAGTGGGGACCTTCTGTGAATGTCCTAGGGGAGCTATGCTCCCTCCCCCACATAGGATGTGTCATCCTCACAGGGTCAGCCAAGGGTGAAGGGTAAGCTGTGAGGACGGGTGGGAACAGAGAAGGTGACGTCACCATAGCTCTTAGTAATGCTTTGGCAGAGCCTGGGTTCCCACCTTGGGAGGGGGAGGGAGGGGGAGGGGCAGTTAGTAAGCTGCAGATGGAAGGCTGCCAAGTCCAAGTCCTCAGACACAGCTGGGCTTTCAGCCAGGACTACCTCAGACCCTAGGGGCCTCCTGAGTGGAGGAGGGCAGGGGGCTCCAGAGAGGACAGTTCCCCTTGGTGTCCTGGGAGGGGATGCTGGAGAAAGGTGACCAGATCAGACTACATGCAGAGTGATCTCAGACTGCCTGGCTGACAAGACTGGTGGCCAGCCATCTCTCAATTAATACCCGACCTACCGTCTGTTGGTTCATTCCCTCAAGGCCTCAATGACTGTTTAACTGATTTACATGATTGACACTTGGAGATGCCAGGAAGGATGGGCTGAAATCTTGTTCTGTCTGAGATCTTGGGCTACACCTGACCCTCAAGCCATCTCCTCAGAAAATCCAGGGTCAGGTGGAAGGCAGGAAGATCATATATCTGGCCCTGGTCCAGGTGCCAAAGCCATGCCCTAAGGAGTGCACATTCTAGCTGGAAAGACAGACTCACACACCATCACGGAGTTGGTTTGTGTTAGGGAAACTGGGCCCGTGAGCAACCGGGGAAAGCAAACTGCCTCCCAGTGTCATGACTCCATCCCAGGAGTTTTCGCCCACACTCAGCAGTCCCCAACGTTTTTTGAGCACTGCAGGGTAACAGAATGTGGCAGTTCTCCATTGTGAGTGACAGGAAGTCCCAGGGAATGGGCCTGACACCAGATTTTGCTGCCCCGGGCTCTTTGGGCATCCACCTGGAAATGAAATGACCTTTCTGTCCTTTACGTGTCTTGGCCTTAGGTCACCATTTGCGGTTTTGGATGCTTCTGCAATAGCAGGGAAGGTGGAAGCCAGAAGGAAGGTGTCTTCATTAGGGTTTCTATTACTGTGAAGAGACATCTTGACTATGGACACTCTTATAACATAAAACATTTAATTGGGGGCTGGCTTACAGTTTCAGAGGTTCAGTCCATTATCCTGGTGGTGGGAAGCATGCAGGAGGCAGGCAGACATGGTGCCGAAGAAGGAGCTGAGAGTTCTACAACTGAATCCACAGGCAGCAGGAAGAGAGAGTGAGCCACTGGGCCTGGCTTCTTCCAACAATGTCACACCTACCAATTGTGTCACTCCCCATGGGCCTAAGGGGGCTGTCTTTATTCATGACTCCTTGCTGCCCTCCTGGGAGGTGTAGGGGAAGGTGAACTTGGGTCTGCAGATCCTGGAAATACTGAGCCCTTCTGAGGGCCATGTGAGACTCCGGAGGCTTCTCCCCAACTCTTGGACTTTCCACTGCCACCTTGCACACACTCTGTTATAGCACCACCAATATACTCCCGGGGGTACGGGAGGAGGGAGGGGGGACTGAAGGAGGAAGAGGAGAGGAGGAAGAAGAAGAAAAGGAAGAGAGAAATCTGTGATTGGGGAAACACCCAGGCAGACCATCTTTGGGCCACAGGGAAAAAACACCTGTCTTGTACTCCAACAAGTCCCTGGGGTCCCGGTTCATTCTTCCCTTCAGAGCCACTTCCTGTTCCTGACAGGCGCTAGATCTGTTTATTCTACCATGTCCCCAACCTGCTGGCAACACATGCCATCATCTCCTACGCTCCATGGGGAACACCGATCAAACCCAACAGAGGACCGGGCACTCATATGACTCCCTCTTCATGAGTCTAGACACTAGCCACTTCCTGGAGCACCCCAGTTTTGTCCACACAGACATCTTTCTGACCATCCTCCCTGTCCTCCTCATATGCTCCCACAGCTCACTACCCAACCTCTCCAGCCAGACTTCGCTGGGGCTCCCGTTCCATGATTGTCTCTCATCTGCCAGCAGCTATGCTACTCCTTCAGGGTCACCAAGGAGTCCTAACGATGTTCTCTCACCCACGACCTCGCTTTCCTTGGTGGAGTCCTTCATTTAGGGTCACCATCCATCTCCTTTGTGCAACTGCTCAGGTTTGGTGGTGAGACATCCGTATGTCCCAGGCAGAGGCACAGCTTGCCGCCCTACTCCATCCATCTCTTCCGCAGCAACTGGGATGTGTGTCCAAGTCAGCACGTTCTGGACTTGGAAACGAGCTCCCGGCCCTGACTCAAGCCCCTCCAGCCATCACGGTGACCCTACAAAGATACTAACTCTGTTCTCACCATGCCCACCCCACCTCACTGCTCTCTTCCTTTAGCCTCTAGCTTCTATTCCTCCTGCTTTGGGCTCACTTCTAGGACTGGTTCCCAGAATTCTCTTCACCTCCAGGGTCTCCTGATATTGTTCCTTACTTTGGGACCCTTGTCATCCAGAACAGCTGCGGTTTCCTTCCTGACTGTTCACTGGTTAGGAGTGAATGTGGTCCAGCCCAGAGCCCTGAGGCTCTCAGTGAGTCCTCCAGATCTGGAGCGGGGGCTGGCTGTGTGCAGACACACTGGAGTGGGGGGCTGTGCAGACACACTGGAGCGGGGGCTGGCTGTGTGCAGACACACTGGAGCGGGGGCTGTGCAGACACACTGGAGCGGGGGCTGGCTGTGTGCAGACACACTGGAGTGGGGGGCTGTGCAGACACACTGGAGTGGGGGCTGTGCAGACACACTGGAGTGGGGGGCTGTGCAGATACACTGGAGTGGGGGCTGTGCAGATACACTGGAGTGGGGGGCTGTGCCAAGTACTCTTCACACAAAAGAAGAATTGGCATTCCTGCACAGATTCGAGAGCCATGTGACACACATGTAAGCCCAGGCTCATGAGCACATGCACATACACACACACACACACACACACACACACACACACACATGAGAATATAGTGTGAATGAAGACTCTACTTTGGAGAAGTTTTCCTAGATGCTGCCCTTCCTGAGTGCCAGGTTTACAAGGGTATCTAACTCTCCAACACTCCCCCCACTTTCACACTTCCACACAGGTGGGCCATCTTCCTTTTTAGGGTCTCAGAGGACCTTCATTGAATTCTATCCCCAAGGCCTGGTCTGTAACTCCATTATGTGACTTAGTCAGGCACTGTCTTGCTAGCGTTCACAGGCTGGTAACAGGTGGCCATGGCTCTGCTTTTGTTTTTGTTTTGTTTGTTTATTTTGTTTTTGAGACAGGGTTTCTCTGTAGCTTTGGAGCCTGTCCTGGAACTAGCTCTTGTAGACCAGGCTGGCCTCAAACTCACAAAGATCTGCATGGCTCTGTTCTAAGCTGGGGTATTTTGGAAACTCACAAAGATCTGCATGGCTCTGTTCTAAGCTGGGGTCGAACTCACAGAGATCTGCATGACTCTGTTCTAACCTGGGGTATTTTGGAAACTCACAAAGATCTGCATGGCTCTGTTCTAAGCTGGGGTCGAACTCACAGAGATCTGCATGACTCTGTTCTAAGCTGGGGTATTTTGGAAACTCACAGAGATCTGCATGGCTCTGTTCTAAGCTGGGGTCAAACTCACAGAGATCCGCATGGCTCTGTTCTAAGCTGGGGATTTTGGAAAGTGTTGCCCATGCTCTCCACAAACAGAACAGACTCAGAGCTCAGTTCAGGGGTGTCCCTTCCTCTGGGGACACCCCAGTACATAGGGCCCTGAACCTCCCTCCCCTCTACCTCTTCATTCCCTGGCAGACTGGCACCTCCCCTCAAGGTTCACCCCATGACACCTGCTTCGGAAGTCCTCTATATTTCCTAGCCCACCATTCAGGCAGGAGGGTGTGCTGGCACCAAGTCTCAGCAGTAGACAGAACCCAGGGCCTTCTGTGTGCCGGCCACTTGTCCTACCACTGAGCTGCACTTTAGCCTTTTAAACATGTAAAGAGTACAAATACTTTTCTTTTTGTTGTTTTTTTTTTACATCCCAACCAAGGTTTCTTCTTCCTCCCCTCTTCCCCACACTTCCTTATCCCCACTGTGTCCATTCTTCAGAGTCTTACCAAGTTTTTCAGGTGAATCTTGAATTGATAATCCCCCTGCCTTAGCCTCTGAGTAGAGTAGCTAAGATTACAGGTCAGAGCCACCACATCCCATGTCTTAAATCATTTGTGTGTCTATACTGACAGAAGCTTGTGAAAGTCTGAATTCCATGACTCCCTCAGCCAAGGACCTGGCTTGAAGGATGGCTAGGCCAGGAAACACAGGACTGCTTCAAAGGAATGCCCTGCTCCCTCGGCTCTTTCTGAAGCACCCCGTTTCACTCTGGAAATGAGAATGGTGCATTTCTTCTTTCCGTCCGTCCGTCCCTCCCTCCCTCCCTCCCTCATTCCCTCCCTTCTTCTCTCAATGTGTATTAAATGTTTCAGTACATGGCAGTCCCTGTGCTGCAAGCTAGAAGCAGGGCATGACACAAACCAGAAAGCCCTTTTAGCCTCCAGGGAATCTAGATTCCAGCAGGGGTACAACTTCCAGGGAAAGACTGTAGGCAGGCATGGCTGGCTGGCTCTGCCCTGAGCAGCCTGTCTGGGTCTTTCTCAGTCAGCAAGTAGCCCTGCAGGGCAGGGCCAGGATTAGGCCCAGTTGTGAGAGGAGAATCCAACAAGAAGAGCAGGCCTTGGATTTGAACCCGCGGTCCACTTGGCAGACAGACTGGAGGCCAGGCCAGGCTGCTTGTTTATGGGTAGACAGGGAGCTCCTGAAGGCTGATTCTTAGGGAGAAAACCAGGGGAGATTATTGTGGAGTGAGGGCCTGATGCCTTAACCCAGGACAGCGGTAAGAAAGGCAGAAGTAAATAAGGAGATCTGACAAGCAGGTACTGGCTGGCTGGGTGGTGTCTGTCTGTCCATTTGCAAAGGTGGCCTATTGGGGAAGGGAGGCTGGCAGGCATAGGCTTAGATCCTGAAGTGGCTGAGTCCAAAGTCTGCAGCTACTTACTGAGCAGCCAGGGGGCATACAATAGTGTGTGCAGGATCCTAGGCACATGGTGCTGGCTCAGGTTCAGGAGTTTAAAGATGAGATAGCCAGCTCACATCTCTAACCTCAGCACTTGGAAGGCAGAAGGAAGGTTGCTACAAATATGGGACCAGCTTAGATGAATAACAAAGTACCGCGCCCACCTGGGCCACTGTCTCAGAAATGAAATGAAAGGGGAACTGAAGGTCTGGAGGACAGTGGCTTAGCCAAGGACTCCCCACGACTTCAGGGCCCAGTGTCCCAGGGAAACCCAACAGCATGTGACTGGGACTTCTCTCGAGCTTCCAGCCTCCTCTCTGGACCTCTTCTGCTCTGGTATAAAGCCCCAGGGTCACAGGGCTAGGCTCTTATTGGCAAGGCACCTTGGGCAGTGGCTCTGATTGGCCAGCATTTGGGTTAGGGACTCTGGATCCTACAGGTTAGGGGCTAAGTACCCACCCCACACACATACTCTCCCTCCCTCCCTCCAGGGATGTGGCCACCTGGAAGAGAAGGTAGCCTGGGCACTCCCTCCACCTCCCGGTAAACCGGGATTGCTTTTACATTTCCCAGACACCCAGACCCGAATAATCACACAGAAACTATATTAATTACAAGACTGTTTGGTCAATGGCCCAGGTATATTTCTTGCTAGCTCTTATATCTTAAATTAACCCATTTCTATTAATCTATGTATTACCATGAGGCTGTGGCCTACCTGTAAGGTTCTGGCATCTTTCTCCTTCGGCAGTTACGTGGCATCTGCCTGACTTCACCTTCTTTCTCCCTGAACTCGCTTGAGTTTTCCCACTTACCTCTATTGTGCCCTGCCATAGGTCAAAGCAGGTTCTTTATTTACCAATGGTAATAAAAACATACCCATAGCATACAGAGGGGACTCCCACATCATCTCTCTGCACTGGTAAACAGTTCAGGCCAGAGGGAAGGGTGTGGTGCCTGGAGCTTGGTGGTGGAAGGTGGCAGTGCACACAGATAAGCAGAAAGGCTGGACGGGGAGCATCAGTCAGTGAACAAGCTGCAGCAGTGGCTACTTCTCACTCCTTCAGCAAGTGCACCTATTCCTAAGCCATGGAGCTCTCTGGGTCTCTGCAAGCCAGCCTGCACTTGAGATCAGGAGATACCATCCAGCAGTGTCTTTCTCCTCAGCTTCCCAGGTCCCTGCCCAC
>NW_004949096.1:17183020-17232466 GCF_000317375.1 Microtus ochrogaster | reverse complement strand
ATCCATCCACACAGGGTCTCATGTAGCACAGGCTGGTCCTGAACTTGCTCTGTAGCCAAACTTGACTTAAACCATCGGATCTTCCTGTCTTTGTCTCTTGCAGGCATAAGCCACCATACCCAGGTTATGCAGGACTAAGGACTAAACCCAGGGTTAGGCAAACCCTCTGCCAGATGAGCTGCATCCCCAGCCATACAATGTCTTTTCTAAAAGCCACAACTATGATGGCCAGGAAAGACACATGTCTCAACTCAGCCAAGTTGGAGGCAGAGCCTAGGTTACTCACCTTTGTTAGGAGGGTTCTTACCTCCCTGGAGCTCCCCTTTTCTCACATGTAAAGTGGGGTGATCCTAACCTGCCCAGCCTGGCTGGGGGACCTCAGGACTTGACTTGGTTTCAACTGGGTCTGCTGTTGCATCCTGCGGCTCTGTAACTTGTGGAGGTGGAAGCAGGAGGATTGCCACCAATGGGAGACCAGCCTGGGTTACAAGGCAAGCTTTAGGACAGCCAGGCTACATAGTGAGACCCTGACTCAACTCTCCTCCTCTACCCAATAAACAAACAAACAAACAAAAGATAAAGACCATTCTAGCAATGAGCTTTTAGCAACTAGGAAGTGGGAAGGAAGCAAACGGCCCCAACATCTGGGATGGATGCAACCCAAGCTTTTCACAGTGCAGAAGCACTTGGCATTAGAGGCCCTGGCTGGTCACAGGAGTGCTGGGAGGGGCGGGTCAGAGTCACTGGGGAGCGGGAGATTGAGAACATCCAAATGACATCAGCTTTCGTGTCCAGAATGCATCCACTTCCACACCGCTGCTTCACTCTGACATTAAGGCTTGTCCAGAAGGAGACAGACAATGAGTCTGTAAGGAGGGCGCCGTGGCTCCACTCTGCCTCCGACTGTCCCCTAGTCTTGCCCTGGACCACTGCCCCCTGCCTCAAGCCTGCTTTCCTGACATTAACTGAGAGTATCTGCCTGGAAGGATGGGATGAGGTCCTATCGGTCAAGGACTCAGAAGCAAGTTATTGTTATCTGAAGTCGCCATCAGATTGGTTACTAACCAAGGTAGAATAACTGACCTTCAAGTTCCAGGCACTAAAGAACCACTGTCTATGTAGTTCAGCTACAGGTTCTGCTGACTTTCTCTCATACCTGTGGCTAGCTACAGGTGGTTGTGGGTGAGCAGATAACTCTGCTGAGGGTGGGATGCTGCTGCCTGGACCAGCTCATGGGTACCCCTGCCTCTCATCTTCCCTCATGATGACCTGGGCTTCATATGGCAGTGTCGTGGGAGAAGAGGGGTTCTCTCTCTCTCTCTCTCTCTCTCTCTCTCTCTCTCTCTCTCTCCCTCTCTTTTTCTCTCTCTCTCTGTGTGTATGTGTGTGTGTGCACACGCGCGTGTGAGCTCACAACCACTTGAAACTCTGGCTAAGAGTTGGTACACTGTCTCTTCCCCATATCCCGCTGGCCAAATCAAGTCACAAGTCCAGCCAAGTCCCAGAGGAGCTGACCACAGTCATCATGCTGACCGAAAACGCAGAACTGGATAAAGTTAACTACTTTTGCCAACAGTTGAACACAGTACAGAGACATGGAGTGAGACCAGGTCTCTGGCCCCCAGGGCAGTAGCCCTCAGCTACCCCCTCGGTCCCTGTTCTCCATCCCCAGCAGAGCCATTTTAGTGTCTTACTCAATAGGAGATGAAAAGCAGAAAGTATCACAGGACAGACATGAGCATCCCTCAGTGCAATGGTAGGGACCCCATCCCTCATTAGTCAACCCTGTGCTCAAATCCTCAGAAGCAGGATGTCTACACACCTGGATGACCCTCGACCCTAGCTGCTGGCTAAGCCAACCACTAAACCATCCTGGACTAAGCAGTTCCGCCCATCTGAGCTGCAGACAGTTCCCTTGACCTCTTGAGAAAGGTCTTCCTGCCAGGTGCACAGATGGGAAGCCCAAATCAGGAGCCAGCTGGGAAATGGGAGCAGTGCTCTGGGGGAAGGAGGGGGAGGTGTCTCATTTGCATCCACATTTTGATTGGTTCCTGTTTCCCATCTGGATAGAGTGATAGCCTGAGATGTCCCAGGTCACAGGGCAGCCGGGTAGCAGCAGCTAGTCTTCCATGTGTCCGGTGCACTAACCGTGATGGAAAAAGACGGGGGTTTAATTCCCAATGCTGCCTTCTCTGTCCCTGACACGGGGCATCTCCTAGTTTGTGTTTGCATTCCTCCTCTATGTCCCTGGCCCCACGGGACTGTCAGTTCCACAGCTGCATGGACCCTGTTCTTCCGGGTGAGCCCTGGTTCCTTCCAGGCTGGACACAAGTAGGCACCCGGCAACAGTTACTGCCTGTCCACGGATGGAGAGCAGACTCCTTGAGGGTGCCTCCTCAGAAAATGCCTTTTCTAAATGAGACTTTCAATTTCTGCTGACCTTGAGGCCTAATGAAAAGGACATTGGCCCTGAGTCACAGGGCCCAGAAGTGAGTTTAGCTGTGGCAGTGGGCACACTGCTATCGAATACTGAATTATGGCTCCTCCAGCCCCCACCTTCTGTCCACCTTGCCCACGGGTCTCAGACTTTAGCTGATCTTGCTTCTCCCAGTGTCTTGCAGAAAGGTCTACCCTGCTCCCAGACAGACTGTAAAGGCATCTGAAGTAGCATGGGGAGGACGGCTCTGTTCCATCAGGCTCCCCCGCCTCTTGGACTCTCCTGAAGGTTCTTGGCCCCGTCTTTTCCTCACAGACCTTGTTCAGTCACCAGTCACGGGGAGACCACTCGCAGGAGATGGTGTGTGCTGACTGGGGTTCTTGGGGAGCTGCACCAGGGCGGCCTGGGAAGCCTGTGTGAGACCTCCTGTGTCCCCAGACATGCTCGGTTACACTGTTTTTTTATAAGACCAAAGCAAAATGAAGCTGCTTATCCTGCCAGCCCTGTTTCGGCAGGGGTTTGGGAGGATAGTGTGACGAGTGCTCCTCTCTTCCCTTCATTCTTCTGTTTCCTTCCCTAGGATGGCCTGGAGGGTCCCATGGTGCACTTAGCTTGGCCTGTGCTCACAGTAGTTAGCAGTTGCATGCTGAGGTGTATCTTTTGTTCCTGTGTGTGGGTGTGACTGTCACAGGCTTGTACATGTGCATATGCTCATGTCCATGTATGCATGTAAGGATCTTTATGTGGGTCAGTTCAGAGCCATGCGGGCTGGGGGCGGGGCTCTGAGCTTCTGTGTTCTTGCATTTTGTGGACTGTTGGGGGGAGCCCAGCGCCCCACACTTGCTAGACATTTCTGCCACTTTACAGTCTCAACCTCATTTACAGAGCTGTTGCTTTAATATTTTAATCTTCTGTGTGTTCAAGTGTCTCGCCTGCATGTATGTCTCTGCATCATATCTGTGCAATGCCACAGAGGTTCCAAGAAGACACTGGACCCCTGGAGACTAGAATTACAGACAATTGTGTGGTATCATGTGGGTGCTGGAGACAAAACCTGGGCCCTCTAGAAGAGCAGCCGGTGCTTTTTTAGCATAATATCTTTATCGATTATTTAGGAATTTTGCATCATGCACCCCGATCGCACTCACTCCTCAGTCCTCCCAGGTCTTCACCCCAACCCTGTGAACAAAAAGAAAGAAAAACAAAAACAAACAAACAAACAAAACACAAGTCCAATTTGTGCTGCCCATATATTCACTGGAGCATGGTCAGACTCCCAGGGGACAGTCCCTTAAAGAAAACTAAGTTCCTCGCCCTCCGGCCCCTCCCCCACCAGAAGCCATCAGTTGTGGAGAGCTCCATTTTAGTATCCTCATCACAATTTTTAAGAGCTCTCTTCAATGGCTTTCTGTCTAGACTGTTGCTTTCTGGATGTGGGGTAGGGGTTGTCACAGAAGCCTTCTATGTCCCTCTTTCTCAACTGTGAGTCTGTAGTCATCAATGTCACTGCTTCCTTGCCTTTTATAGTCATCAGGAGCATGAGTTACAGATGTCCACATGGTCCCTGCAGTCATCACATGCCATGGACCTCAGCATGGTCTCCTGCGGCAGTACAGACCATGGACATCAGCCTAGCCCTCTGCTGCAGTGCAGGCCATGGACACCATCATAGCCCCCTTGCCCCCCCCCAGTTGCAGCACAGGCCGAGGACATCAGCATGGCCTTTGGTGGTGACACAGGTCACAGATATTAACACATCCCCAGTTGTAGTAGGACCACGGACCGCAGTATGGACCACAGACACCATCATGGTCATAGGACATAAATATCAACATGGTTTCTGCCAGCAGCACATATCATGGACGTTCGAGTGAGCACCCAGTGTTCTTAACCATTGAACTATCTCTCCAGTTACTTCAGTCTTTTGTTTAATTTTTCAACATAAAGTTTATTATTAGTGCGTGGGGCCTACATACAAGGCGGTGTAAGTGAGGACAGAGGACAGCTATATGGACCTGACTCTTTCTACTTTTGTGTGAGTTCCCAGGGGTCAAACAATAGATTGCATCTTTGTTTAGCGATAGCATTTACATGCTGAGCCATCTTGCTAGCTGTGTGGCTATGTTCTTGAGAGACTGTAAATGCCATTAGTGTCCAGCAAGCACCCATGGAATGAATGGATTTACCTGAGTCCGCAGGTTTGGAAAACACCAAAGAAGAGGCAGACGCTCCTCCTACCCAGGGTCTGTCCCCGACACACCTTCTGTCATCACGCTGTGGAAGTGACTGAAGGGCCTCCAAACTGGGGTCAGTCTGGGCACTGATGGGGATCTGGGGTGCTCCGTTTTGGCAGCCCACAGCTTGGTCTGCAGGAGAGGGGGCTGGGACTCCCCCTAGCTGGGAAGAGACTGAGCCCTTGGGGGTCTTGAGGGTCTGGCACACAGGCGGGGTATGTGTGCATGCACACACCCTGTGCACATTTAGAAAAACTCCTCCCCAGCGGTCATGGCAGATGAACTAAAATAGCTCTACATTGGTCATTGAAACGCCCCAGCCTTCCTGCTTCCCTCAGCCTCTGCATCTCCCTCCAACCCATACACAAGAGCCAGTCCTAGACTAGGCCTCCCCTGCCCACTAGCCAGCATCTCCCTGCCATCTCCCCAGTACTCTGCCACTGCCTTCCCCAGGGGCTAGAAGGCACAGTCGTTTAGGGGGCCAAGACCAGGTCCCCCCTGACAGAGCTTAGTAGGCCTGGAAGGAGAAGGAAGAACTGGGGTGGGTAGGGCTGCAGTGAGAGCCCACAGTGACCAGATGGCACACAGGAGAGCTTGTGAGCCTGACAACATGGCATAGCCTGGGCTTTTCCCAGGCTCAGTGGAAACCCAGATTTCCTCCCAGTAGGCAGAGCTGTGGGGCTGGGGAGGATGGGCAAACCTGGTATCTGCCTGGGGACTGCTCAATCATTGATTTGCAGCCTCTTCCTGGTTCCAGGCTCCCCTATGGAGTCATTCCCCGGAGTCTAGACAGCAGAATGTATGGACGACATATCATCCTGGGGCATTGGGTCACCGGGTCATCTCCTCGACTTCCTCCTCCTTCCCTGGACAGGGGTAGAGGCCCAGGTGGCCTTTAAAGAAGTGTGGCTTCCGGTTCTGACTTTGAAGACCCTAAGCATGAGGCTTTAGGCAGAGTGGGCAGATCAGAGCTGGTAAACTCAGATGTACCCCACACTGTGACCGTGCCATGTTCCTGAGTGTTTTCTGTGTGGAATCTACCATAATCTACGCCTGCTCTCAATACACTGACAGCTGCTACTCCTGTGTGTAAATGGGGAGGGGTTTTCAGCTCCTTAGACAGTCTCAGTACCTCACTTAGCTTCCTCTAGTCTCAAGGCCGAGAGGCTGGAAACAAGAGACCCACCCTTTGTACTGTCTCCAACCCCAGGGGACTAAAGGATCCCTGGCAAAGACCTTGCCTGGAACTCTCTGCTCCCCACAGAGCAGGAACTCTGCCCACCTGGCAGCCACCCTCTAGCCACTCCCACAACCCTAGCATTCCTGCATTCCACCTTCAGACTGGACAGGTCTGCTCAGCCTGGATACTGGGGTTGCAGGGTGCCAAGCACCTTGCTGAGGGTCTCACACCACTCTGCTAAATCCAACACTTCAGGAGTCAAAAAGAAAATGCTGAGAACCCTGCCCAGAGTCCTGTAGCCTCCCCCGAGTTCAGTTAGCCACTCTCGTCACAGCAACAGTGGCTCTTCCTCACAGGGAAGGTGGTCTACCCCAATCTCCCTGCGGTCTAATGATAAGGCCTGTCAGGCCCCATATGGACTGAGGCCCATATCTGATGCAGGTCCCTGATTAGCCCAGAACTAAACCAATTTAGCTGCAACTGTCATCTTGCCCAGCAAGCTCTCATAGAACAGGCTGTGAGGAGGAGCAGACCCCAGCGACCTTGTGACTAGCCTTCCCTCACCTGTTGTAAGGAAAAAGGCTAGGTGTCCTTGGCATAGCTCCACCATGCAGCAAAGTCATCAAAAACTGCCCCTCCCCCAGCTAGGGCAGGACAGTGACCGTATTCGCCTCAGGCTCTTTAGTCTCTGAGAAACAGGGTTCAGGCACCTGCCATTTCAACACTAACTGCTGGGTAAACTCTGGGACCCCATTGCATCAGCCACTGGCCTTTCCAGGACACTGTCGGCAACAAGCTCAGCTTCTGTGCCTGCTGCTTATGGGGAGCACACAGCTGGGCACACAGCAGGCTCCTTTTAGATTTTTGGCCCAATGACAAGAAAGCTGTCAAGGGTTTAGGAAAGGCACGGAGCAGCCTTGAGTTCTAGAGTGCAGGCAGTCACACCGTCCCCAGTGCTAAGAACAGGGCCAGGCAGCAGTAGCTATGGTGCTGACAGAGCTTCCCCCTTTTGCTTTCCACCAGGAAGCTCAGAAGTAGAACAATGCATGATTTGTCATAACCCCGAGAGCTCAACAGACTGACTGATCGTGCTGAGCTGAGGAATCTAAGGCCCCAGTGAGTGGTGTAGTCCATTAAGTATATCCAGAGAGCAGGTAGGCTGAGGAAATGGATCTGATTGATTGGTGATGTCTGCTGAGGATGTAGAGTGGTTTAGGTATATTGTATGCATTTGCTACCTATGGGCCACTAGGTTTTTATTTCTCCCCAGTCCACACGTCCTAGATTTAAAAAAACAAACAAACAAACATGTATTTTACTTGTAACTTTTTATGGCCTATTATTGTTGTTTTGTTGTGTTTGTTTGCTTTTGAGACAGGGTCTCCTTACCCTGTCTTGGAACTAGAGATTCTCCTGCCTCTGCCTCTTTAGTGCCGCTGTGCTCAGCTTTATGTTTTGATTTGTCACTTTGTGGTGCATGAAGGGTATCAATGGGAAAAGCTGAGCCAGCATTATTCAGAAACCCTAGCCCTGGAACATGGTAAGTGTTCACCCAGGTCTCAGAGAAAGCCCCACACTGCCCTGCTAAACCCTGCCTTCAAAAACAACAACAACAACAACAACTGTGGACTTACTTGCTGTGTGCCTGGAACTGTGCTCAGCTCAGGGGCATCAAATGGATCTGAGGCAGGAGCGGCTGCTCCATGCTGAACTGTGCTGACCTCAGGCAGGAACTACCGTAATTACTGTAATAACAGCGCAGTTAAGGTTTGGACTGGGCAGGACATAGGCGTTACCGTATTACTTGTACATGGTGCAACTTGAGTTTTTAAGAACTGCTTAACATTTTAAGAAATGATCCTGGATAGTAAAAAAATTACAGATTCACAATAGAACAGATTCAGACACTGTCGGATGAATGTACGTAGGCTTGGGAGAGAGAAGAAAAAGAATATAAAGAATAAAGTTAATGTCTTAAAAAAAAGAGTAAAGTCTTTAAAGAGATAGAGTACAGATAGTTAAGAGATTAAAAGAAATAAAGAAAAATAAGTCACGTAAAAATGGAAAATTCACAGAGAGTCTGGATTATGTACATTGTGTTTTCTTTAAAATTTTTGACTGTGAAGGAGCTAAGTACAGAGAGACATTTCATTACATCAGCTGCCAAGCTAAACCAGAATGGATATAAGGGTATTATGATTTCAAAATTTGGGTCTAAGGATATGATGCTTTGGAGCAGGTCTTCTTTTGTTTTCACAGAGGACCAGACCCTGTGGATTGATTCTATCCCGATATGGTATGATAGACCATGACCTCCCAAAAAGTTGCTGTGAACACCCTCAAAACATTACTTCATTCAACTGCCAACTGAGATAAACCTGGCGCACAGGTTACACCCTAAATGATCTGATTAACAGCGCCCCCATTCAGCAGGAAGCAGTTTGGAGAGAAATAACATAACTGTGCTCATGTTCCCAAATATTGCTTATAAATGTTCTTTTACATTTAAAGGGGGATATGATATAGATATGAATAATTTACATTGGTATGGATTTTAAGGTCAATTTTGTTATATGTATATGTATTTCTGATATTGATTAAGGTATTGTGATTGTGTAGTTCATTTAAAATGTAATGTATAATTAGGAAATATAGGTTGCTAATGGATAATCATTGATGATAGTAAAGCTTGTAGTCATGTTAGTTAGATTTTCTACATATATAGAGATATATTTCAGTTAAATAGGCATTCTTTGTATCTTTCAAAGACTGCAGAATATGGCATTTTAAATGTTTTAATAACTTAGGGCTTTTCATAACAATGAGACATGTCTGCTCCTGGCAGCACCAATCTACTTCAAGAGGAAGATGGGCATCGAAGAGGCTCATTATGGAGTTTGATAGCCATTTGGGCAAGAAACTGCTCTTGACTGGACTGATACATGAACTGGACACAGAGAACCTGCAGAGAGAGGACTGCTGAACTTGCCTAAAGGTGAGATGGTCTTTTGGGGTTCCTGATTCATGAAAGAGTCTGCGAGACATTCTGCAGGACACAGCAGAAAGTGACTGAACTGTCTTTGAAATTTCTTGCTTCATGAAAATGTCTGCTGGATACTATGGGCCTGTAGGCTGAAGATGGATGCCCCAACGGTACAGAGGAACTTTGGGTGACTGCAAGGCAGCGAGATGTCTCTGTCGTTTCTAGAGTTTGGATTTCTTATTTGCTGAGGTAATATTATATCTTTCTGGAGTCTTTGATGGAGTTGAAGAATGGATAGATAATTACAGTTTTCCTTTGTTATGATAAAAGATAAAATAGATATAAATATTGTAACTGTAATTCTTGCTTGATAACTGTTTTGCTATATGTAATTTTACTATGTTAAAATGAAAGCCTTCTTTTTTGTTTAAACAGAAAAAGGGGAAATGATGGAGGTGGGTGTTGTATCTTATCTGTTGCTTTCATTGGTTAAGTAATAAAGAAAACTGCTTGGCTCTCTGATAGGGTAGAATTTAGATAGGCGGAGTAAACAGAACAGAATGCTGGGAGAAAGAAGCTGAGTCAGTGAGTCGCCATGATTCTCCCACTCCAGACAGACACAGGTTAAGATCTTCCCTGGTAAGCCACCTTGTGGGCTACACAGATTATTAGAAATGGGTTAGATCAATATGTAAGAGCTAGCCAATAAGAGTCTGGAACTAATGGGCCAGGCAGTGTTTAAAAGAATACAGTTTCCGTGTAATTATTTCGGGGCATAAGCTAGCCATGTGGGCAGACGGGCACCAGGAACGCAGCCGGGCCGTTCTTTCTTACAACAAACAACAACCCTAGAGGTTGAAGTCCCCAGGGAGCTTAGCATCCTGAGACCCTGCCTGGTATAGAGGGAAACTGTGGGTCTGACAGTGAGGTTACACAGATGGACTCTGAGCACAGAAAGTCTCTGACCAGGCTTTCCAGCAGAGCCCTGCCCACTCCTTCCTCTTTGGCTCACCAGTGGCTCAGTCTCCCAGTCCCAGTTAATCTAAACCAAGTCAACTCAACTCAGGAGTCAATTCCTGGATTGCAAGCATGCAGATTTCTTGTCCCCTCCAGCTCTGCAGCTCACAGGATCTTGAGCCCTGGAGTCTGCATTGTCCTAAGTGTTCCCACTGGCTGAGAGAATACCAGATTTGGGGTAGGCCAGGTGCCAGCAGTTAACAAGAGTCTTTGGGTCCCTGGGCTCTTAAAAATGGGACAGCAGCGCCCCCTGGTGGGTCCTGCTGTAGCATACCCTGCATAGCCCCTCTCTAGGAGGACAGGGTGCCTCCCCTGGAGCCTGCCCTTCTGGGTCCTCCCAGGCCCACAGCTGAGTGGAAGAAGTGCCCACTGGCCATCCTTCCCACCTCCCATCTGCTTCTGTGTGATTGCTTCCTTGTCACGCCATCTGGCTCAGAGTTTTTCCAGGCTGAATATGCCAAGGCTGTGAGGGACAGTCCATTCAAAAGGCCCTGGGTTGCACATCCTACTTGCTTTATTGTTATGAAAAGTTTTTATCTGTGAGTCTTAATAGAAACCTGGTGCTCCAGAAAGAGGTCAGCTGTACTGTGGCTTTCTGGCTCTATACAAACCCACTGCCAAGCACGTGGACCCAGGTCTCTGAGGAGGAATACCAGTGAAGGTGAACACAGGAACCCCATATCATGCTTTTGGGGTCATCCCCATGTCTCCCTCCAGCCACCACCATGTCTCTCCATCCCCTAATTTCGGACGCCACCACTTCAGGCTGTATTGTTACAAATCCTCATTTAATAGTTGATTTCAGAGCTGAGCACACGGAGGCCCCTTCCCAACCCTGCAAGGCACAGCCTCAACCACCCTCAGCCCAGGGGACAGGGAACAGCTGCCGAGAAACACCAGTCCAGCTCCTCTTTTTCTGGTCCACAGACAACTCAGGTCCTGAGCCAGACCTGAGGTACCCGTGTCCCTAAGCAGTTGGGCCCCTTATCAATGAAGAGCTCACTAGAGGCTGCCTGGGGTAGTCCCCCAACCCCTGCTGAGCTGAGCTGCTGGGGATGGGACTGTAAGTTGTGGGGGAAGAATTGCCTACTCTCTGTCTCCCACAGAAACATGAAAAACCCATAAAGAAATTATCAAGGTAGTGGGGGGAGTCACTAACCTTTCCTGTGGCCTGACCCTTGGACATCCATGCGGGCTACAACCACCCTCCCTGGTATTTAATCTAATATGACTTAAGGGTGGGGACCCAGCCATCCTGTACAGTAACACTGGGAGTCATTTCAAGCTGTTAGAGACCCCAGACAGTAAGAGGAAGAGCCACAGAAGATCCTGGACCCCATACTGGAAGCAGAGAGGCAGGGAGTACGGTCCAGGCCCAGAAAGTCCCTGACACGGCCCTTGCTCAGGAGGGGCCAGAGGCCTTAGTGCTGGATGGAGCATAGGCCATGGGGGAAAGAGCCAGTGAGGCCCCATGGGAGGCTGAGGGTGGAGAGACACAGGACAGAGAGAACTCCAACAGCCTCAGTACTTGGGGACCTTGCTGTAGTCTTCAGAATGAATGTGCCGGCACAAACAGATGGACAACAGCAGCCCCAGAAGCTGGAAAGGACAAATGGAAGTCAGCATGGCCAGCCCAGGTCCCAGGACCCTAGCCCCCAGCTCAACACTCCAGTAACAAGCACCTGAGACAGGCAGGCTGCTGAAGGGGGCCCAGAGATGGGCAGTGCCCTGTCTGGTGTCACTCAGCTAGATGGGCTGAGGTCACCACACCTCTAGAAGTCCGGGCACCACTCACCCCCACAGGATATCAGTGCAAGCGGGGGTGGGGCAGAGAATGTGAAACAAAGCCCAGGCGAAGGCTTGGGGAGGGACAGACCTCAATGACAGCAACACCGACACACACGCCCAGGAGGATGGCAAGGTTCTCCTGCAGCCATGTCTGCACCTTCTCCATGCACCCCTGTGGGAAGATTGCATGTCAGCCTACATGCCCCGCAGCAGGAGGCCTTCCCGGGGCTCCCTGACTTATGAGCAGACCCCTCGTATGCATGTAGATGATGGTGTGAGCAAATAGGGAGACGACTGCGGAGGGAAAGAAGCCCGAGTGCCGGCGTGGGCACGGCTAATGTCTGGAGCACCCACCCTCTCTGGGTGACCACCAGCCCCACACCCACGCACCTCCTCGTGCACAGGCCAGTCGTCCGGGTTGTTTCTGTCCAGGGTGCTGTTGCTGCAGAATCCCTTTTTCACAATGTGCTGGTTGTCCTCTTCCTGCACTTTCTCACAGGAGCAGGGGTACAGAAGCTCTGTCGAGTTCTGGATTTCCCAGTTTTCTGTCCAGTTGTAGAAGCTGGCCCAGCCACAGCACTCCACCTGTGCAGAATGGGGATAGGCTGCTCGATCCACCACTCAGCCCATCTCAAGCAGCCCCCCTCTGGGGAGACACAAACTGGTCACCTCTACATCCCCTGATCCCTGGGGAAGTGTAGCCTGTGGGCTGAACTTAGGTGCTATGCATCAGGGGGGACTTCGGGAGGCTTTTGAGAAGTAGCACAAACTACAAATACAGCAGCGAGCCCAACAGGGAGCAGTCAGTAAATGCATATGGGGTGGAGGAGGTGAGTTCAAGGGCAAGACCAGTCTGCACAAGCTTATGGGGTGTAGGCCTGGCAGGTGGCAAAGGTTGAGCATGGAGTCTGGGGTCAGGTGCTGGGTTCAAACCCCAGTTCCTTCACTTCAAGCTGAGCCGAGGTTTCCACAAAGGAAGAACAGGAACTAAGGTCTGTATGGGGTGAGGCAGGTTATGTCCACAGATCGGTCCAGAGACAGTCAGGGCCAGGGCTGCCTCTCAGTGCTCACTCAGCACCAGCAGCTGACTCCCTGACTGTCAGAGAAGGAGGCAGGACCAATTCTTCTGTCCTGTCACAAAATGCTCTCGTTCAGAGGGCAGAAAGTCTTTCTGGGATGTAAGCTCAAGCTGCTATCTGCGGGTCCCTTTGGGGATCAAATGGGAGGGACTGGTATCTATTCTGACATCCTTTGGGCCATCTCGTGCACCCAAGCTCAGATCTGTGGTAGTCAGAAGGGGGCGCTCCAAGCATGCACAGAGGAGCTGAATTCTAGGTTGTCTCCCCAGCTGTCAGTTCTGTCAGAAAGGCTGAAGCCTCAGGGGTGGGACTCACAGGCTTTCCCACTGAGCAGACAAAGGGAGGCCTCGCTTATTCTGTGACACCTGGAAGGGACCACCTTTCCAGGGCCAACAAACTAGAATCAGCCCGTGAGCCCAGGAGCTGTCTCCGAGGCTGTGCTTGGGGGCCAGGGGCACTTGTGTTCCGTCCCCACACATCCTTGCTGTGCAGACATCACACTGCAGGTGTGCACCACCCACGTGTCACCACCAGCCCTCTTTACCTGCGCCTGCACATAGTCCCAAGCCTCCTGCAGGCTCTCCTCGCGGCTGCTGCTGGCATTGACCTTGTAGTTCCGAATAATGTCCATCACCATGTTACCCACCTCCTGTTTCAGCTGCAGAGGGATGTAAGGGTCAGGGATGGCCTTGAACCTGAGCCTCGCAGCTGCTAACACACACCACCTCCTTCCCCATAGCAATCCCAGGTCACACTCAAGGCTCCAGATCATGTCGACCACCTTCCTGCTAATTCCTGGTGCCTGTTTGGTCAGTGCTGACCTTATCTACATGTGGTCTATCCCTTAACCGTTCATCTTTCCTGTCCACACTGAAAAGCCTCCTGTGGCATTGCACACCTTTCAAGACACATGTCAATGTCCTCTTAGTGACTTGCAGGGTCCCACACCATTTGTCCAGGTCTTCCCAGTCCTGGCTTCCTCTTTCCTGCTGTGCTCCATTATACAAGGCCTCTTGCTCTTTGTGTGTGCTGTTCCCTCTGCCCAGAATGCAGTGTTTCCTCTGCCCTCTGTTACCCTTCCCTGCCCTCCTTGTCCTGTAGGGTTATGTGTTGGCACCACAGGTTTGTCTATTCTTTCTTCAACTGTGGGGGCGTGGGCTGGCTCTGGGTGCTGGCTAGAGCCCCCAACAGCTGGAGCGAAGTTAGATGTCTTCACAGAGACTGAGCATGTGGCCTATTTCCTAGAGAAAGCAAAAATAAGAGGCTGAGCATGTCCTATTTCTTGCTTTTGTGGAGTGGGCTGCAGTTTCTCCAGAAAGTACTGGGAGTGCCGGGAAGGCAGCTGAGGGAGCCCAACCAGAAGCCCGCTTCAGCCTCAGCCACTCAACCTCCTCTAGAGTCAGCAGCACCACATGAGGCTGAGGGCCTCACATCGGTGAGAAGGGGGGGCTGCAGAGCTGCCTGGCCCTTCGTGGTGGCCCTCCCTTCCCTAGCACTTCACAGCCCATATTCTGACTAGTCCTCGCCTAGCCGAGGAATGCCCTGGTATCTGGTGTGGGGAAGCCCAGGGGTGTGAGGCAGAAGAGGGCTTCAGGAGATGCTGGCCATGGACTCCCAGCTCCTCACCAACAGCCAGCAGTGCATGGGCGACCTTTCGGGTCTCACTTCGCTCTGGGGCTAGCTGCAGTGCAAAAGTTCTGCCCCAGAGTGAGGTGAGATCCACAAAGGTGGAGACATGGCCTCAAGAAGCACTTGAGCAGTTCCTGTTGGCTTCCCTTACACAGCATGAACAAGCTGGCCACCATTACCTACTTACCTATGCAGGGCTAAGATAAATCACACTTGGAAGTGAGGAAGGTCACACATGCCCCTCTTCCTGATGTCAGCATTTAATATTTTCTTTCCCAGAGGGAGCCTTTGGTGCTGTACCCAGGATGCCCACCTGCTTCAGTTGTGCCAGCAATCTGGGCTGCTCACTACTTCCCTCCTCAACCCAGGGGACCAGTGCAGTGGTCTTGCATCCCTCCCTCGCAGCAAGCTCCTAGCATAAGCTTCAAAGAGCCTCACGGACTGGGGATGAGGCTCAGCTGGTACAGAACTTGCCTAGGTCAACCTGGGGTCAGTCTTCACCATTGCATAAACTGGACATGCTGGCACACATCCGTAACCCCAGCTCTCCAGACTTCAGCAGGCAGGTCAAGGTCAAGGTCATCATGGCTAGGCCACTCTGAGATCAGCCTAGACCACATGAGACCCTGACTCAAAAGACAAACAAGCAAACAAACCACAGAAAGAGAAAGAGAAAGCAGAGAAACAGCATCATAGAATTCTACAGTTTGCAAATCTTTTCAACTCACAGTTCATCAGAGGCTGACTTACAGAACACAATTACTGAGCTATTCCCTGACCCTTCCACCAGGCCCATGGCCCAGGAACCATCCCTGTTCCCTCACCACAGGCCCAGAGAGGTATATGAACTTAGCCAAGTCACATGATCACAGGCAAGAACTGAAGTTTGGACGTGGGCTTGTTCTCACCCTGGACCCAGATTTCCAGCCACCCACAAAGCTTCCTCAGCATTCAACCACATGCTGGTCCGAAAAACTTTAGCCACATCCAGAGACTCGCCTGTGGTTTGGGTGCCCCACAGCTGGGCTGCCTGCCTGAAGGTCTTGAGTCTGAATGGCCTGGCCACCTGGACCTCACTTCTAACCTCTGGTTAGGAGATAATCCCCAGACATTGAAAGCCCGCCTCCCAACCACGTCCGCATCCTCCGCTTGCAGTAGGTCTCCCTTTTATGGCCACAGGGCTCTGTACTTTCCCAGAATGGTTGCGTGACGGCTGGACTTCCCTATCTCCTCCACCACTGTCACAGATAGCCGAAGGTGAGAGAGGCCCTGGGGGACTCCCACCACGTCGGTGATTTCCGTGGAAGTCGCCCAGCATCCTGTAGTCCAGGATGTGGCTGGCACGGCTGGGTCTGGAGACCTAGGGTGTCACCTGGGGCTGTACAGACATGTGTGTGCACCTCTTGTGCCAGTGGAGTGGATTGTGAGGCTTCCCCAGGGACAAGCCACCTCCGAGGGAGGACCAACAGAGGAGCGGGCCAGCAATAGTGAGGGACTGAGTGCTGTCACAGCTCTGGAGCCGAGATTCATGTGCTCTTGGTCAGTCCCTGGGATGCTGTCAACCCCCCAGGTGTCATCATCCTCTCCCACTTCAAATTGTTCTTCCTAATGAGACCCAAGACTCCTGGGTCACACAGCCAGCCTGCAGCAGACTCTGTGCCCCAGATCTAGGCAGCTCCCATGATCATAGAGGCTTCCACCTGGACACCCCCCCCATCCCCCCCCACTTCCCACACACCAAGGCTGTGCTGTTATCTTTCCAGGTAGAGTGCTGTCACCATCTGGATGGCGGAGGACCTTGAAGCACAGCACACCGCCCCACTTAAGATTCCTTCCTGTCCTCTGCTTAAATGTTTTCTGTCACAGAGAATGCAGTGCCCTACAAAAGCAGGCCACAGGTTGGGATTCTGTCAGCAAGCAGCTCGCCGTACTTTATCAGTCTCTTACTGTCTCACTGGCATCGGTCCCCTCAAGTCCTAGTTTTAACTACACAGGATCAAGTAAGTCCTTTCCTGGGCCAACCATCACTGGTGCCCTCTGTCCTTCTCCTCAGTTTCTGTGGGACACAGTCTTCTAATGTGTCCAAGCAGCCCAGCTTCCCAGGGTCTTACTGAAGAAGTTGCCTGGTGTCCCTCTAGGAATACGGCCCTTCGCTGGGGCCATGAGACAGGATATGTCACCTCTAATGGCCACTCAAGTGCAATCCGCAGTCTCTAGGAGCGTGTTATGCCCCCCCATCACCATAAGCTGACAGAGAACCTGAGTTCCTGTGCAGAGTGAGACTCCAGGATCAGGGCTCACTTGAGAGACTCCACCCATGTCTCTGTGACCCTGGGCAACCAGCAGCCAGCTGCCTTCTTCCTTCACAGCTGGGAATAAAAGGTCATCTGTCCTGTGACTGAACACAGAGAAGGTTTTGTCTCTGTAGACCTGGCCTAACACCTCTGCCACACAGGTGTGAGTACACTCGTGACTTTAGGCTTCTTGGAGCTGGGAGGAGTTCAGCTCACCTAACACCCTCTCTGGAACATTCTGGCCTCACCCTACCCCCACATGAACCTTTTCTCCTACAGTTCTAGCTCCAGGTTCTGCACTCCAACCCAGCCTGGATTCTTGACACCTCTGTATATGTTAATGGGAGCTATGGCATGGCTGTCATTCTGCAGCCAAACCAGCCTGTAGCAGGGAAAGAGGAAGACTTCCTTTCTTTCCTGGCCTTCTCACTCTCTACTGCCCTAGGGAGGATCAGCAGAATCCCAGGCTTAGACATCTCCCAAGGCACACAGCAACCAGCATCAGAACTTTCCAAGAAGCAAGCCCCCTGAATGCCAGCCCTGGGCCCTTTCTTCTAACACACCAGCTGGGTGATTACATAGCAGCCAACAGCCGATGGATGATGACCACACCCTAAGTTTCTGTGACTGCACCCTAAGTCTTGCTCAGCCAGCCTGGCTTATCCTAACGTTGCCCACAGTGGATGTAGCTGCTATCTTGAGCCCTTACCAGGCCCAGCAGTCTCCAGGTCAGTGATGCCATGACATTTGGCCAGCCAAGAGCCCTAGGCTGCACACCTTCTACCTTGCCACTGTCCACACAGCACTGGGAGATCTTGAAGCATCCAAATCTTACAGATGTGCTGGGGAGGCTGGAGGTGTGACTTGGTGGCTAAGTGCTTTGTGAGCATGCATAAAGCCCTAGGTCTCATCCCCACACTGATTAACACTGGGGGGGGGGAGTGAGAGGTGGGAGGGAGTGGGGAGGAGCATGTGACTGTACTCCTAGCACTTGGAAGGGCAAAGAGAAGTATCACAAGTTCAACCTTATCCTTGGAGACAAAGTATCTCAGAAGCTAGCCTGGAGGATATGAAACCTAGTCTCAGAACAACCAGACAGGGTTGGTGACATGTCACAGCCCAGAAGGATCTGGGACGTTAGCACAATTGGACCCACTGACTTCCCCAGGGACACCAGCTATAGTGCACAGGGGCCTGGTGTCCTGCTCATGAACCACACTGCCACTGAGTGTCTGCAGCTGCTCTCTCAGAGGACATTCCTGACAGAGACACACCCAAGGGAGAGTGGTCTGAAGCATTGCTCCACAGAAGAGGAAGCTGAGGAAGAACGAGGCTGAGGGACTTCCCACCTAGAGTCTCGGAACCAGGTTCTGATGTACCCTTGAGGAGAGGCCAGTCCATCTTCTAGAAGGCTTCTTCCTCTGCTCTGAGAATCGCTGCCCCACCTCCCCAGCTGTGCCATCTTCAGGAATAAACACCACCAAGGGATGTTTAGTCTCCTTCTGAGATTTACAATGTGCCGAGAGTGGAAATTATATTCCTTCCAACTCAGGGGTGCAGGGGCAGAACCTCATCCAGCTCAGGGGATCCCCACTGCGTGCATGAAGGAGTGGGGTGTGGAGCCTGAGGTGGCATAGGAAGAGTTGTGGGGCACACAGCATTGGAAAGAGCCAAGGCCCAACTCTTCAGCCAGCCCTGGGCCAGGACTGGAAGCACCTGGAGGTGGGTTCCTGGACTTCTACCACAGAAGTGGGTCAGCAAGCAGAAGGGCCCTAGCGAAGTCACTGTGAGGCTGCTAAGTGGGTGACTATGGCCATATTCACCTTGGCTCCTGTGAACCTCTGTTTCTTGGATGGGAAATGTCTGTAAATCTGAAGCTTGGCCCCTGACATATTGATGTCCCCTCAGAGGGTGCTGATGGCATCACCATGAGATGGTGGCTCCCTAGGGGTGAGGGTGGAGGAGGCTCAGGCTCCCTGCAGAGGCCACCAGCTTCCTACTTAATTGCATTGCAATGTACTCTGGCTGGGCCCCCAAAAAGCCACACAAGGCAGGAATGAGTACCTGACCCTACACGGAGTTTCCCTTCTCTAACCACGGGCTTCCTGTCTGACATCCAAGCGAGCTACCTTTCATCTAGTAACCCTACCATTTCCTCTTTTGCCTTGGCCACCTGGAGGCCCAGGGCTCAGGTTAGCCCTCCGCTGTCCAGATTCAGAAACAGCAGCTCTGTTCTTGGCACATGCTCTCTTCTCTCTCATTTTGTTGTTTTGTTTTGCTTTTTTGAGACAGGGTTTCTCTGTGTAACAGCCCTAGCTGTCCTGGAACTAGCTCTTGTAGACCAGGCTGGCCTCGAACTCACAGAGATCCACCTGCTTCTGCCTCCTGTGTGCTGGGATTAAAGGTATGTACCACCACTCCCGGTTTCTCTCTCATTTTAATTGTCCATGCTGGGAACCCTCTGTGCAGCTCACCTGGTGAACAGGCTGGGGACAGATTATAAACCAAAGCTAACTGAGATAAGGAACCACTGTGGTGACTATTGTATCAGCATGATCACTGAACCCAGAATGCCTGGATTTCCACCCTGCCTCTGCTGCTCACTAGTTGTGTGAACATGGGTAAGTTGCTAAACCTCTCTGTGCTTCAGCTCCTGTATCTGAAAATGATCCCCTCTCTGATCTTCTGCACACTTTTAAGAAATGACAAACTCGTGTGTGTGTGTGTGTGTTTGTGTGTTTGTGTGTGTGTGTGTGTTTGTGTGTGTGTGTGTGTTTGTGTGTGTGTGTGTGTGTGTGTACAGCACCAGGTTCCTTCTCAGTTCTGCAAAGCTGAACGCTGGACCAATGTTCTCAGCTTCCAAGAGGGACCTACAGCCACACAGGAAACCCTTGCTCGGACTGCACGGCAGGGTGAAAGGGAGGTCTCGGGGCTCAGCTGGGCCCCAGTGGGGCCTCCGGAGGGAGTCAGAGAGCCTGGGCCTCCCTGATTTCCCCACTGGTAGGACCCTGCATCTCACATGACCTGGCTGGTGATTGGTGACAGCATGGGTGTGTAAGAAGGTCAGCACTGAGCTTGGGTTGTAGCCTGTGTGGACCCAGCCACAGAGGTGCTGGGGTCCTGGTGACTGGCCAGTGTTTTCCTCTGCATCCACTTCTCTAGACACAGTGGTGCATGTGTTTAATACCATCATTCGGGAGGCAGAGGCAGATGAATCTCTGAGTTCTGGGTCAGGCTGGTTTGCACAGTAAGGCCCTGTCTCAATAAAAAAACATTCGTTTCTCCACCTGTCAACATGGAAGCTTCTGGATGGTTCCAGCAGGTGCCCAGACCTGAGCACTGGACAGTCATGATTCCCAACAGCCAGGCTGAAAGCTTCATGCTAAGTTTCCCAGGTGCCTTTGCGATCCAGTGCAGGGAGGCTATCTGAGAAAAGCCATGGCCTTGGCTGGCATTGCCCTCTCTTTTTCCTGTCACAGCAGGGAAAATGCTGTGCCTGATGCTGTGGCAGCCACCTTGTGACCAGGAGGTTTCATGCTTGAGAACATCCATCCCAACCAGTCAGTCTCTGAGCTTCTAAATGAGAGTTTTGGAGACATCAGTAGCAAATGTCCTTTGGGCTTAAGCTATAGTAAGTCTGATTTTCCATCCTGAGAGCCAAACATTTCTCTGCTTACGAAGCACTAACATTAACAGACTCCTCCCTGGCCTCATCTGCAGCAGACAGACGAAAGTGCTTTAGTGACAAAAAGCTTGCATGTGCCAGCAGCTCCCCCAGCCCCGCCCACTCTGGTGGGTTCCTGGGATTGGCACATCACCAGTCCTTGCTGACTGAGGGTAAGGCAGGCACAGAGAGGGAATTGGTTAGTCTAAGAAAACACAGCAATCTGAGATTCCATCCCAGGCTCTGATTCCCCACACACACACTGTCCCACATTCAATTACAAGTGCCACCAAGAGGTCTCCTAGGGGCAGAGGCCTGCCAAGGCCAACCCTAGCGTTCTGCCTGGCTGCTCTCACAGCCTTGGTCCCCTAGAGGGGGACAGTGTCCTTGTGCAGAGGGCTGTCTATGACCTCCTGGGCTGTGACAACTGAGTGGCTTCCTATGCACCCATACCCAAGGTCCCTGCCTCAGTGGACCTCATCCACTGGCAGTGGAATGGCTGCTCACCTTGTCAGAATTGAAGTAGAAGAGGACCCCTACAGTCACCTGTGCAATGAGGATCAGCAGAAGGAACACGAAGTACTGGGGACAAAGAAGTACAGAGTTAACTATGGACCCAGGGGTGTCGTCCCATCCCAGGAAGAACTCCCGACCTGGGGATCTGGGCCCCACAGGCTCAGGGGCCTACTCACCAGCCCCAGCAGGCAGCGGACCTCATTGACAGCACCAATACAGCCCAGGAGCCCCATGAGCATGGTAACGGTGCCCACACCGATGGAGACATAGGCCCCGACCTGCAGCGAGCTGGAAGAAGTTTCTGAAGGAGAAGGGCATCCGCCCAGTAAGCCATGAGCCGCAGGGCAAAGGCAGCCTGAGCCCAGGGCTACTATCTGATTCTCAGGAGCTGGGGCGGGGGCAGCCATGTTCCCACCCTCTCTTGGTCCTGTGCACTCCGCTCTCATCCAGCCCAAGGTTACTTTTCCTCCTATTGCTGTCTACACCTCACGCCTGATTTTCCCTGAACCCAGAGACTCAGAAAGCAGAAAGGGAGAGTTTGGGTTGCATTTCCTGGGAGGCCTCGCGTGGCAAGCTGACATTTGGAGGAGCAGATGAGTCAGGGGGCAGACAACACAGGGTCCTGTTGAAGGTGTCCCTAACTGTCCAGGGAGAGGCTGGAGGGTTGGAAGATGTCAGCTACTACGAGGTCCAGTATGCTTTGTAGGTAGAAAGCCAAAGGAGGTGCAGAGGTAAGGGCAGGGAGTTCGGCATGTCTGGGAAATGGGGACCCACCAGGAAATGACACTGGGGAGCTGGGCAGACCTCATGAGGGAAAGTGGGGCCTGTGGTCAGAGGATAGAGGGGAACTCTGCATTTTGTTTGTTTATTGTTATTGTTTGGATTTTTTTGTTTTGTTTTTGAGATAGAATCTCTGCAGCCCTGTCTGTCCTGGAACTCACAATGTAGATCAGGCTGGCCTCCAACTCACAAAGGTCAGCCTGCCTCTGCTGAGATTAAAGAGGTGCCACCATGACTAGCACAACAGGGGAATTCTTTTTTGTTTTGTTTTTCTGTTTGAAGCAAGGTCTTGCTACGGCCTAGGCTTAAACCCTTGATTATTGTGCCTCTGAGCACTGGCATGCCTCTGAGACCCAGATTCATACAGGGCCTCGGGGCGGAGATTTGCTGGAGAGAAGGAATCCTCCACATGGTGCCCTAGGGGTGAGGCACAGTCAGGGCCAGTTCAGGTGCTCCAGCAGGGGACATAGACCTACTTTGTCATTCTTACTATTTGCTCATCAAGGTGCTGCCTGCAGAGTGGGATGGAGTGGGCACTGTCCTCAGAAACAGACGCAGCTTGGGGTGGGTAGCAGAAGGCCCCATGAACCTAGGTAATGTTCCAGGACACAGGAAAGCCCAGGCCCGCCCTCCTTGCTGCCATGGTTCTGGGGCCAGCTTCTTTGCAGTTCCACTCAGAGCCTCCAAGAAGCTTGGGGATGTCTCCTGGGATGCGTGGCAACTCCTGGAGTGGAGCTCCTCACATTGGCCTCACATTCTTGGGTCACAGAGATGGGGAGAGCCCATCAGCTCCCCAGTCTGGCTTCCAGAAGACAGATTGGTTGGGACAAAAAGGGTGCCAGGCACCAGACCATGCAGAGCAAGGCCCTTGGACTAAAGCCCTGTGCACACGCCAGCACTGTCTGGGGAGGTAGAAGTCACACCCCAGTCTCCCTAAGAGCTTCCCTGAGACTCAGGGAAGCTGAGGTACAGGGAACCAGCCCTGTGACACCCTAAGACCTGTTGTCTCCACTCAGTCTGTCTGACTGAATCTGAGCAGCCTGAGTTGGCAACTGACAAATGCCCTTACCCTGTGTACAGTGAGAGAATGTCTGACTCAGCCATCAGGGACTAGGGAGACAGAGCAGGCCATACAAACTGAAAGAGCTGGGCAGCCATTCAGGTGACCAGTCTCTGCCAGCATTCTGCAATTGGTGGCAAACCACTTCCTCCTTCCTCCTCTGGGAAATGGGACTTTGGGCAGTGTCTTGTGGGCATAGGGATTAAACTGCTTACACAACCACTCAAAGCCATCCTAAAGGCTCCACATGGAAAGGAGGGAGCCTTTCTGCTATGCTTGTTTGAGACAGGGTCTTACGTAGCTCAGGCTGGCCTCGAACTTTCCCTGTAGCAGAGGATAGTCTTCAGCATCTGCTCTTCCTGCCTCCAACCCCCAGGTCTTGAGATAACAGGCGTGTTATCTCCACACCCCACTTTAGAAATGAGATTCTAAGGTCTATGACCTCATGAGGTCCATTGCTGCCATTCCTGTTTTGTAGGTGAAGCAGTGCAGAGAGGCAAAGTAACCTGCCAAGGACCACACAGCAGACCTGTGACGACTGAACCCCACCCACTGGCCCAGATCCAGGGTTTCCTATTAACCATGGCCACCTGCTTTCTCTCCTGAAGATGCCACCTTGAGGGACATGGCAATCACATGGTGCAAGGGCTGGGGCATGGGTGCCATCCCTTATCCCTATCTGTGTGCCCTCAGGCAGTTACCCCTCCTCCCGTTCTTAGGATTTTTTTTCTCTGTAAAAGGGGATGTGTGTGTGGGGGGGGGATGGAGCCCAGCAGTAGGGACTCACAGCAGGGGGGGGCTAGGTAAAGGACAGCTATGTCATACAGCAAGTCAGGAGCCCAACATCCCCTTTTTGATTCTCCCTCATAAGCAGGGTCTCTATGAGCCTCTGTTTGCCCAAGTGCCTAGGCTTCTAGATCAGGGTTTCTTTTCTTTGTATTTTGACCTTGATTTTTGTTTTGGTTTTTTGAAATAATGCTTTCCCCTATAGCCCACACTGATCTAGAGAGCACAACAGTCGCCTGCCCCAGCCTCACAGATCAGCGTGTCTGAGCCTGGCTGCCTTTGAGCCCCTAGAGATTGTAACACAGAACAGCAGTAGGTGGGTGTGTGATGGGTACCACCTGGGCCTGGAATTTACAGAGCTATGGAGAGTCAGAAGCTTGATCACAAAGGGCAGAATGCAGGCAGAAATGAGATGGCCTGCAGACTTTGCACCCTGGCACAATGCCTAATGGGTGTGGGCTGGACCCATTAAGCCAGACTGATTCTAAGGAGAGCTTATCCCTGTGGGTGGGCATTGGGGGGTGAGGGTGGGCACAGAAACCCCACCCAACCCTAACCTGGACACTGACAGCTCACGACAGGATCACTCCTGCTTTCCACCTCCTGGAGGAAGGCCTGGCCCTGGGAACCTGGAAAAAGGTATAGACCCTCCTGTCTATGTCCCAGACAGGTTCTGTCTTGTTTAAATCAAACAGCTGTCAGATTGGCCAAAGTTCAATCCAGCTGCTTGGGACAGCTGCTGGAAGTGAAGAGAGCCAGGGCCTGCCACTCACTGTGAAATGGCTGGCACAGAGAGCTCCTGGCAGACTCCACCCCTCCCCACCCGGAACTGAGACAGGCCAACACAGCCAGTTGTGAGGGCCTCCTAAGGGAGGAGGCAGGGAGGTCAGGCATTATAGCCTCTGAAGAACAGGAGGGACCTTGCATGGAGGCTCACCCCACCCTGGGCTGCATTCAGGATCAGAACTCGGGGTTGGGTCTTATAAATCACCACCAGGACTTGTGTGAACTTCAATGTCCTAACGGCTCTTTTCCTTCATTCATTTGGTGGGAACAGAACAGGACTATTGGGATTAGGACCCTGTGTGCACCTGGCTGCCTGCCACTCCTGGCTCTCCCTGTGGTCCTCTGAAGAGGGGACCAACTACAGCCCACATTTCACTGTGCAGTCAAACACAGGGACAGAGGATGTGGGAGGCTTTCCTGAGGGTGACAAGAATGAGTCCCTCCACCCCCAGTCCAGTCACCCAGGCATCTGCAGACAATGGGGCTCTGTCTGTGAGCGGGAATTTGTCCTGGAACCCTGGCAAGGGTTCCCCGTGCAGTAGTCAGTAACAGGAGCTGGCCATGTCCCTAAGGGCAGCTGTGCATGTATGTCCCTCCCCTCAAGGGCAGGCTGTCTGTGCAGCAAGGGGTGTCTTACGCAGGACAGAAATGAAGCTGTTCTTGTCTGCGAGGATCCACACCCCAAAGCCCAGGATCACGGCACCCAGGAGCTGTAAGGAGAGGGGCAGTCAACGGAAACCCGGAAAGGTAGGTCAGAAAGCTGCCTCTGAGGCCCCAGCAAGGGAGGGAAGGGTAGGAGGATGCACAGGTGTTTCCTCCATCCTGAGAATGTCCAGGGTATCCCTTCTGCCATACACACACACACACACACACACACACTGCCCCCACTGATGCCCTTCTTCCCAGGAACTGAAGTTTCCAGAAGAAAATGCCACATGCAGTGAAAGTGCCTCCAAGGGAGAAGAACTGCAGCTGTGACCGCTGGAATGTGACAGGCTGTCTTTTGTCCTCTGAACAGCCATGTATGGCATGCCTTGTGTGTGATCTAACATCCTTGTGACTTTTACGGGAATCTCTTCGGAACACGTAAACACTAACTTCTACCAACCCGAGCACTAAGAATGGCATCAGGTAGCATCAGAAGCCACAACAGAGATCCTCCCACCGCAGTTTGCTGTCACCCACCTACCAGCTGTTTCTACCAATGTCTTTGAAAAGTTCTTGGAGCTCACTTCCGGTCAGTTGGCCCTGCCTACTCCCTAGGCTACCAATCAGCACCCTCGACGTCCTATTACGGGAGCCCTGATACCAAACCTGACTGGATGAAAGGCAGGCTGAGCTGGGGCACCATGGCCTTCCTGTGAGTCTGCCCCAGACAACTTAGAGAAGCTGTTTCAGAGCGTAAAGGAAGAAACAGGCTGGAACGAAGCTTGGCCATCTGCCGTAGTCAGCAACTTGACAGCCTAGAGTCAACTGAAAGGAAAGCTCCATTGGAGGACTTGCTAGGTCAACGGGCCTGTGGGTATGTGTGGAGTTTGGTCATTAACTGATGAGGAGAGCTCTGCCCACTGTGGGCAGCACCATCCTCCAGCCAGTGTACGAGAAAAGCTCGCTGATGAGCTTGTGAGTGAGCGAGCAGGCAGCAAGCGGCACTCTTCTATGGTTTCTATTTTAGGGTTTTTTGGGGGACGGAGGGTTCAAGACAGTGTTTCTCCTTGTAGTATTGCTATCTTGGAACTCCCTCTGTAGACCAGGCTGGTCTTGCACACAGAGATCCACTTGCCTCTGCCTCCCAAGTACTGGGATTAAAGGTGTGCGCCACCACTGTCTAGCCTGTTTCAGATTCTTGTCTTGAGTGTGTGCCCTGAATTACCTCAATGATGGTCTGTGGCCTAGAAGTGTAAGGTGGAATAACCCTCTCCATCGACAATGCTTTTGCTCCTACTGTTTATCATAAAGCAAACAAGCACCCCATCCTAATATAGTATGCTCCACACAGTGACCACAGCTGCTAGTCTAGATCGCCAGTCCGTAGGGTTGTAAACATTCTAGAAAACTATGAACATATATCAAGCCAGACTTTGGTTTTTGTATCATTAAATAAAAGAAATAAAAATTCTTGAATTTTTTTTAATGAGCTTTAGTTTATGACTTCCTTTGATCTCTTACTAGAAAAGCCTCCTGAGGGGTTGGGAAGATAATTCAGTGAGCTTGCTCTGCAAGGACCTGAGAGGACCTGCGAGGACCTGAGTTCAAATCCCCATAAGCACCCACATAAGTATCTGTGCATGCTGAACATGCTGTGCATGCATGCTGCAACCCAGCACGAGGAGGCAGTAGTAGTGCATGAACTGGACACAGAGAACCCGCAGAGAGAGGACTGCTGAACTTGCCTAAAGGTGAGATAATCTTTCGGGGTTCCTGATTCATGAAAGAGTCTGCGAGACATTCTGCAGGACACAGCAGATAGTGACTGAACTGCCTTTGAAATTTCCTGCTTCATTGAAATGTCTGCTGGAAACTATGGACCTGTAGGCCGAAGATGGATACCCCAACAGTACAGAGAAACTTTGGGTGACTGTCCAGGCAGCAAAATGTCTCTGTCATTTCTAGAGTTTTGAAAGTTGCTTACTTCTCATTTACTTAGGTAATATTATATCCTTCTGGAGTCTTTGATGGAGTTGAAGAATAGATAGATAGTTATAGTTGTTTTCCTTTGTTATGATAAAAGATAAAGTAGATGTAAATATTGTAACTGTAATTCTTACTTTATAATTGTTTTGTTATATGTAATTTTGCTATGTTAAAGTTAAATCCTTCCTTTTTGTTTAAACAGAAAAAAGGGGAAATGATGGAGGAAGGTCATTGGTTAAATAAAGAAACTGCCTTGGCCCTAATAGGACAGAAAATTAGATAGGCGGAGTATACAGAACAGAATGCTGGGAAGAAGGAAAGTGAGCTCAGACGCCATTTCCTCTCCTCTCTGGAGCAGACGCGATGAAGCAAGCCGCCAGGTCAGACATGCTGAATCTTTCCCGGTAAGACTGGTGCTACACAGATTATTAGAGATGGGTTGGTCAGGATATGAGAATTAGCCTGTAAGGGCTAGAGCTAATGGGCCAAGCAGTGTTTAAAAGAATACAGTTTGTGTGTTGTTATTTCAGGGTATAAGCTAGCCAGGCGGCTGGGATCTGGGTGGCAGGAATGCAGCCCGCAGCTCCCTTCAACAGATCGTGCTAGCAAGGCAGATAGAAACTAAGCTTTTGATTCAGTTAGGGACCCTCTGTCCCCAACCGCCATGTGACCACAGCATGGCTCGCCTTTTTTGCCTTTGGGCTTGGTCCTTTGTGGTTAGTACCTAGTATTCTACCAACCAAGCAGCAACCCCAACTTCACCCCCATACTTTAAATCAGCTCTATATGACCTACGACACTTGACACTGTGGGAAATGCTATATACACAGTGGCAATATTGCAATGTCCGGGACCAGTGAGCGGGAGTGGTCTGCACATGCTCAGTAAGGATATAGCATTTTGGAGATATTTTTGAACTGTCCTGGGTAGAAGTCACAAATTCATAATCTGTGGCCCTGCGCTGGAGGAGTGACGGGGACGGAATGGATAGGCGCTGTCCCCACCTCCCTCCCTTGTCCAGATAGATAAGCACCTAGGCCCATACACAGCCAGTTAGCACCTACCAAGCCAACTCTCTGGCCTCTGGTCCCATGTGTCAGCCTAGAGCAGCTCAGAGGAGAGACCCAGCCAAGCCATCCAGCCTTCTCTCCTTCTCTACTAGCTCATCGACCTTTCCCATTGTATCTCCCAAACCGCATAGAAGATAGAAAGAGAAAAAAAAACGTGTGCCCTTCATCCCAGGTCCTGCGCCTCACCAAACACGACCCTGACTCCTTTCTCCAGTTTCCAAGGCCTGAGATACAGCACTATCATGCTGGCCTTACCCTGTAGTCCCTCTCACCCGGGTCTTGACCAGTGTCTGTAATGCCACCTGCTCTGTCTGCCCGTGCAGTTGTCCCCTAGATCCCCTGCCAGGCTGGAAGGGCAGTTCCCATGCTCTGTGTGCCCAGATAGGTGGTTTCTGTGACTGATGCCCCAAATGCAGGACCTGAGGCCTAGTAGGACCAGCTGGCCTGTTCATCCTGACCTAGTGGAACCTATGGTGGAGCATACCAGAATGTCCCACCTGTGTGTGCATACATGTGTGCATACATGCATGAATGTGTACCAGGGACACTTCCGTAAGTACCATGTACTGGGATAAAGTTTTGAAGAATGATTCTTTGTGAATATTCCAAAGTTACCATAATCCTTGTACTTATAATATGAAATTTCCCCATAAGTAACTCATTCATACTTCAGAGAAACTCCAACACAAGTGGGGTTCTAGACACTATAGAACATAAGACCCAGTTGTGGCAAGTACCTGCTTTATGTAATATGTGTCTCACAACTATGTAGGGTGAACCAGTGTGGAAAAGCCACAACTGCAGTAACACTCCAGATCTGTGGAAGCCCCTTCAGGATGCTCACACTCCCACCACACACACACACACACACACACACAAGCCAACACCCATGTGCACCCACTCACACACATGTGCACACCACGGGTCTGGCAACACCAAGGCAGGACTGTTGGTTCCAGGACAGAGGGGAAAAGAAACCCAGCTGCAGATGTCCCACAGAGCTCACATCTGGGAGGGCCTGTCGTGGGGATTTCATAGGTTAATAGAGGGGTGTGTGGAAAGGATGTCCCTGTGGCCTCTGAGAGTTCAAGGTAGCTGTTGGGAGCCTGTTCAGCTGGAGCTGTAACAGGCAACCGGCGAGGGGTGGGTAAAGGGAAGAACAGCCCAGAGATCCCGAGGGGCTTTCTTCCACCACCCTGCCTTAGAGGAGCGGATGTGTCCACCCCCAGCTGGGCAGAGGGCTCTGGACAGGAATCTTTGCTTTGTCAGGGACTCTATCCCACCATCACCAATTCTCTTAGGGACAGTGTCCTGGGACCCATAAGCTAATCCCACCTAATACCTGGCCAGAGTCCGGGGCCTTGAGAGGGTTGGATATCCTGGCAGACACATACTTACAAAGAACAGCAAGTTGAAGAGGAAGAGGAAGTACTTGGTGACTTTGATGCAGGCTGTCCCCATCCTGCAGGCTGTAGAACTCCCTGGAGAGAGAGGGAAAGGGAACAGGTGATAGAGGCAGTCTAGGGACGGTGGGGGGGGGGGTGAGGCACAGCAGGGAAGAGAGCCACTGTCATCATCCCTAGACCCAGTCACCTCAGTCCAAGCACAAGGTTGCAGCTAGAAGTGTGCCTGCTTTACATGGTGCTGAGAGACAGAGAGGTCGGATGCCTAGCCCAAGTCACACAGCTGGGAAGTCTTTGGTCCAGGCTCTAGAACTCACCTGGGGAGACACTAGCAGAAGTGACAAGGCCAAGAAATTAGTAAGTGACTGCCAGACCCGAGTGAGCCTAGGCTAGCTCCCCAGCTTGGTGAGCCTTTCCAGGACCAAGGCTGGGGATTCTCGGATGCTGAGGCTGGAAGGGCCTTCCCTTCTATATATCACAAAACAAATGCAGAGAAACACAAATGTCAGCCATGGATTCTCTCTCCCATAGCCCAATAGCAACTGCCACATCTTAAAAAGCTGCTTCTTGTGTGTGCTTTGTAGCAAAACTGTTCATGCCAGGACGAGGGTTTGCATAATCTCTGCAAAACAGGATTTCCCCAAAACACAAAATCACACAATCTTGCATGTCTCATAGGAATCTATACTATTGGTCAGTGCCTATTCATATTTGGGGTTATATGTTCCTTCTGAAAATTCATGTGTAAGTAGCATTTCAGACTCTGGGGGAAGAGGGAAGGGTTATAGGCCCAGCTCCAGGAAAATCATTAAAAAATCCCCATGATGCTGCATTGAAACCCCTAGTCCATGAAGCACATGGCTGGTAGTCTACCCTGAGATGCCCAGGTTGTTTCCTAGTGTTCATGATGGTCCCCTTGAATAACACAAGCCACACTTCCAGTGTGAGGCACCATGTCCCCCCACGGCAAAACCCCCAACTCCCTGGGAGCTAGCGAATTAAAAAAGGCAGGAAGTTGGCCTCCATCTCCTCCCCAAGGCCCGTCGGGTCCCATGGGATGCAGGGACCATCACCAGACAGCTGGGCAAGGACAGCTGCAGGGGCAGCCTGCCTGTGTCCTACAGTCCTGGGAAGGGGAAGCCAGGGCAGAAGCGAGTGGAGACTGTTCATGTCATCCTTCTCTGAGTCTACCCACACATGGGTCCCCCCACTCTTTCCTTATCACGTTCACACCCTACCCTCCATGCTGAGTAGAGCCCCACTTCTACCCTGTACACTTCCAAACTGGAGATGGGGCTGGGCTAAGGGAGAGCATGCAGCCTCCCCTGAGGACCTGTGACAGCTCTGTCATGGGAAGGGTTAAATGCTCCTTTAAAAGGGCAGCTTTAGGTGTGGCTTGAGGCAACACCATCCAGGGAATGGGAAAACCAGCCAAGGGAGGTGATGTCCCTATCCCAGGTGGCCTGCAAATAGCGGAAATTACTGCTCACAGGGGCTCAAGGACTACATGGGGAGATGAGAGGAAATGGGGGTTCACTCTACCAAGATGCCAGGCCTAGGAGTGAGAACTCCCTAGGGGCAGGGACTTTCTATTTTGAGGAGCTTCTGAGAAGCTCCCACACAGTCTCCCGAAGAGGGAAAACAAACCTTGCTTCAAGCAGAGAGTTGGAGTGGGAGATGCCTCCGCCCAGGCCCGGCTGGGGAAGGGCAGTTATTGTTTCTCCTCCCCCGCCCCGGCCTCCCAGAACAGCTTGGACCCCCACAGACATGCCAGAAACTCTGGGATAAGCAGTTCCAGAGGAAAGCTACCTCCCGAGGGAGGACCTGTCCCACCAATCAGGTGACAGCTCTGCTCGGGCCTGTCTGTTTCCTTCCAGCACAGTCCTAGGAGCAGCTAGCTCCAGGCAAGCCAGAGACACTCCTCCCTCCGCGTGAGAACTTAATCTAATAGTGTCAGGAAGGCTGAGTGAGTATCAGGAGCTGGTGTCCACTCGCCTGCTTAGGGAAGGGTTGCAACTCTCCTGGCAGGAACCCCTGATGCAGGCCTGTAGTGCATGCGATTTCAGAGTCTAGATTATGTCCTGTATTGCTCGGCTCCCACATTCTGCAGGTAGTTGGGGTCTCCAGAACAGGCGTCCAGGGAGTGAGAGTGAGATCCAAACAGTTGGGCCTGCTAGGGCACAAGGAGTGGCCTCATAAACAACCCCTGCTCTGGACAGCCATCCTTGTTTCTTATTCCCTTCAATCCTCCCAACAAGCCCCGGGGGACCTGGGTCGGGCAGGCTGTGACTGGCCCAATCAATGCCCAATACTGAGTGGACGGTCAAGCTCCTCCCACTGGGAAGTGCTCCCAAACCACTAAAGAATTAGTTCTTGGACTCACAGCGATTCACCTGCTTCTACTTCCGGGCATTAAAAGTATGACTCCATATAGCAATTTCCAAGCTAACCAGGACTATATTCTTTCCCAAAACAAGCAAAATAAAAACAAGAACACTACAGAACAAAAAAGTCGCAGTTCTATCTGTAACAGACGTTAAGCCAAGACTGGAACTTGTGGGCAGACAGGGCAGGAGGCAGGCAGAGCAGCGACTGCCATGTCAGGGGTTAGCCTGGCTGAGAACTGCACCCTTAGTTCTCACTGAACCTTTCAGCATAGTAAGATCTGCAGGGTTCAGGCAGAGCTGGGTCAAAAACACTGGGATTTTTGAGCTCCGTGCAGACTAGGAAGCTGTGAGACACTGAGAGCCTCCTCCCTCTCTAAACACTCAACCCTCCCCAATACACCCAGATGAGGTGGCTGGCCTCTACCCTCAGGCGCCGCAGCTGCCACTCACCACCTGGGGCATATTCACGGGGCCTCTGTTCCAATGACAGAGCCTGGCTCTTCAGAACTGGTCCAGGTCTGACTGGTACCCTACCGGAGATAAATGACCACCCAACTGGCAACAGGTGGTGAGGACACAGGGTTGCTGCTCAAAGGAGCCCTGGCTGGGAGGCCAGGAGGAAGTCTCACTCAGCCTTGGACACATTGGCCACACCCCTGGCCAAACTCTGTCTGGTATTCCCCTAGTATCCCAGGCCCTGGACATTTGCCTGGCTTCTTGGTTACTCGTCAGATCCGATCACACATTGGTCTAAGTGCATCACCTCCCTGAAAATAAACTGAGACCGGAAGGAGTGAAGGACCGTGGTCAAGGTCTCCAATAGTGGACAGGCAGGGACAGAGCCACTTTGGAGGCAGTGGGTTCCTGTCCTGAAACAAGAGCTAGGCAGTGCCTGGCAGGCAGCTCAACTAATTGGGACTTGGGAGCCACCATTGTCAGTGTAAAAGCCGAGAAGCAGCTTTAGGGGAGAGGGTGTTGGGTGGCCCCACATAACTGTTACAGGTCCAGGCCACAGGTGATGGAGGAAGGTCATTGGTTAAAAAAATAAAGAAACTGCTTGGCTGGCCCTCATAGGTTAGAACATAGGTGGGTGGAGTAAACAGAACAGAATGCTGGGAGGAAGAGGAAGTGAGCTCAGACTTGACAGCTCTGCTCTCTGGGGCAGAGACGCCATGCTCCCCTCTCCCAGGCAGACGCGATAGCTCTGCTCTCTGAGGCACACGCGATGAAGCTCCGACCCAGGATGGACGTAGGCTAGAATCTTACCGGTAAGACCGGTGCTACACAGTTTATTAGAGATGGATTGATTGGGATATCAGAATTAGCCAGTAAGGGCTAGAGCTAATGGGCCAAGCAGTGTTTAAAAGAATACAGTGTCCATGTAATTATTTCGAGGCATAAGCTAGCAGGCAGCCGGGGTGCTGGGGACACAGCCCCGCCGCTCCTTATTACAACACACAGGTCTTTGTGTTATCGGCAACCAGCAGGCAGTAGAGCGAGATCGTTCTCCACACTGGGCACAAGACAGACAAGAGTCTCCCTAGAACAGACAGGCAGTTCAGTTCTGGCTGGGGACATGCTCAGGTCGCCCTGTAATGGGAAGTGATACCAGCTTCAGAGAGCCCAAAATCACTATCATACATGAAGGAGACCCCAAAGTCTTATTATGGGGGCATAGGGCTCACCTTGCCATCTGAAGGGACACGCTGTAATTCTTGCCCAGTAGGCAGAAATAAGCTCTGGTGAAGGGCAGGGTCTGGCCAACCCCTACCTAGGCCCCTATCAGCTAGAGTATAAGAACAGACTGAATATTTTAAATAGTTAAACAAACAAAAACTGGGGATTGAGCTCAGCTGGTAGAGTGCTTGCTCAAACTCCAGCAACCTAACAAGTCTGAGAGCATCTAGGGCTACAGGAGACTAGGTCTCAACAATCGAAAAGAAAACCAAAACAAACAAACACACAAAAACAAAACATACATTTTGCAGTGCACAGAAAGGACATGAAATTCAAATTCCTGTGTCCATAATTAAAGCTGTTTCGGCAAGCAGCCATACCCACCAGCCCATGACATTTAATCCCTGGCCCAGTCTTGCCAGGAGATCAAACGATATTCACACGAGGGTCTGTGCCCACACACGGGCCTGTAGGAGGCAGCAAGGGTCATGACTGGCCTCAGCTGAGATCTTAGATAAAGAGAACAACAGATGAGGCCAGGGGCTGACTGCTTCTGGGATAGAAGCAAAGTCCCAGGTCAAAAGTTCAGATCCTGGCTCTGCTAGCAAAGTCATCAGGAAGAATGTCCTGGGGCGAGGCTCCCCTCTGAGTAGCAGGCTGTCCTCTGTGCAGTGGGCTCCCTCTATCCAGTGGGGTCTCCACTATGCATTGGGCTCCTCTCTGTGCAGTGGGCTCCCCTCTGTGTAGCAGGCTGTCCTCTGTGCAGCGGGCTCCTCTCTGTGCAGTGGGCTCCTCTCTGTGCAGTGGGCTCCGTCTATCCAGTGGGGTCTCCACTATGCAGTGGGCTCCTCTCTGTGCAGAGAGCTCCCCCCTAAGCATAGGGCTCCATTCTGTGCAGTAGGCTCCCCTGTATCCAGTGGGGTCCCCTCTGTTCAGGGGCTCCCCATGGTTCTGACTATCAGGAAAAGAGGAAGTTGGGGCCTGGCAGTCCTGGGGTTGGTGCTCAGAACACCAGGGCTGCACCTTGTGGCACCAAGGGACACAACACTTGCAGAAGTCAGGGATGAATGTTCCTTTACAAATGATGCTGAGCTAACAGAGCCTGCCCTGGGTAAGGTGCTCTGAACACTTTTTATAGATGCCTTCCTGCCAGGGTAAACACAATGGCAAGCACATCTTTTTATTAAAAAAAAATTATTTTAACTTTATTTTATGTGCATTGGTGTGAAGGTGTCAGATCCTAGGGAACTGAAGTTATAGATATGAGCGGCCATGTGGGTGCTGGGACTTGAACCTGGGTCCTCTGGAAGAGCAACCAGTGTTCTTAATCATTGAGCCATCTCTCCAGCCCCATGGCAAGCACATCTTATGGGAAGCTCTGGAGTGGTTGTGGGGAACCATGGCAGTCACCCTGTGGTAGGCCAGTCATCCATTTCTAAGCAAGAATAATTTAAACTGGTGGAGTGCAGTTTTGCGCCAAATCAGTTTATACAGGAAAATGAACACAACAGCATTCCCTTCTGTTGTCTGTGGTATCCACTTTAGGCCTGACCTCCTCTGCGACACTCCAATAAACAGCCCCCTCAGTCCACCATCACCCCTTGGCCCGAAGACACATATTAGTTGGGGGCTTCATTCCTGAGTACTGAATACTAGAGAATCTTCCAGAAGAGGGGTGCAATATCCGACCATCCAGGTTTGAATTCAGATTTATTACCTCCTAGCTGTGTGACCCTACACAAATAATTTAATCTCTCTGGACTGCATTCTAGTCCTGTGCAACGAGTAAGCTTCAAACCTATTTTTGTTTGTTTGTTTGTTTTTAATCAGTTTCCCAGGTGCTGATGTAGGTTAAATGTTTGGCATGTGGTGGGAAGTTGCTATAAGTTACTGTCTGTGAACTGGGAGGTCTTGAGAGGAAGACCCAGTGTTCTTTGTAAGATACCCCATAGAGGTGAGGTGAGGCTGGATGTGGAGATGACCGGAGGAGTGGCTGTGTGGTGGATGATGGATGGTGGACTGTGGAGGAGGAGGGTCTGCCCCAAAGCGCCCATGGCTCTGTGCTCAGCCACCTGAAAAGTGTCTGAGATCTACCATGCCAGAGTTACCCCATGTGTCGCTCATGGGGTACAGTGAAGCCATGCCTGGGCAATGTCAGCCAGTTTTGAGAATGTGCCATGTTGACAGACCCTCCCACCTTCCCAGAAGCCCCCGCGTGTATCAGTGAGGCCCAGGGAGGCCGGTGTCTCTTTGTACTATGTATGGGAGTGGGGGAGTTGTCACACTATGGGGTACAGGAATGCTGCTCCAGCCTTACCTGAGGGTCTGCCCCTGTGTTCCTAGCAGTTCTGAGGTGTAGGGACCACAGTGCTTTCTGGTCCTGTGTTTGGATATGCGGGTTCCAGGGTTCCACTGGAGAGGCCATGCATGACCTGCAGAGGTGGCTGCCCGCCCCCATTTCCTCCTCACCTGTTCAGGGATCCGCTTGGAGCAGAGCAGTAATTTCTGTGGTGGTTTCTCAGATGAGTTCCAGACAATGGACAACCTGTGAAGAGCAAACACCTCTGCTGTTACCAGGCCGGAGATCAGGAGTCACCGAGTGTTACCCATTCTAATTCCTAGCATACCCAGTGGCAAACACCCCCTCATCTAATGGCTCTAAACACTCCTCAGCATGCATCCAATGGGAATCCCAGCTTTCCAAGGTCCCTTTGGGGATCCCATTCCCGGCTCTATGTGCTGTGGGATTGAGAGAGGAGGAAATGGTCCATCATCAGAACACCTAAAAGCTACACAGGTCTCCTTCCACCCTGCAGTTTATCACTCCCCCGCCCTCTTGCCTCTGCCAGCCCAAAGCTGAGCTGGGACCAGTTTCACCCCTGCTCACCACTGCAGGCATACCACTGCAAGATCCAGATGCTGGGCACGGCCCTCTGGGCCCAGTCTGGTTTTCCCTTCCTTATCCTTGCCACCCTCGCTCTCCTATGCATGCTTGTTGCCACAGTGCTCACAGCCCTGTCTACATCAGGCCCTTTTTTCACAATTCCTAATGCAAACTTCTGAGATGCTCCTGCCACAAGTCTCACTTCTAGTGCACAGCATAGCCAGCCTTTACCAATGCCCAGTCGCACACTGCCCAGCTCCTACCTCAGAGGCTCTAGAGATGAGATTGTGTCCCCAGGTGACTCTATCCCATGCTTTCCTCACTGAGGTTCCTTCCTCGCCAGATCTCCCTAGAATTCAGGGTCTTTCAGGGGTGTCCTGCACTTATCTCCTGCCCATGACTCTACAAATGCCCAGGATGCAGTGAGCTCCGTGCACATGGGCGTGAGAACAAGGTAAGAGCTGGGGATCTGGAGAGCTCCGGACGGTCCCTTAGAAACACAGACCAACGTTGATCCTGCAGAAGCCACTGAGCACCGAAAATGACATCACTGACCCCAGCATGGGGCACAAGCTTGAAACCCCAAAAGGATCAGAAATTCAATGCTAGCCTTAAGTTACATAGCAAATTTGAGGTTAGTGCAGACTAAATGAAATGCTGTCCAAAAGAAGAAGAGAGAAGGAAGAGGAGGAAATGCTGGGTTATTGCAATGGGAGTTAGTTGACTCCTACCAGGATTGGTTTTGAATCTCCTTTGAGCCTGAAAGCTGGGGAAAGCACAGATTCTCTTCCTAGGAAGATGCATGAAGGAGGCAGAGGCAGGAAGATCTACAAGACTGAGGCAAGCCTGCCCTACACAGTAAATTCTAGACCAGCCAGGAGTACATAGTGAAATCCTGTCTCTAAAGGAAGTGCATAGGGTCTACTCTTAGTGGTTAAAGGTGTGCACTGCTGCAGAGGGTCAGTTGGATCCCTAGCACTTACGAGGCGTGGCTCACAAACAGCCCAGCCCGGAACTCCAGCTCCAGAGGTCTGGCATCTTCTTCTGTTCTCTTCGGACCCTGGCACTCACATGCACATACCCACATGCAGACATATAATGAAATATAAATCTTCACAAGTAAGTAAATAATATTGATGAGACAACTCAGCAGGGTACAGACACTTGCTGTCAAGTGTGGTAGCCTGAGTTAAACTCCAGGACCCACATGCTAGAAGGAAAAAGCAAACTCTTAGAGCTGTCCTCTGAGCTCCATGTGCATGCAGGGGTGCATGCACACGTAATACAAACAAACAATTGCAAAGACAAACTTCTTTTTATTAATTCAACTCTTTTATCATTCTTTTGGCAAACATCAGATAACATGAGCAAAGCTACCTTGCTCATAATAGTTACATTCTTGGTTTCACTTTTTATAGGCTGTAAACATATGTAAGTGGACAAAACTCTTGGTTGAAGATACATTCCAGAATTTTGACATACACGTTTCCAATGCAGACTACAGAAAGCTCGTGGCATTCCCACTAGACCAGCAGCAGCAACAAATTTAATTCACACACACTGTTTTTACATTAGCATCTGCCAGTCTTAAAAGACTTTAATTTTCATTTAGAGCTAAAATGGTAGAAATTGGCCATACACTTATATCATAAATATACTGGCCATTTTAAAATAAAACATATACACAAAACCCAGATATACATAATTAAGTATATTTCAATTCTCATCAAAACAACAAAACATTAATGAGTTATTTTAGACTATCTTAATTGAAAATGGAAGTTGCATTAACTAAGTTTCACAATATTTTGCTTTAATTCTCAATACTGATATTTTAACATGAAGATAACATTGCTTCAAAATAAACTCAAAGCATTCAATTCTCAACTTCACTCTTTTGTAAATTTCAGAGGAAAAACAGCAGATCAGAAGTAACAAAGCAGGCACCCTTTAGAAGGCCCTGTGCAGGAGGCTGAGGATGTCTTGTCTGCTGGAGTGCCCTGTGGACCAGCCTGCCACAATGGTCCTGCTCTAACACCGCATGCCCTTATTCACTCTCAGACAGTATTCACGATCAAAAGCACAAATACAAACGTGATGCTCAATCTTACTATATTTCTATCTTGGAAAAACAGATGAAACCAAAAAGCTTCATTTTCATAAATTTGTTTTGTTGGTGCAAGAAATTGCACCTCGAGCCTCTCGCATGATAAGCATGAGCTACACCCCTTGCCATGGTGCTGTGCTGCAGAACAGCAGACTCGCTTATGCAGGAGGGTTACAGCCACATTCTCCTTCCATTGTCACTGCCCCAGTTTGTCCTAACAAGAACTCTGCTGTGCTCGCTTTCTAGGACTCAGAGAAAGCCTTGGCTGTAGGTTTGCTTGCTCCATGTTGTATCACTTTTCTTCACTCAAATGTTTAACTATTATATTGTGTGTGTAGGTAAAGTTGAAGGCCACTGTTGAGGAGCCGAGCTGAAAGTCAGTCCAGAACCGTTCTCTGTGGACTGACTTAGGTAACTAGGACTCCAACTCTCTTCTAACAGTGCTCTTTGTATAAGAGTCGTAAAGACAAACTTTAAGATAAATAAATCAATAATAGATTTCTAAAGTGCTCAATGGCATGCTTCCACCCAGTTTCCAAGGATTGCCAGTCCTGGAAAGCCCGTGTGGGGCCTGAGTGTCTGTCTACCGCATCACCCAACCCCTTCAGAGCTGTGTGTGCTCCATCTTGTCCTGAAGCACTAAAGCTTGTGGCACTTGATCCCCAAGGCCAGAGATCCTGATGAACTGTGCAGTCAGGGTCAGGTTTTTAAGCTCTCGGGATGGAACAAGTTGAGGTGCACTCAAGGGTCCAGGCAGGGCATCTTGCTCCTATGTGGGTCAGGCCTGAGTTTCCTGGTGCCACGGTAGGTGGGCAGGAGCTAGTGGCCAGTGTCACGCCATTCTCCCACCCCTCTGCTTTTCCTCACCCTTCCAGCAGTTCATTTCCCTCCAGTCTCTTAGTTCAGAGCAATGTCATGAGGGCCATCCTGGACATCACCGTCTCTTCTCTGGAGGGCCCAGACAGAGTGAGAGGCACAGGCCACACAGCCAGGCCAGTGCACAACAGAGTCCCATCAATACACAAGTTTACGCCTGAAGAGGCCACACAGGCCACTTCCTGCCAGCTGTGTAGCGGGAACCACCTCCTTGCCTATGCTGTGGCGTTCCCACCACTGACATGAGCTGAATAGTGAGTCCCACGAAGCCTGCGGGAGCTGGGGAGGTGACCGGCACTCACTGTCAGAGTCAATGGCAATGATAATTGAAGTTGGACAACAGTCAGAAACCACTGGAAGCCTGCCGCAGCCTCTGATGGGCACCCACCCTGTAAACTTCTACCCAGTGGCCCTGGCCTGCTTGGAAGCAAGGTGGGGGTGGATCCCCCAAGAAGGGAGACCTCTATTATCCCCATGGGAGAGCAGGTCTGGCAGAGGCCCCTGCAGGCTGGGAAGTCTGGCAATCATGCCCAATGAGAGCGGCCTGCTTACACATGGTAGAACATGGAGGGAGAAAAACTGCCTCGCTTCAGGGCCCTGGAGACCACCTAGTCCAGCCTGGTCCCACAGGCTGGTGTCTGGCACAGGTCCCCAGCCTCTGGACTTTGTCCTGATCGTTCATGGGTGGAGGCTGGAGATGGTGGTTGTGTCTGTAGGCACCAGTATGTTCTAATTATCTGTGCAGCCAACTTTGGATTACTGGCTTTTGACCTTTCGTTATCTTAGTTTTCAATCTCTGGTTGTACTTTCGGTTGTTGTTGCTGTGTTAAAATAAAAAAAAGGAAAAACAAACAAACACTTGTTGCTCTGGCAACAGGAGAAGCGTGGGGCCATAAGGCAGTCTGGGAGTTCAGGTTCCCTGGAAGACCTCTTGGGAACCTGCTCTGCTTCCTAGCTGCTGTGTGACCTGGAGAGGAGAGTTCCCAGACCTCACAGGGCCCTGATGGGTCTCCCCTCCAGCAGAGCAGCGCTTGCGGGAGCCTGTCCCACTGAATGCTGGGGGATAAGAAGAAGCAGCGGGAGCTTGAACACAAGTGCTGTCTCCCCTAGCATTCCACATGTTTACTCACAGGATTCCAAAGTCCGGTCTGTCACCTGACTCCATTAGGCAGACCAACAAGTTCCCACTCTCTGACACTTAAACACTGTGGCTCTGAGATGACAAGCTTTAGCCTGTCATCTGCCACCACAACTTCTCATTGAAGCTCCATAACAAGCTTATAGTTAAAGCACTTCCCCCATTCCGCAGTTGGAGACACTGAGGCTCAGAGGTGCAGTGACTTGCCTAAGGCCACCCAGTGACAAGGCAGCATTCCTTTCTTACCTGATGCTATGTTACAAGTTGGTGGAGGCCTCACCCAACCCTTTCTCACCCCTGTCTACCCCCAGACCCCTTTCATTCTGACCCAGCTCCCAAACGGTGACTGTTGACTTCCAGTCAGGGAAGGAGACCAGATCTTCTATTCTTGGTCAGGATGTCCCTTTAATTTGAGGCCTATAGAGGTGGCCCTTCTTGCATTTTGCTCTAAAACCCGAGCAATGTGACTGAAGGAGCCTTGATTGAAGGAGAGGCTACCTTAGAAGGACGTTCCAGAACGGGAAAGCAAGACCCTTGAGCCAGCCTACCCACCCAGCCCCGTGCACCAAAGGCGTGCACTGAACCACGGCCCCAACTGCCCCAGTGTGCTGGACTCTGTGGCTCCCACACTCAGATACTCTATGCTAGGAATGACTCCAGACACCCCAGTCCAGTCTTCACTTCCCAGTGAAGAAACTGAGGCCCAGAGACAGCACTTCTGGAGAAATGCATGCTGTGGTGTGTGTCAGAGCTGAGGGGCTGGTTAAAGCGGCCAGTGCCCTAGGAAGCTTGATATTTTGATATATGGGGAGATGTGTCCACATTCATCACATTAGGATGTACAAATCGAGCTGGGCTTGGCCTGAAGCATCCAGCCCAGGACTCTGCCCTTGGAGGCAAAAACAAATGACGTCTCGATCTAACTGGCGCTAATTTGGAAGGCCAGAGAGAAAGCTCTAAGTCCCAGGAACACTCAGACTCTGGGACAGAAGTCTCAGATCTCAGATTCTGGGGTCTCTAGGTTCTCACAGACTTCTCAGAAAGCAGTTATCTTTTAATAATCTCTCCTCTCTGAGATAGGGAGGGGAGCAAAGAAAAATGTAGAACTCAATAAAAATTATTTTTTTAAAAAAAGCAGGAAATTGGGGAAAAAATCTCCTCTCCCCAATAAACCAGGTCATAGTATGGATTTTGAATTGCGAGAGACTAACTAAAATCTCATTACTCAGAGCTCTGTGACCTTTGACAAGGACCTTGCCCACTCTGGACTTAACACTATTAAAATATCCAGAAAGAAGCCAGTCCTGACTTGCTGACACTCTAGGATGTCTTTGACCAAGTAGCGAAATATCTTCTCCTCATATGAAGATGTCCCTTGGGATGTGGGACAGGCCTGGGGTTCCTGCAGACGGGCCCAGAAAGGTCATGGCCACTAAGTCCTTGGAATGGAGTCAGGCAGAAGGCAGTGTGGGGGACAAAGGGAATATGTTCACTGCTTAATCCACCATATCCAACCCCCAAACCTAAGCAGGCCCACTGGTGCTCAGGAGGGAGCGGGCAGCACTTGCCCTGATCACACAGGGTTAGTGGTCTAGCTCAGGTGGGCCCTCAGAATTCTAACTCTGCAACACAAGGCCCTGCATATTTTTTATGGGAAGACACTGTCCCTGAAGTCAGAGACAACGTGAGTAACTAGCTCAGGAGACCCTAGAGTCTAAGCAGACAGAAGTGGTGTCCAGCATCTTTAAGGTCAAGGGCGTGGCACAGTTCTGCCTGCCCTGCCCCAGCCAGCTGGCCAGAGCTGACACACCTAGCTTGATGAAACCCCAGTATAAGGCTCAGAGGTAAAGGGCTCAGGGGTCCAAAGGCCACTGAAGGGAACCCCAAGTGACTTCCATCGTGAGCTACTGCAGCTCACCAAGATCCCACCACGGGCTAGCCCCAATCAGGACACAGAACATAGATGTGTGGGACCCCTTCTTCCCTCAGGAGTGCACAAGACAATGAGGCATCAAATCACACACTATGGCAAAGGCACAGCTGTCCTGCTCCCTCCAAGGGACAGCTGAGTCGTGGGAACAGTCGGTCACAGTTCTAAGTGCCTGCAGTTATCCTTGACGGAGAAACCCGTTTCTCCCACCCCCACGCTAGTGACGCAGTAGGCAGACTGTTACTTCAGGAGCCGGTCCAGGCGCCCTGGGCTAACCGCCATGCTCACAGCCAGCAGAAACAGTTTCCCATGATGAGGAACTGAGAGAACCTAAGCAAGCTTATTGCTTCTTAATCAGGGGGTTTATAGTCCAAGCACCAGACCTAACCTGGGGCAGACACCTACACTGGACATTGTGAGGTCTGGGGAAGAGACTCGCTCACTCACTCATATGATGGGCACGCTCTAAGCCAGGGCCAGGGTTCCTAAAACAGAGCCTGGGTGTGGGCCCCGAGTGGGTGATTAGGGACAAGGAGGGAACTGTAATCAGGACTCCCACATGGCAGCAGGCAGCAGGTTCTGCCAGCTCCATTGTACCCTCCCCAGGCTGAGCTCAGGACAGAGGAGAGGTATGGCTTCAAGGCTGCTTTCTGTAGGCAGCCCTTCCAGAGCCCACCCCACAGCCCTGGCATCTCCACAAGTGTCCAGACAGGTTCACACTCTGCTCACACTCTGCTCCTTCTGCCCCCTGCCAGGCACTTCCTTCTTCCCTCCCTTCCTCCCTCCCTCCCTCCCTCCTTCCCTCCCTCCCTTTGTAGATAGGTTCTGATCTGAGCCCTACTGTCTTCAAACTCACTCAGCAGCCAGGGATTACCTTGAACTTCTGATCCTCCTGCCTTCGCTTCCTGAGTGCTGGGATTTCAGGCATGTGCTACCATACCTGATGTATGTGATGCTCGGAACCGGACCAAAGCTCCATGCACACTAAGCAGATGCCACCAACTGGGCCACATCCCAAGCCCCTGTGACTTACTTTCCTGGACCTCTGCTTTCGTCCCTGAAGATGACCAACTTCCTGCTGCCCGTGGCTGCAGGTCTAAGAGGTATTTGGCCTCTTTGGTGGGGACACAGGGTGAGACTGCGTCACACACCGAGGAACACACACTCCTCCCAGGTGAACACAGAAAGCTGGGTGGAGGCAGATGTACTCCTGGGACAGGGTCTTGCTGATATCCTGCTCCAAGCAGTGGCCCAGGCTGGGAGAGAGGAGAGGATAGGGCGCTCTCACCTGTCTCCCCACTGTGGCTCCTGTGCCTCTCCCAGAGTCCTCTGGGCCACCTCTCTAACAACTGCAGGGCCTGTGACACACAGGGTCAACAGCCACTTCCCTAGGAATATAGCTCAGACGCCGGCCTCATCACCCTCTGTAGGGTAGGCACCAGGCTCTAAGGAGGGGGTGGCTCAAGACATCTAGTTCCACAAGGAGCGGCGGGTTGCACTCTCAGGAGGCCAGGATGAAGGCTGAGCTGCACTCCCCAGCAGGCAGGGCCTAAGCACAGCACAGGCAGGAGAGCAAGCACTGAGGAAGCCACTGCATTCTGAGCTTCCCACTGGGACCCCGTGGGGCTCTTGGGTTCTGTGGGGCTGCTCAGGAGCCATGACCAGGAGCCGTGTCTAGGGTGGCTGTATGATTAGCCAGGATGGCTGGGATATAGATGCTTTGCTCAGAGAAGTATAGAGGATCTTAGGGGGAGCCATGATAGGAAATGAGAAAGGTGAGGGGTAAAAAGAGGCAAAGGCGTGTGAGGAGGGGAGAGAAAGGAGAGGGAGAATAAGAGGAAAGAAGACAGACAGATATCCAGGTGACAGGACCTCAGGTACATACCTGGTCCCTACAGGTATGCTTGGGGGAGGCTCTCAGAGGGTTAGTATGCAAACCTCAGGTCCTACTGGCCCCCCAGAAGTCTGACCCCCCAGGTCCCTAGCAACTCCAGATGCTGAGTTTCTGCTCACCATGTCTTGCAGCCAGGGCCCTGGACTCCAGTGGGGTGTCTATGGGCCTTGTATCAACTCCTCTGCTCTCCCCCAGGAGCTACCAGCAGCTCTCCCCCAGGAGCTACCAGCAGCTACCTGCCTCCCCAGTCTGGTTCCCTCAATCCAGGCCATATTCCGTCCAGACTCGTGAGTAGTCCTCTGGGCTAGTCTTTATCGCCAGACAGAGACAAGGGAGCTTAGAACCTAGCCTCTGCTACACCCAAAATAAGGAGAAAAAATGAGAAGCAGGAACATTTTGGGGGTAGGGAAAGTTAAGACAGTCTTTTCACACAGCTAGGCTGGCCTCAGACTTAGGGTGGTCCTCATGCCTCCACCTTCCAGGTGCTGCAATTAGAAGCCTCAGCCACTGTGCCTGTCCCTCGGAAGGAACTCAGTGTCAGCCAGCAGCAGGGAAGCCACAGCAACAGAGAGCCCATAGACTCTTCCCTCAGACTCCAGAGAGGAGGAAAGGACAGAAACCAGCTGGACCAGCTCTTCCCTTCATTCCTTATGGTTGCAAGCCTCGCTATACCAATATGTGACACCCCTACCACAGTCCCTAAAGTTGATGGGAATCCTGGCCCTTATCTCCTCTCTTATGTCTTGACACTCCTCTCTCCTTGCAGGACTGCCGCTCCCTTTCCTTCTCTTGGCAGGTGGTAGGCCAGGCCTCTGGGATGGTAGGTCCTGCTGCGGGCCCCTTCGAGGGTGGCTGTGTTTCTTCCTGCTGCAGGAGGTAGGAAGTCTAGGTGGTGAAGGGATCAGGGACCAGTATGCTGATGACTAGGACAAACAACAAGGCTTCCTGAGAACCCCGGCTCCCTGTCTGGAAACTGAGGTCTGGTGTGTGTGTGTGTGTGGGGGGGGGGGGTCAGGACTGAGCCTAGCCAACTCTGGGGCTGGAACTGGCAGTGCCCACATCCAGCTGCAGTGCCAGCACTCACGTCGCCCTGGTACCAGGGAAGAACATCCTGCCCTAGAGTAGATGCAGGCTGTGGAGTCACTGGCATTTGAAGAGAGCCTGGACAACCCAGGGGGGATTAGTACTTTCCCAGAATGCCTGCAAGTCCCTCATGGGAAAAGCACCCTTTCCTTAAATGATCAGCAATGACTCAAGGTCAAGACCTGAGAGTCACAGGCCTGAAGCCAGCAGTCCCGGAGCACACAGACCCAGATATTCTGAGCCCCAGGCGTCTGCCAGGGCCCAGTCCCACATCTGCTCTAACCCTGTGCTCAGGCCTAGCTAGGGGAGGCCACTCAGTGAATCAAGCTGGCCAGGCAATTCATGTCACCAGCCACATGAAGCTTGAGGTTGTACATTTATGCCCCCATGCCTAACTGGGAGAAGAAACTCAGTGTCAGCCCATAGCAGGGAAATCACAGCAACACCAGGCCCCAAGCCTGCAGACTTTCCTCTGCTCAGTCTTCAGGGCCCTAGGGAGGAGGAACAGGAACCAGTTGGACCAGTGGCTTGGTCCAAGGACCAAGTTTTCCTCCAGAGAGGATGGTGGCATAAAAGAAGGAGGACAAGAGATGGCAGACATTCAGGCAGAGTAGTAGGCCCCAAACCCTGCTATGTGCAAGTCTGCAAAATACTGTTCCGAAGACATATGTGCTCTAGGAAAAGGAAGGGGCAGAGTGTGTCTAGGATCCCAGCCCCATCTCCACACCCACCTGGGCTCTTACACACCAGGACTGTAGGCTGCCTGGACCATAACCTTTCCTCCACATGGGCTCCAGACCTGGTCCTTCATGGGGTCTTGGGTCCCTCACACCAGGGCCCACCAGCTCAGTGCAGAGCACTGGGTTCCCTGGGGCTGAAGAGAGAGGGGCCCAGAACCCTCTCTTCTTCAGGAAGCAGTGTGGTGGGGCAAAGTCAGGTACCTAACGGGGTTGACAGCAAAGTTCTCCTGAGCTGTGGGATCTGGGCAGCAGCACCCTGCCACTGTAAGAACAGACTAAGAAACATCCCCTCCCTGGCTGACTCCAAGGGCACTGGAGGGCTGGAGAGAGAGTGTGAGAAAATCTCCATGGCCAACAGCTGTAAAGCCCAAGGCATCATTATGAGAAAAGAGGAGCGGGCGCCCCAGGAGGGAGTGTGGGATCTGAACTCCAGCCCCACGCCCTTCAGATACAGGCACTTCCGCTCTCAGCCCTCAGTTTCCTCAGATGTGGGCACTGGTGACCTCCACCGGGGAGGCTGACCTGGTAAAGAGTTCTCTGCAAACAGCCCCAGGCGGTCCTGGCTCACACCAGATTCACAGGAGCCACAAAGCACCCTCCCTCTGCTGCAGAGCCCAGGCTGAGGAAAGTTTCTGGCTTCCTGGAGCACATACTGGCTGGGGAACAGGAGACGTGTACTTAGATCGCCTGTTCCTGAGGAATGGGGGAAGCAGAACAAGGCTCTGTCTTAGGAGGCCCTCAGTTCCCTGTGGATCTCCCTGGGTAGGCGCAGTGCTAGAGAAGGTATAGAAGGCCTGGCAGCTTCCCTACCCACAGGAAGAAGCCGAGGCAGGTGAAGGGTCAAACGTTAGTGTAAGCCAGCTTGCCGAGTCTTGCGCCCTCACACCCAGGCCTCAGGAGCTCAATGCAGAGCTTTGGGTTCTCTGGGGCTGAGGGGACAGGGCATGTGCCAGGGCCCCAGTTCTCCTGCAGTAAATGGGGGCTCTGCTATGTGTGGAATTCCCCATTCACACAGTATCCCCATGGGAGAAGGGATGGAGGGCGGTCATCAGCCTCACTGGGTGAACCTTTATGGAACAGGACACAAGCCCCACAAGCTGGATTCACTAAGGGTTGCCCTTAGTCCTGGGATGGAGGGTGTGTTAGAAACGTGTTGGTCAGATGGTAGAGCAATTGCCTAGCATGTGCAAGCCCCTGGGTTCAATCTTCAGTGTGGAAAGGAAGAAAGAAAAGAGAGAAATGCACATACTTGGCCCAGCGAGAAGCTTCAGCGGTTGAAGGCCTTTGCGGCCAGGCCTGACGACATGAGTTCAGTTCCCAGGAACTCTCAGGTTCCATGTGGTGGGATGGGAGGACAAATTCCCACAACGCATCCTCCAGCCTCCATGCCTGCTTCCTCCCCCAGCCCTCATCCACATACTAAAACAGATGATGCACACTCCCAGGCCATGTCCACCCCAGTGGGACAAAGCTTTCCCAAGCTTCCTACAGACTGACATGCACACCAGAGTGTGAGAAGCACAGCACCTGTCACACCCACCTCCCACTCCTGAAATGCCCCACCAGTGGCTCATCGCCCAGAGCTCTGGTTCCAGAAGGCTACTAGGAAGAACAAGTCACGGCAGGGACAGGCCATTAAATAGTAAAGCGATCCATGACTAGTTAATGATACCGCAGGCTCCAAGGGAGGAGGGTCCAGAGTCACACGGAAGAGAGACCTACCTGCCCCTTGGTTTCCTGCCTCCCAAACACAGCAAGCTCCTGTGCCCACACTGCCTTTCCCGTAACCACCTGGCCCAAAAGCTGCCTTGAGGAATTTACTACTCGCTCTGGGGGCCAGAAGGCCTGAGCACAAAATACAGCAGGGGCAAGGTGACCACTTCAGCCACATGGGTCATTATGAAATATTCAAATGGGGCAGGCAGATGCTCAGCACAGGGGATGCACCTCCTCTTCCTGGAGCTAGGAGCGGGGTTGTGGGGAGTCATGTGGCAAACTCCTCCCTATGCCACAGTAAACCCAGGCTCAGGCTCACAGGAAGCCACTCTGATGGCACAACCCCAGTCTGGGGGTGTGAACACTGCTTTTACGGTTTTTTTTAAAAGCCCAAACATCAAATTGTTCACAGTGGTTATCTCTGAGTAATTGTTTCCTTTAAGCATATGGTTCTGTGCACTGTAAGTTTTTCCACAAAATCTCTCTTCAATGATTAGAAAGTTTTTCATTTTTGTTTTCCATTTTGTTCATATGGAAAGAAAGATTCTTTGGTCACTGTTGCTTTGGGACATATATGTGTGCACGTTGTGCCTGTGTGTATGTGTGTTCACATGTATATAGGCACACATGGAAGGCTGGAGTTAAAGTCTGTTGTCTTCCTGGGATTCCTTTCCACTTTATTTACTGAGATGGTTTCTCACTGAACCTGGAGCTTCCCAGTTCCAGCTAGTCTACCCAGACAGTTTACCCCAGAAATTCCCTGTCTGTTTCTAGGACTGAGGTGAGAGGCAGCTGCCGCATCTGCTGAGATTTTATACGGGTTCTTAGAGTCCTCACATGTACAGGGACTACGTTTACCCCTTGAGCCACCGCCTTAGCCCATGAGGTTGCTTTGCTTTGATTTCTATGTCTATGTAAAACCACCACTCCTTTTTAATGTTAGAACCATTGTTTGGGTCCACTCAACTCTAAAGCAGCAACACCCAACTCTAGGCTGGGCTTCTTTAATCTGAACACAAGCAAAAGCATAGAGGTCCAAGTCCCCAGCTGGTCCTTGGCACTCCAAGCAGCCATAGCAAGCTCCCTAACCCCAGTGCAGGGCTGCCTGGCTCAGCTCTCGTTTGCCGTGGCCATCACACTTGATCTTCCTGCCAGTAGGCATGTCATTTAACCTGCCTGCAAAGAAAGGTGAGGAAGTGCCACAGGCAGTCTGGGTGTGACAGCGCACGCCTTTGACCCCGGAACTTGGGAGGCAGAGGCAGGCGGGTCTCTGTTTATTTGAAGCCAATCTGACTTACATAGTTCCATGACATCCGGAGCTATGTAAAGAGACCCTGTCTCAACCAACCAACCAAGCAACCAAGCAACCAACCAACCAACCAACCAATCAACCAATCTGGGTAACCCTGGAGTGCCAGTGTCTGAAGAATGCAATAAAGGTGTATGGCCCTCCCAGCAGCTCTCTGCTTACAATGTATATGTGTGCCTTGAGAACACGGCACCACGCTATACTGTCTCCTGGCAAAGGACAGGCCTGCTGCTCTACCCTACAGATGATGGGGTAACAGTTAAACTAGGCCAGGGGATCTTTTGGACAGACTAGAGTAGAACACACATCCTCTTGCCCTAGCCCCCTCCACAGGCCAGAGGTCAGAGAGGCAGATGTCCTACATG